>NC_090656.1:169740194-170069909 GCF_040937935.1 Hyperolius riggenbachi | reverse complement strand
GTCAGGTCTCTGCTGGGGTGAAGTGGGATTCGCCGAGCTTAACAGTCAGGTCTCTGCTGTGGTGAGGTGGGATTCGCCGAGCTCAACAGTCAGGTCTCTGCTGTGGTGAGGTGGGATTCGCCGAGCTCAACAGTCAGGTCTCTGCTGTGGTGAGGTGGGATTCGCCGAGCTCAACAGTCAGGTCTCTGCTGTGGTGAGGTGGGATTCACCGAGCTCAACAGTCAGGTCTCTGCTGTGGTGAGGTGGGATTCGCCGAACTCAACAGTCAGGTCTCTGCTGTGGTGAGGTGGGATTTACCGAGCTCAACAGTCAGGTCTCTGCTGTGGTGAGGTGGGATTCGCCGAGCTCAACAGTCAGGTCTCTGCTGTGGTGAGGTGGGATTCGCCGAACTCAACAGTCAGGTCTCTGCTGTGGTGAGGTGGGATTCGCCGAGCTCAAGAGTCAGGTCTCTGCTGTGGTGTGGTGGGATTCACCGAACTCAAACAGTCAGGTCTCTGCTGTGGTGAGGTGGGATAGACCTGTGGTGAGGTGGGATTCACAGTCAGGTCTCTGCTGTGGTGAGGTGGGATTCGCCGAGCTAAACAGTCAGGTCTCTGCTGGGGTGAGGTGGGATTAGCCGAGCTCAACAGTCAGGTCTCTGCTGTGGTGAGGTGGGATTTGCCGAGCTCAACAGTCAGATCTCTGCTGTGGTGAGGTAGGATTCGCCGAGCTTAACAGTCCGAACTCTGCTGTGGTGAGGTGGGATTCGCCGAGCTCAACAGTCAGGTCTCTGCTGTGGTGATTTGGGATTCACCGAGCTCAACAGTCAGGTCTCTACTGTGGTGAGGTGGGATTCGCCGAGCTCAACAGTCAGGTCTCTGCTGTGGTGAGGTGGGATTCGCCAAGCTCAACAGTCAGGTCTCTGCTGTGGTGAGGTGGGATTCGCCGAGCTCAACAGTAAGGTCTCTGCTGTGGTGAGGTAGGATTCGTTGAGCTTAACAGTCAGGTCTCTGCTGTGGTGAGGTGGGATTCGCCGAGCTCAACAGTCAGGTCTCTGCTGTGGTGAGGTGGGATTTGCCGAGCTCAACAGTCAGGTCTCTGCTGGGGTGAGGTGGGATTCGCCGAGCTAAACAGTCAGGTCTCTGCTGTGGTGAGGTGGGATTCGCCGAGCTCAACAGTCAGGTCTCTGCTGGGGTGAGGTGGGATTCGCCGAACTCAACAGTCAGGTCTCTGCTGTGGTGAGGTGGGATTCGCCGAACTCAACAGTCAGGTCTCTGCTGGGGTGAGGTGGGATTCTCCGAACTCAACAGTCAGGTCTCTGCTGTGGTGAGGTGGGATTCGCCGAACTCAACATTCAGGTCTCTGCTGGGGTGAGGTGGGATTCTCCGAACTCAACAGTCAGGTCTCTGCTGTGGTGAGGTGGGATTCGCCGAACTCAACAGTCAGGTCTCTGCTGGGGTGAGGTGGGATTAGCCGAGCTGAACAGTCAGGTCTCTGCTGTGGTGAGGTGGGATTCGCCGAGCTCAACAGTCAGGTCTCTGCTGTGGTGAGGTGGGATTCACCAAGCTCAACACTCAGGTCTCTGCTGTGGTGTGGTGGGATTCGCCGAACTCGAACAGTGAGGTCTCTGCTTTGGGGAGGTGGGATAGACCTGTGATGAGGTGGGATTCACCGAACTCGAACAGTCAGGTCTCTGCTGTGGTGAGGTGGGATTCGCCGAGCTCAACAGTCAGGTCTCTTCTGGGGTGAGGTGGGATTCGCCGAGCTTAACAGTCAGGTCTCTGCTGTGGTGAGGTGGGATTCGCCGAGCTCAACAGTCAGGTCTCTGCTGTGGTGAGGTGGGATTCGCCGAGCTCAACAGTCAGGTCTCTGCTGTGGTGAGGTGGGATTCGCCGAGCTCAACAGTCAGGTCTCTGCTGTGGTGAGGTGGGATTCGCCGAGCTCAACAGTCAGGTCTCTGCTGTGGTGAGGTGGGATTCGCCGGACTCAACAGTCAGGTCTCTGCTGTGGTGAGGTGGGATTCGCCGGACACAACAGTCTGGTCTCTGCTGTGGTGAGGTGGGATTCGCCGAGCTCAACACTCAGGTCTCTGCTGGGGTGAGGTGGGATTCGCCGAACTCAACAGTCAGGTCACTGCTGTGGTGAGGTGGGATTCGCCGAACTCAACAGTCAGGTCTCTGCTGGGGTGAGGTGGGATTCTCTGAACTCAACAGTCAGGTCTCTGCTGTGGTGAGGTGGGATTCGCCGAGCTCAACAGTCAGGTCTCTGCTGTGGTAAGGTAGGTTTCGCCGAGCTTAACAGTCCAAACTCTGCTGTGGTGAGGTGGGATTCGCCGAACTCAACAGTCAGGTCTCTGCTGTGGTGAGGTGGGATTCGCCGAACTCAACAGTCAGGTCTCTGCTGGGGTGAGGTGGGATTAGCCGAGCTCAACAGTCAGGTCTCTGCTGTGGTGAGGTGGGATTTGCCGAGCTCAACAGTCAGGTCTCTGCTGTGGTGAGGTAGGATTCGCCGAGCTTAACAGTCCGAACTCTGCTGTGGTGAGGTGGGATTCGCCGAGCTCAACAGTCAGGTCTCTGCTGTGGTGATTTGGGATTTGCCGAGCTCAACAGTCAGGTCTCTACTGTGGTGAGGTGGGATTCGCCGAGCTCAACAGTCAGGTCTCTGCTGTGGTGAGGTGGGATTCGCCAAGCTCAACAGTCAGGTCTCTGCTGTGGTGAGGTGGGATTCGCCGAGCTCAACAGTAAGGTCTCTGCTGTGGTGAGGTAGGATTCGCCGAGCTTAACAGTCAGGTCTCTGCTGTGGTGAGGTGGGATTCGCCGAGCTCAACAGTCAGGTCTCTGCTGTGGTGAGGTGGGATTTGCCGAGCTCAACAGTCAGGTCTCTGCTGGGGTGAGGTGGGATTCGCCGAGCTAAACAGTCAGGTCTCTGCTGTGGTGAGGTGGGATTCGCCGAGCTCAACAGTCAGGTCTCTGCTGGGGTGAGGTGGGATTCGCCAAACTCAACAGTCAGGTCTCTGTTGTGGTGAGGTGGGATTCACCGAACTCAACAGTCAGGTCTCTGCTGTGGTGAGGTGGGATTCGCCGAGCTCAACAGTCAGGTCTCTTCTGGGGTGAGGTGGGATTCGCCGAGCTTAACAGTCAGGTCTCTGCTGTGGTGAGGTGGGATTCGCCAAGCTCAACAGTCAGGTCTCTGCTGTGGTGAGGTGGGATTCGCCGAGCTCAACAGTCAGGTCTCTGCTGTGGTGAGGTGGGATTCGCCGAGCTCAACAGTCAGGACTCTGCTGTGGTGAGGTGGGATTCGCCGAGCTCAACAGTCAGGTCTCTGCTGTGGTGAGGTGGGATTCACCGAACTCAACAGTCAGGTCTCTGCTGTGGTGAGGTGGGATTCACCGAGCTCAACAGTCAGGTCTCTGCTGTGGTGAGGTGGGATTCGCCGAGCTCAACAGTCAGGTCTCTGCTGTGGTGAGGTGGGATTCGCCGGACTCAACAGTCAGGTCTCTGCTGTGGTGAGGTGGTATTCGCCGAGCTCAAGAGTCAGGTCTCTGCTGTGGTGTGGTGGGATTCACCGAACTCAAACAGTCAGGTCTCTGCTGTGGTGAGGTGGGATAGACCTGTGGTGAGGTGGGATTCACAGTCAGGTCTCTGCTGTGGTGAGGTGGGATTCGCCGAGCTAAACAGTCAGGTCTCTGCTGTGGTGAGGTGGGATTCGCCGAGCTCAACAGTCAGGTCTCTGCTGTGGTGAGGTGGGATTCGCCGAGCTCAACAGTCAGGTCTCTGCTGTGGTGAGGTGGGATTCGCCGAGCTCAACAGTCAGGTCTCTGCTGTGGTGAGGTGGGATTCGCCGAGCTCAACAGTCAGGTCTCTGCTGTGGTGAGGTGGGATTCGCCGAGCTCAACAGTCAGGTCTCTGCTGTGGTGATTTGGGATTCGCCGAGCTCAACAGTCAGGTCTCTACTGTGCTGAGGTGGGATTCGCTGAGCTCAACAGTCAGGTCTCTGCTGTGGTGAGGTGGGATTCGCCGAACTCAACAGTCAGGTCTCTGCTGTGGTGAGGTAGGATTCGCCGAGCTTAACAGTCAGGTCTCTGCTGTGGTGAGGTGGGATTCGCCGAGCTCAACAGTCAGGTCTCTGCTGTGGTGAGGTGGGATTTGCCGAGCTCAACAGTCAGGTCTCTGCTGGGGTGAGGTGGGATTCGCCGAGCTAAACAGTCAGGTCTCTGCTGTGGTGAGGTGGGATTCGCCGAGCTCAACAGTCAGGTCTCTGCTGGGGTGAGGTGGGATTCGCCAAACTCAACAGTCAGGTCTCTGTTGTGGTGAGGTGGGATTCACCGAACTCAACAGTCAGGTCTCTGCTGTGGTGAGGTGGGATTCGCCGAGCTCAACAGTCAGGTCTCTTCTGGGGTGAGGTGGGATTCGCCGAGCTTAACAGTCAGGTCTCTGCTGTGGTGAGGTGGGATTCGCCAAGCTCAACAGTCAGGTCTCTGCTGTGGTGAGGTGGGATTCGCCGAGCTCAACAGTCAGGTCTCTGCTGTGGTGAGGTGGGATTCGCCGAGCTCAACAGTCAGGACTCTGCTGTGGTGAGGTGGGATTCGCCGAGCTCAACAGTCAGGTCTCTGCTGTGGTGAGGTGGGATTCACCGAACTCAACAGTCAGGTCTCTGCTGTGGTGAGGTGGGATTCACCGAGCTCAACAGTCAGGTCTCTGCTGTGGTGAGGTGGGATTCGCCGAGCTCAACAGTCAGGTCTCTGCTGTGGTGAGGTGGGATTCGCCGGACTCAACAGTCAGGTCTCTGCTGTGGTGAGGTGGTATTCGCCGAGCTCAAGAGTCAGGTCTCTGCTGTGGTGTGGTGGGATTCACCGAACTCAAACAGTCAGGTCTCTGCTGTGGTGAGGTGGGATAGACCTGTGGTGAGGTGGGATTCACAGTCAGGTCTCTGCTGTGGTGAGGTGGGATTCGCCGAGCTAAACAGTCAGGTCTCTGCTGTGGTGAGGTGGGATTCGCCGAGCTCAACAGTCAGGTCTCTGCTGTGGTGAGGTGGGATTCGCCGAGCTCAACAGTCAGGTCTCTGCTGTGGTGAGGTGGGATTCGCCGAGCTCAACAGTCAGGTCTCTGCTGTGGTGAGGTGGGATTCGCCGAGCTCAACAGTCAGGTCTCTGCTGTGGTGAGGTGGGATTCGCCGAGCTCAACAGTCAGGTCTCTGCTGTGGTGATTTGGGATTCGCCGAGCTCAACAGTCAGGTCTCTACTGTGCTGAGGTGGGATTCGCTGAGCTCAACAGTCAGGTCTCTGCTGTGGTGAGGTGGGATTCGCCGAACTCAACAGTCAGGTCTCTGCTGTGGTGAGGTGGGATTCGCCGAACTCAACAGTCAGGTCTCTGCTGGGGTGAGGTGAGATTCACTGAACTTAACAGTTAGGTCTCTGCTGAGGTGAGGTGGGATGCGCCGAACTCAACAGTCAGTTCTCTGCTGTGGTGAGGTGGGATTCGCCGAACACAACAGTCAGTTCTCTGTTGTGGTGAGGTGGGATTCGCCGAACACAACAGTCAGGTCTCTGCTGTGGTGAGGTGGGATACACCGGAAACAACAGTCAGGTCTCTGCTGTGGTGAGGTGGGATTCGCCAAGCTCAACAGTCAGGTCTCTGCTGTGGTGAGGTGGGATTCGCCAAGCTCAACAGTCAGGTCTCTGCTGTGGTGAGGTGGGATTCGCCGAACTCAACAATCAGGTCTCTGCTGTGGTGAGGTGGGATTCGCCGAGCTCAACAGTCAGGTCTCTGCTGGGGTGAGGTGGGATTCGCCGAACTCAACAGTCAGGTCTCTGCTGTGGTGAGGTGGGATTCGCCGAACTCAACAGTCAGGTCTCTGCTGTGGTGAGGTGGGATTCGCCGAGTTCAACAGTCAGGTCTCTGCTGGGGTGAGGTGGGATTCGCCGAACTCAACAGTCAGGTCTCTGCTGTGGTGAGGTGGGATTCGCCGAACTCAACAGTCAGGTCTCTGCTGGGGTGAGGTGGGATTCTCTGAACTCAACAGTCAGGTCTCTGCTGTGGTGAGGTGGGATTTGCCGAGCTCAACAGTCAGGTCTCTGCTGTGGTGAGGTAGGATTCGCCGAGCTTAACAGTCCAAACTCTGCTGTGGTGAGGTGGGATTCGCCGAACTCAACAGTCAGGTCTCTGCTGTGGTGAGGTGGGATTCGCCGAACTCAACTGTCAGGTCTCTGCTGGGGTGAGGTGGGATTAGCCGAGCTCAACAGTCAGGTCTCTGCTGTGGTGAGGTGGGATTTGCCGAGCTCAACAGTCAGGTCTCTGCTGTGGTGAGGTAGGATTCGCCGAGCTTAACAGTCCGAACTCTGCTGTGGTGAGGTGGGATTCGCCGAGCTCAACAGTCAGGTCTCTGCTGTGGTGAGGTAGGATTAGCCGAGCTTAACAGTCAGGTCTCTGCTGTGGTGAGGTAGGATTCGCCGAACTCAACAGTCAGGTCTCTGCTGTGGTGAGGTGGGATTCGCCAAGCTCAACAGTAAGGTCTCTGCTGTGGTGAGGTAGGATTAGCCGAGCTTAACAGTAAGGTCTCTGCTGTGGTGAGGTAGGATTCGCCGAACTCAACAGTCAGGTCTCTGCTGTGGTGAGGTGGGATTCGCCGAACTCAACAGTCAGGTCTCTACTGTGGTGAGGTGGGATTCGCCGAGCTCAACAGTAAGGTCTCTGCTGTGGTGAGGTAGGATTCGCCGAGCTTAACAGTCAGGTCTCTGCTGTGGTGAGGTGGGATTCGCCGAACTCAACAGTCAGGTCTCTAGTGTGGTGAGGTGGGATTCGCCGAACTCAACAGTCTGGTCTCTGCTGTGGTGATGTGGGATTCGCCGAGCTCAACAGTCAGGTCTCTGCTGGGGTGAGGTGGGATTCGCCGAACTCAACAGTCAGGTCTCTGCTGTGGTGAGGTGGGATTCGCCGAACTCAACATTCAGGACTCTGCTGGGGTGAGGTGGGATTCTCCGAACTCGAACAGTCAGGTCTCTGCTGTGGTGAGGTGGGATTCGCCGAACTCAACAGTCAGGTCTCTGCTGTGGTGAGGTGGGATTCGCCAAGCTTAACAGTCAGAACTCTGCTGTGGTAAGGTAGGATTCGCCGAGCTCAACAGTCAGGTCTCTGCTGTGGTGAGGTGGGATTCGCCGAGCTAAACAGTCAGGTCTCTGCTGTGGTGAGGTGGGATTTCGCCGAGCTCAACAGTCAGGTCTCTGCTGTGGTGAGGTGGGATTCGCCGAGCTCAACAGTCAGGTCTCTGCTGTGGTGAGGTAGGATTCGACGAGCTTAACAGTCAGGTCTCTGCTGTGGTGAGGTGGGATTCGCCGGACACAACAGTCAGGTCTCTGCTGGGGTGAGGTGGGATTCTCTGAACTCAACAGTCAGGTCTCTGCTGTGGTGAGGTGGGATTCGCTGAGCTTAACAGTCAGGTCTCTGCTGTGGTGAGGTAGGATTCGCCGAGCTTAACAGTCAGGTCTCTGCTGTGGTGAGGTGGGATTCGCCGAGCTCAACATTCAGGTCTCTGCTGTGGTGAGGTGGGATTCGCCGAGCTCAACAGTCAGGTCTCTGCTGGGGTGAGGTGGGATTCGCCGAGCTAAACAGTCAGGTCTCTGCTGTGGTGAGGTGGGATTCGCCGAGCTCAACAGTCAGGTCTCTGCTGGGGTGAGGTGGGATTCACCGAACTCATTAGTCAGGTCTCTGCTGTGGTGAGGTGGGATTCGCCGAACTCAACAGTAAGGTCTCTGCTGGGGTGAGGTGGGATTCTCCGAACTCAACAGTCAGGTCTCTGCTGTGGTGAGGTAGGATTCGACGAGCTTAACAGTCAGGTCTCTGCTGTGGTGAGGTGGGATTTCGCCGAGCTCAACAGTCAGGTCTCTGCTGTGGTGAGGTGGGATTCGCCGAGCTCAACAGTCAGGTCTCTGCTGTGGTGAGGTAGGATTCGACGAGCTTAACAGTCAGGTCTCTGCTGTGGTGAGGTGGGATTCGCCGGACACAACAGTCAGGTCTCTGCTGGGGTGAGGTGGGATTCTCTGAACTCAACAGTCAGGTCTCTGCTGTGGTGAGGTGGGATTCGCTGAGCTTAACAGTCAGGTCTCTGCTGTGGTGAGGTAGGATTCGCCGAGCTTAACAGTCAGGTCTCTGCTGTGGTGAGGTGGGATTCGCCGAGCTCAACATTCAGGTCTCTGCTGTGGTGAGGTGGGATTCGCCGAGCTCAACAGTCAGGTCTCTGCTGGGGTGAGGTGGGATTCGCCGAGCTAAACAGTCAGGTCTCTGCTGTGGTGAGGTGGGATTCGCCGAGCTCAACAGTCAGGTCTCTGCTGGGGTGAGGTGGGATTCACCGAACTCATTAGTCAGGTCTCTGCTGTGGTGAGGTGGGATTCGCCGAACTCAACAGTAAGGTCTCTGCTGGGGTGAGGTGGGATTCTCCGAACTCAACAGTCAGGTCTCTGCTGTGGTGAGGTGGGATTCGCCGAACTCAACATTTAGGTCTCTGCTGGGGTGAGGTGGGATTCTCCGAACTCAACAGTCAGGTCTCTGCTGTGGTGAGGTGGGATTCGCCGAACTCAACAGTCAGGTCTCTGCTGGGGTGAGGTGGGATTAGCCGAGCTGAACATTCAGGTCTCTGCTGTGGTGAGGTGGGATTCGCCGAGCTCAACAGTCAGGTCTCTGCTGTGGTGAGGTGGGATTCGCCAAGCTCAACAGTCAGGTCTCTGCTGGGGTGAGGTGGGATTTGCCGAGCTCAACAGTCAGGTCTCTGCTGTGGTGAGGTGGGATTCACCGAACTCAACAGTCAGGTCTCTGCTGTGGTGAGGTGGGATTCGCCGAGCTCAACAGTCAGGTCTCTGCTGTGGTGAGGTAGGATTCGCCGAGCTTAACAGTCCAAACTCTGCTGTGGTGAGGTGGGATTCGCCGAGCTCAACAGTCAGGTCTCTGCTGTGGTGAGGTGGGATTCGCCGAACTCAACAGTCAGGTCTCTGCTGGGGTGAGGTGGGATTAGCCGAGCTCAACAGTCAGGTCTCTGCTGTGGTGAGGTGGGATTTGCCGAGCTCAACAGACAGGTCTCTGCTGTGGTGAGGTAGGATTCGCCGAGCTTAACAGTCCGAACTCTGCTGTGGTGAGGTGGGATTCGCCGAGCTCAACAGTCAGGTCTCTGCTGTGGTGAGGTGGGATTCGCCAAACTCAACAGTCAGGTCTCTGCTGTGGTGAGGTGGGATTCGCCAAGCTCAACAGTAAGGTCTCTGCTGTGGTGAGGTAGGATTAGCCGAGCTTAACAGTCAGGTCTCTGCTGTGGTGAGGTAGGATTCGCCGAACTCAACAGTCAGGTCTCTGCTGTGGTGAGGTGGGATTCGCCGGACACAACAGTCTGGTCTCTGCTGTGGTGAGGTGGGATTCGCCGAGCTCAACAGTCAGGTCTCTGCTGGGGTGAGGTGGGATTCGCCGAACTCAACAGTCAGGTCTCTGCTGTGGTGAGGTGGGATTCGCCGAACTCAACAGTCAGGTCTCTGCTGGGGTGAGGTGGGATTCTCTGAACTCAACAGTCAGGTCTCTGCTGTGGTGAGGTGGGATTCGCCGAGCTCAACAGTCAGGTCTCTGCTGTGGTGAGGTAGGATTCGCCGAGCTTAACAGTCCAAACTCTGCTGTGGTGAGGTGGGATTCGCCGAACTCAACAGTCAGGTCTCTGCTGTGGTGAGGTGGGATTCGCCGAACTCAACAGTCAGGTCTCTGCTGGGGTGAGGTGGGATTAGCCGAGCTCAACAGTCAGGTCTCTGCTGTGGTGAGGTGGGATTTGCCGAGCTCAACAGACAGGTCTCTGCTTTGGTGAGGTAGGATTCGCCGAGCTTAACAGTCCGAACTCTGCTGTGGTGAGGTGGGATTCGCCGAGCTCAACAGTCAGGTCTCTGCTGTGGTGATTTGGGATTCGCCGAGCTCAACAGTCAGGTCTCTACTGTGGTGAGGTGGGATTCGCCGAGCTCAACAGTCAGGTCTCTGCTGTGGTGAGGTGGGATTCGCCAAGCTCAACAGTCAGGTCTCTGCTGTGGTGAGGTGGGATTCGCCGAGCTCAACAGTCAGGTCTCTGCTGTGGTGAGGTAGGATTTGCCGAGCTCAACAGTCAGGTCTCTGCTGGGGTGAGGTGGGATTCGCCGAGCTAAACAGTCAGGTCTCTGCTGTGGTGAGGTGGGATTCGCCGAGCTCAACAGTCAGTTCTCTGCTGGGGTGAGGTGGGATTCGCCGAACTCAACAGTCAGGTCTCTGCTGTGGTGAGGTGGGATTCGCCGAACTCAACAGTCAGGTCTCTGCTGGGGTGAGGTGGGATTCTCCGAACTCAACAGTCAGGTCTCTGCTGTGGTGAGGTGGGATTCGCCGAACTCAACAGTCAGGTCTCTGCTGGGGTGAGGTGGGATTAGCCGAGCTGAACAGTCAGGTCTCTGCTGTGGTGAGGTGGGATTCGCCGAGCTCAACAGTCAGGTCTCTGCTGTGGTGAGGTGGGATTCACCAAGCTCAACACTCAGGTCTTTGCTGTGGTGTGGTGGGATTTGCCGAACTCGAACAGTCAGGTCTCTGCTGTGGTGAGGTGGGATAGACCTGTGGTGAGGTGGGATTCACCGAACTCGAACAGTCAGGTCTCTGCTGTGGTGAGGTGGGATTCGCCGAGCTCAACAGTCAGGTCTCTGCTGGGGTGAGGTGGGATTCGCCGAGCTTAACAGTCAGGTCTCTGCTGTGGTGAGGTGGGATTCGCCGAGCTCAACAGTCAGGTCTCTGCTGTGGTGAGGTGGGATTCGCCGAGCTCAACAGTCAGGTCTCTGCTGTGGTGAGGTGGGATTCGCCGAGCTCAACAGTCAGGTCTCTGCTGTGGTGAGGTGGGATTCACCGAGCTCAACAGTCAGGTCTCTGCTGTGGTGAGGTGGGCTTCGCCGAACTCAACAGTCAGGTCTCTGCTGTGGTGAGGTGGGATTCACCGAGCTCAACAGTCAGGTCTCTGCTGTGGTGAGGTGGGATTCGCCGAGCTCAACAGTCAGGTCTCTGCTGTGGTGAGGTGGGATTCGCCGAACTCAACAGTCAGGTCTCTGCTGTGGTGAGGTGGGATTCGCCGAGCTCAAGAGTCAGGTCTCTGCTGTGGTGTGGTGGGATTCACCGAACTCAAACAGTCAGGTCTCTGCTGTGGTGAGGTGGGATAGACCTGTGGTGAGGTGGGATTCACAGTCAGGTCTCTGCTGTGGTGAGGTGGGATTCGCCGAGCTAAACAGTCAGGTCTCTACTGGGGTGAGGTGGGATTAGCCGAGCTCAACAGTCAGGTCTCTGCTGTGGTGATTTGGGATTCACCGAGCTCAACAGTCAGGTCTCTACTGTGGTGAGGTGGGATTCGCCGAGCTTAACAATCCGAACTCTGCTGTGGTGAGGTGGGATTCGCCGAGCTCAACAGTCAGGTCTCTGCTGTGGTGATTTGGGATTCACCGAGCTCAACAGTCAGGTCTCTACTGTGGTGAGGTGGGATTCGCCGAGCTCAACAGTCAGGTCTCTGCTGTGGTGAGGTGGGATTCGCCAAGCTCAACAGTCAGGTCTCTGCTGTGGTGAGGTGGGATTCGCCGAGCTCAACAGTAAGGTCTCTGCTGTGGTGAGGTAGGATTCGTCGAGCTTAACAGTCAGGTCTCTGCTGTGGTGAGGTGGGATTCGCCGAGCTCAACAGTCAGGTCTCTGCTGTGGTGAGGTGGGATTTGCCGAGCTCAACAGTCAGGTCTCTGCTGGGGTGAGGTGGGATTCGCCGAGCTAAACAGTCAGGTCTCTGCTGTGGTGAGGTGGGATTCGCCGAGCTCAACAGTCAGGTCTCTGC
This sequence comes from Hyperolius riggenbachi, assembly GCF_040937935.1. NCBI lineage: Eukaryota > Metazoa > Chordata > Amphibia > Anura > Hyperoliidae > Hyperolius > Hyperolius riggenbachi. The sequence goes on along the minus strand of NC_090656.1, from coordinate 170,058,095 downwards.
TGGGGTGAGGTGGGATTCGCCGAACTCAACAGTCAGGTCTCTGCTGTGGTGAGGTGGGATTCGCCGAACTCAACAGTCAGGTCTCTGCTGGGGTGAGGTGGGATTCTCCGAACTGAACAGTCAGGTCTTTGCTGTGGTGAGGTGGGATTCGCCGAACTCAACATTCAGGTCTCTGCTGTGGTGAGGTGGGATTCTCCGAACTCAACAGTCAGGTCTCTGCTGTGGTGAGGTGGGATTCGCCGAACTCAACAGTCAGGTCTCTGCTGGGGTGAGGTGGGATTAGCCGAGCTGAACAGTCAGGTCTCTGCTGTGGTGAGGTGGGATTCGCCGAGCTCAACAGTCAGGTCTCTGCTGTGGTGAGGTGGGATTCACCAAGCTCAACACTCAGGTCTCTGCTGTGGTGTGGTGGGATTCGCCGAACTCGAACAGTGAGGTCTCTGCTGTGGGGAGGTGGGATAGACCTGTGATGAGGTGGGATTCACCGAACTCGAACAGTCAGGTCTCTGCTGTGGTGAGGTGGGATTCGCCGAGCTCAACAGTCAGGTCTCTTCTGGGGTGAGGTGGGATTCGCCGAGCTTAACAGTCAGGTCTCTGCTGTGGTGAGGTGGGATTCGCCGAGCTCAACAGTCAGGTCTCTGCTGTGGTGAGGTGGGATTCGCCGAGCTCAACAGTCAGGTCTCTGCTGTGGTGAGGTGGGATTCGCCGAGCTCAACAGTCAGGTCTCTGCTGTGGTGAGGTGGGATTCGCCGAGCTCAACAGTCAGGTCTCTGCTGTGGTGAGGTGGGATTCGCCGAACTCAACAGTCAGGTCTCTGCTGTGGTGAGGTGGGATTCGCCGGACACAACAGTCTGGTCTCTGCTGTGGTGAGGTGGGATTCGCCGAGCTCACCAGTCAGGTCTCTGCTGGGGTGAGGTGGGATTCGCCGAACTCAACAGTCAGGTCTCTGCTGTGGTGAGGTGGGATTCGCCGAACTCAACAGTCAGGTCTCTGCTGGGGTGAGGTGGGATTCTCTGAACTCAACAGTCAGGTCTCTGCTGTGGTGAGGTGGGATTCGCCGAGCTCAACAGTCAGGTCTCTGCTGTGGTAAGGTAGGTTTCGCCGAGCTTAACAGTCCAAACTCTGCTGTGGTGAGGTGGGATTCGTCGAACTCAACAGTCAGGTCTCTGCTGTGGTGAGGTGGGATTCGCCGAACTCAACAGTCAGGTCTCTGCTGGGGTGAGGTGGGATTAGCCGAGCTCAACAGTCAGGTCTCTGCTGTGGTGAGGTGGGATTTGCCGAGCTCAACAGTCAGGTCTCTGCTGTGGTGAGGTAGGATTCGCCGAGCTTAACAGTCCGAACTCTGCTGTGGTGAGGTGGGATTCGCCGAGCTCAACAGTCAGGTCTCTGCTGTGGTGATTTGGGATTTGCCGAGCTCAACAGTCAGGTCTCTACTGTGGTGAGGTGGGATTCGCCGAGCTCAACAGTCAGGTCTCTGCTGTGGTGAGGTGGGATTCGCCAAGCTCAACAGTCAGGTCTCTGCTGTGGTGAGGTGGGATTCGCCGAGATCAACAGTAAGGTCTCTGCTGTGGTGAGGTAGGATTCGCCGAGCTTAACAGTCAGGTCTCTGCTGTGGTGAGGTGGGATTCGCCGAGCTCAACAGTCAGGTCTCTGCTGTGGTGAGGTGGGATTTGCCGAGCTCAACAGTCAGGTCTCTGCTGGGGTGAGGTGGGATTCGCCGAGCTAAACAGTCAGGTCTCTGCTGTGGTGAGGTGGGATTCGCCGAGCTCAACAGTCAGGTCTCTGCTGGGGTGAGGTGGGATTCGCCGAACTCAACAGTCAGGTCTCTGCTGTGGTGAGGTGGGATTCACCGAACTCAACAGTCAGGTCTCTGCTGTGGTGAGGTGGGATTCGCCGAGCTCAACAGTCAGGTCTCTTCTGGGGTGAGGTGGGATTCGCCGAGCTTAACAGTCAGGTCTCTGCTGTGGTGAGGTGGGATTCGCCAAGCTCAACAGTCAGGTCTCTGCTGTGGTGAGGTGGGATTCGCAGAGCTCAACAGTCAGGACTCTGCTGTGGTGAGGTGGGATTCGCCGAGCTCAACAGTCAGGTCTCTGCTGTGGTGAGGTGGGATTCGCCGAACTCAACAGTCAGGTCTCTGCTGTGGTGAGGTGGGATTCACCGAGCTCAACAGTCAGGTCTCTGCTGTGGTGAGGTGGGATTCGCCGAGCTCAACAGTCAGGTCTCTGCTGTGGTGAGGTGGGATTCGCTGGACTCAACAGTCAGGTCTCTGCTGTGGTGAGGTGGTATTCGCCGAGCTCAAGAGTCAGGTCTCTGCTGTGGTGTGGTGGGATTCACCGAACTCAAACAGTCAGGTCTCTGCTGTGGTGAGGTGGGATAGACCTGTGGTGAGGTGGGATTCACAGTCAGGTCTCTGCTGTGGTGAGGTGGGATTCGCCGAGCTAAACAGTCAGGTCTCTACTGTGGTGAGGTGGGATTCGCCGAGCTCAACAGTCAGGTCTCTGCTGTGGTGAGGTGGGATTCGCCAAGCTCAACAGTCAGGTCTCTGCTGTGGTGAGGTGGGATTCGCCGAGCTCAACAGTAAGGTCTCTGCTGTGGTGAGGTAGGATTCGTCGAGCTTAACAGTCAGGTCTCTGCTGTGGTGAGGTGGGATTCGCCGAGCTCAACAGTCAGGTCTCTGCTGTGGTGAGGTGGGATTTGCCGAGCTCAACAGTCAGGTCTCTGCTGGGGTGAGGTGGGATTCGCCGAGCTAAACAGTCAGGTCTCTGCTGTGGTGAGGTGGGATTCGCCGAGCTCAACAGTCAGGTCTCTGCTGGGGTGAGGTGGGATTCGCCGAACTCAACAGTCAGGTCTCTGCTGTGGTGAGGTGGGATTCGCCGAACTCAACAGTCAGGTCTCTGCTGGGGTGAGGTGGGATTCTCCGAACTGAACAGTCAGGTCTTTGCTGTGGTGAGGTGGGATTCGCCGAACTCAACATTCAGGTCTCTGCTGTGGTGAGGTGGGATTCTCCGAACTCAACAGTCAGGTCTCTGCTGTGGTGAGGTGGGATTCGCCGAACTCAACAGTCAGGTCTCTGCTGGGGTGAGGTGGGATTAGCCGAGCTGAACAGTCAGGTCTCTGCTGTGGTGAGGTGGGATTCGCCGAGCTCAACAGTCAGGTCTCTGCTGTGGTGAGGTGGGATTCACCAAGCTCAACACTCAGGTCTCTGCTGTGGTGTGGTGGGATTCGCCGAACTCGAACAGTGAGGTCTCTGCTGTGGGGAGGTGGGATAGACCTGTGATGAGGTGGGATTCACCGAACTCGAACAGTCAGGTCTCTGCTGTGGTGAGGTGGGATTCGCCGAGCTCAACAGTCAGGTCTCTTCTGGGGTGAGGTGGGATTCGCCGAGCTTAACAGTCAGGTCTCTGCTGTGGTGAGGTGGGATTCGCCGAGCTCAACAGTCAGGTCTCTGCTGTGGTGAGGTGGGATTCGCCGAGCTCAACAGTCAGGTCTCTGCTGTGGTGAGGTGGGATTCGCCGAGCTCAACAGTCAGGTCTCTGCTGTGGTGAGGTGGGATTCGCCGAGCTCAACAGTCAGGTCTCTGCTGTGGTGAGGTGGGATTCGCCGAACTCAACAGTCAGGTCTCTGCTGTGGTGAGGTGGGATTCGCCGGACACAACAGTCTGGTCTCTGCTGTGGTGAGGTGGGATTCGCCGAGCTCACCAGTCAGGTCTCTGCTGGGGTGAGGTGGGATTCGCCGAACTCAACAGTCAGGTCTCTGCTGTGGTGAGGTGGGATTCGCCGAACTCAACAGTCAGGTCTCTGCTGGGGTGAGGTGGGATTCTCTGAACTCAACAGTCAGGTCTCTGCTGTGGTGAGGTGGGATTCGCCGAGCTCAACAGTCAGGTCTCTGCTGTGGTAAGGTAGGTTTCGCCGAGCTTAACAGTCCAAACTCTGCTGTGGTGAGGTGGGATTCGTCGAACTCAACAGTCAGGTCTCTGCTGTGGTGAGGTGGGATTCGCCGAACTCAACAGTCAGGTCTCTGCTGGGGTGAGGTGGGATTAGCCGAGCTCAACAGTCAGGTCTCTGCTGTGGTGAGGTGGGATTTGCCGAGCTCAACAGTCAGGTCTCTGCTGTGGTGAGGTAGGATTCGCCGAGCTTAACAGTCCGAACTCTGCTGTGGTGAGGTGGGATTCGCCGAGCTCAACAGTCAGGTCTCTGCTGTGGTGATTTGGGATTTGCCGAGCTCAACAGTCAGGTCTCTACTGTGGTGAGGTGGGATTCGCCGAGCTCAACAGTCAGGTCTCTGCTGTGGTGAGGTGGGATTCGCCAAGCTCAACAGTCAGGTCTCTGCTGTGGTGAGGTGGGATTCGCCGAGATCAACAGTAAGGTCTCTGCTGTGGTGAGGTAGGATTCGCCGAGCTTAACAGTCAGGTCTCTGCTGTGGTGAGGTGGGATTCGCCGAGCTCAACAGTCAGGTCTCTGCTGTGGTGAGGTGGGATTTGCCGAGCTCAACAGTCAGGTCTCTGCTGGGGTGAGGTGGGATTCGCCGAGCTAAACAGTCAGGTCTCTGCTGTGGTGAGGTGGGATTCGCCGAGCTCAACAGTCAGGTCTCTGCTGGGGTGAGGTGGGATTCGCCGAACTCAACAGTCAGGTCTCTGCTGTGGTGAGGTGGGATTCACCGAACTCAACAGTCAGGTCTCTGCTGTGGTGAGGTGGGATTCGCCGAGCTCAACAGTCAGGTCTCTTCTGGGGTGAGGTGGGATTCGCCGAGCTTAACAGTCAGGTCTCTGCTGTGGTGAGGTGGGATTCGCCAAGCTCAACAGTCAGGTCTCTGCTGTGGTGAGGTGGGATTCGCAGAGCTCAACAGTCAGGACTCTGCTGTGGTGAGGTGGGATTCGCCGAGCTCAACAGTCAGGTCTCTGCTGTGGTGAGGTGGGATTCGCCGAACTCAACAGTCAGGTCTCTGCTGTGGTGAGGTGGGATTCACCGAGCTCAACAGTCAGGTCTCTGCTGTGGTGAGGTGGGATTCGCCGAGCTCAACAGTCAGGTCTCTGCTGTGGTGAGGTGGGATTCGCTGGACTCAACAGTCAGGTCTCTGCTGTGGTGAGGTGGTATTCGCCGAGCTCAAGAGTCAGGTCTCTGCTGTGGTGTGGTGGGATTCACCGAACTCAAACAGTCAGGTCTCTGCTGTGGTGAGGTGGGATAGACCTGTGGTGAGGTGGGATTCACAGTCAGGTCTCTGCTGTGGTGAGGTGGGATTCGCCGAGCTAAACAGTCAGGTCTCTGCTGTGGTGAGGAGGGATTCGCCGAGCTCAACAGTCAGGTCTCTGCTGTGGTGAGGTGGGATTCGCCGAGCTCAACAGTCAGGTCTCTGCTGTGGTGAGGTGGGATTCGCCGAGCTCAACAGTCAGGTCTCTGCTGTGGTGAGGTGGGATTCGCCGAGCTCAACAGTCAGGTCTCTGCTGTGGTGAGGTGGGATTCGCCGAGCTCAACAGTCAGGTCTCTGCTGTGGTGATTTGGGATTCGCCGAGCTCAACAGTCAGGTCTCTACTGTGCTGAGGTGGGATTCGCTGAGCTCAACAGTCAGGTCTCTGCTGTGGTGAGGTGGGATTCGCCGAACTCAACAGTCAGGTCTCTGCTGTGGTGAGGTGGGATTCGCCGAACTCAACAGTCAGGTCTCTGCTGGGGTGAGGTGAGATTCACTGAACTTAACAGTCAGGTCTCTGCTGTGGTGAGGTGGGATTCGCAGAGCTCAACAGTCAGGTCTCTGCTGTGGTGATTTGGGATTCGCCGAGCTCAACAGTCAGGTCTCTACTGTGCTGAGGTGGGATTCGCTGAGCTCAACAGTGAGGTCTCTGCTGTGGTGAGGTGGGATTCGCCGAACTCAACAGTTAGGTCTCTGCTGAGGTGAGGTGGGATGCGCCGAACTCAACAGTCAGTTCTCTGCTGTGGTGAGGTGGGATTCGCCGAACACAACAGTCAGTTCTCTGTTGTGGTGAGGTGGGATTCGCCGAACACAACAGTCAGGTCTCTGCTGTGGTGAGGTGGGATACACCGGAAACAACAGTCAGGTCTCTGCTGTGGTGAGGTGGGATTTGCCGAGCACAACAGTCAGGTCTCTGCTGTGGTGATTTGGGATTCGCCGAGCTCATCAGTCACGTCTCTACTGTGGTGAGGTGGGATTCGCCGAGCTCAACAGTCAGGTCTCTGCTGTGGTGAGGTGGGATTCGCCAAGCTCAACAGTCAGGTCTCTGCTGTGGTGAGGTGGGATTCGCCGAGCTCAACAGTCAGGTCTCTGCTGTGGTGAGGTGGGATTCGCCGAACTCAACAATCAGGTCTCTGCTGTGGTGAGGTGGGATTCGCCGGAAACAACAGTCAGGTCTCTGCTGTGGTGAGGTGGGATTTGCCGAGCACAACAGTCAGGTCTCTGCTGTGGTGATTTGGGATTCGCCGAGCTCATCAGTCACGTCTCTACTGTGGTGAGGTGGGATTCGCAGAGCTCAACAGTCAGGTCTCTGCTGTGGTGAGGTGGGATTCGCCAAGCTCAACAGTCAGGTCTCTGCTGTGGTGAGGTGGGATTCGCCGAGCTCAACAATCAGGTCTCTGCTGTGGTGAGGTGGGATTCGCCGAACTCAACAATCAGGTCTCTGCTGTGGTGAGGTGGGATTCGCCGAGCTCAACAGTCAGGTCTCTGCTGGGGTGAGGTGGGATTCGCCGAACTCAACAGTCAGGTCTCTGCTGTGGTGAGGTGGGATTCGCCGAACTCAACAGTCAGGTCTCTGCTGTGGTGAGGTGGGATTCACCGAGCTCAACAGTCAGGTCTCTGCTGTGGTGAGGTGGGATTCGCCGAGCTCAACAGTCAGGTCTCTGCTGTGGTGAGGTGGGATTCGCCGAACTCAACAGTCAGGTCTCTGCTGTGGTGAGGTGGGATTCGCCAAGCTCAAGAGTCAGGTCTCTGCTGTGGTGTGGTGGGATTCACCGAACTCAAACAGTCAGGTCTCTGCTGTGGTGAGGTGGGATAGACCTGTGGTGAGGTGGGATTCTCCGAACTCAACAGTCAGGTCTCTGCTGTGGTGAGGTGGGATTCGCCGAACTCAACATTCAGGTCTCTGCTGGGGTGAGGTGGGATTCTCCGAACTCAACAGTCAGGTCTCTGCTGTGGTGAGGTGGGATTCGCCGAACTCAACAGTCAGGTCTCTGCTGGGGTGAGGTGGGATTAGCCGAGCTGAACAGTCAGGTCTCTGCTGTGGTGAGGTGGGATTCGCCGAGCTCAACAGTCAGGTCTCTGCTGTGGTGAGGTGGGATTCACCAAGCTCAACACTCAGGTCTCTGCTGTGGTGTGGTGGGATTCGCCGAACTCGAACAGTCAGGTCTCTGCTGTGGGGAGGTGGGATAGACCTGTGGTGAGGTGGGATTCACCGAACTCGAACAGTCAGGTCTCTGCTGTGGTGAGGTGGGATTCGCCGAGCTCAACAGTCAGGTCTCTTCTGTGGTGAGGTGGGATTCGCCGAGCTTAACAGTCAGGTCTCTGCTGTGGTGAGGTGGGATAGACCTGTGGTGAGGTGGGATTCACAGTCAGGTCTCTGCTGTGGTGAGGTGGGATTCGCCGAGCTAAACAGTCAGGTCTCTGCTGTGGTGAGGTGGGATTCGCCGAGCTCAACAGTCAGGTCTCTGCTGTGGTGAGGTGGGATTCGCCGAGCTCAACAGTCAGGTCTCTGCTGTGGTGAGGTGGGATTCGCCGAGCTCAACAGTCAGGTCTCTGCTGTGGTGAGGTGGGATTCGCCGAGCTCAACAGTCAGGTCTCTGCTGTGGTGAGGTGGGATTCGCCGAGCTCAACAGTCAGGTCTCTGCTGTGGTGATTTGGGATTCGCCGAGCTCAACAGTCAGGTCTCTACTGTGCTGAGGTGGGATTCGCTGAGCTCAACAGTCAGGTATCTGCTGTGGTGAGGTGGGATTCGCCGAACTCAACAGTCAGGTCTCTGCTGTGGTGAGGTGGGATTCGCCAAGCTCAAGAGTCAGGTCTCTGCTGTGGTGTGGTGGGAATCACCGAACTCAAACAGTCAGGTCTCTGCTGTGGTGAGGTGGGATAGACCTGTGGTGAGGTGGGATTCACCGAACTCGAACAGTCAGGTCTCGGCTGTGGTGAGGTGGCATTCGCCGAGCTAAACAGTCAGGTCTCTGCTGTGGTGAGGTGGGATTCGCCGAACTCAACAGTCAGGTCTCTGCTGTGGTGAGGTGGGATTCGCCGAACTCAACAGTCAGGTCTCTGCTGGGGTGAGGTGAGATTCAACGAACTTAACAGTTAGGTCTCTGCTGAGGTGAGGTGGGATGCGCCGAACTCAACAGTCAGTTCTCTGCTGTGGTGAGGTGGGATTCGCCGAACACAACAGTCAGTTCTCTGTTGTGGTGAGGTGGGATTCGCCGAACACAACAGTCAGGTCTCTGCTGTGGTGAGGTGGGATACACCGGAAACAACAGTCAGGTCTCTGCTGTGGTGAGGTGGGATTTGCCGAGCACAACAGTCAGGTCTCTGCTGTGGTGATTTGGGATTCGCCGAGCTCATCAGTCACGTCTCTACTGTGGTGAGGTGGGATTCACCGAGCTCAACAGTCAGGTCTCTGCTGTGGTGAGGTGGGATTCGCCAAGCTCAACAGTCAGGTCTCTGCTGTGGTGAGGTGGGATTCGCCGAGCTCAACAGTCAGGTCTCTGCTGTGGTTAGGTGGGATTCGCCGAACTCAACAATCAGGTCTCTGCTGTGGTGAGGTGGGATTCGCCGAGCTCAACAGTCAGGTCTCTGCTGGGGTGAGCTGGGATTCGCCGAACTCAACAGTCAGGTCTCGGCTGTGGTGAGGTGGGATAGACCTGTGGTGAGGTGGGATTCACCGAACTCGAACAGTCAGGTCTCTGCTGTGGTGAGGTGGGATTCGCCAAGCTCAACAGTCAGGTCTCTGCTGTGGTGAGGTGAGATTCGCCGAGCTCAACAGTCAGGTCTCTGCTGTGGTGAGGTGGGATTCGCCGAGCTCAACAGTCAGGTCTCTGCTGTGGTGAGGTGGGATTCGCCAAGCTCAACAGTCAGGTCTCTGCTGTGGTGAGGTGGGATTCGCCGAGCTCAACAGTCAGGTCTCTGCTGTGGTGAGGTGGGATTCGCCGAACTCAACAGTCAGGTCTCTGCTGTGGTGAGGTGGGATTCGCCGAGCTCAACAGTAAGGTCTCTGCTGTGGTGAGGTAGGATTCGCCGAGCTTAACAGTCAGGTCTCTGCTGTGGTGAGGTGGGATTCGCCAAACTCAACAGTCAGGTCCCTGCTGTGGTGAGGTGGGATTCGTCGGACACAACAGTCTGGTCTCTGCTGTGGTGAGGTGGGATTCGCCGAGCTCAACAGTCAGGTCTCTGCTGGGGTGAGGTGGGATTCGCCGAACTCAACAGTCAGGTCTCTGCTGTGGTGAGGTGGGATTCGCCGAACTCAACATTCAGGTCTCTGCTGGGGTGAGGTGGGATTCTCCGAACTCGAACAGTCAGGTCTCTGCTGTGGTGAGGTGGGATTCGCCGAACTCAACAGTCAGGTCTCTGCTGGGGTGAGGTGGGATTAGCCGAGCTGAACAGTCAGGTCTCTGCTGTGGTGAGGTGGGATTCGCCGAGCTCAACAGTCAGGTCTCTGCTGTGGTGAGGTGGGATTCGCCAAGCTTAACAGTCAGAACTCTGCTGTGGTAAGGTAGGATTCGCCCAGCTCAACAGTCAGGTCTCTGCTGTGGTGAGGTGGGATTCGCCGAGCTAAACAGTCAGGTCTCTGCTGTGGTGAGGTGGGATTCGCCGAGCTCAACAGTCAGGTCTCTGCTGTGGTGAGGTGGGATTCGCCGAGCTCAACAGTCAGGTCTCTGCTGTGGTGAGGTGGGATTCGCCGAGCTCAACAGTCAGGTCTCTGCTGTGGTGAGGTGGGATTCGCCGAACTCAACAGTCAGGTCTCTGCTGTGGTGAGGTGGGATTCGCCGAGCTCAACAGTAAGGTCTCTGCTGTGGTGAGGTAGGATTCGCCGAGCTTAACAGTCAGGTCTCTGCTGTGGTGAGGTGGGATTCGCCGGACACAACAGTCAGGTCTCTGCTGGGGTGAGGTGGGATTCTCTGAACTCAACAGTCAGGTCTCTGCTGTGGTGAAGTGGGATTCGCCGAGCTCAACAGTAAGGTCTCTGCTGTGGTGAGGTAGGATTCGCCGAGCTTAACAGTCAGGTCTCTGCTGTGGTGAGGTGGGATTCGCCGAACTCAACAGTCAGGTCTCTGCTGTGGTGAGGTTGGATTCGCCGAGCTCAACAGTCATGTCTCTGCTGGGGTGAGGTGGGATTCTCTGAACTCAACAGCCAGGTCTCTGCTGTGGTGAGGTGGGATTCGCCGAACTCAACAGTCAGGTCTCTGCTGGGGTGAGGTGGGATTAGCCGAGCTCAACAGTCAGGTCTCTGCTGTGGTGAGGTGGGATTTGCCGAGCTCAACAGTCAGGTCTCTGCTGTGGTGAGGTAGGATTCGCCGAGCTTAACAGTCCGAACTCTGCTGTGGTGAGGTGGGATTCGCCGAGCTCAACAGTCAGGTCTCTGCTGTGGTGATTTGGGATTCGCCGAGCTTAACAGTCAGGTCTCTACTGTGGTGAGGTGGGATTCGCCGAGCTCAACAGTCAGGTCTCTGCTGTGGTGAGGTGGGATTCGCCAAGCTCAACAGTCAGGTCTCTGCTGTGGTGAGGTGGGATTCGCCGAGCTCAACAGTAAGGTCTCTGCTGTGGTGAGGTAGGATTCGCCGAGCTTAACAGTCAGGTCTCTGCTGTGGTGAGGTGGGATTCGCCGAGCTCAACAGTCAGGTCTCTGCTGTGGTGAGGTGGGATTTGCCGAGCTCAACAGTCAGGTCTCTGCTGGGGTGAGGTGGGATTTGCCGAGCTAAACAGTCAGGTCTCTGCTGTGGTGAGGTGGGATTCGCCGAGCTCAACAGTCAGGTCTCTGCTGGGGTGAGGTGGGATTCGCCAAACTCAACAGTCAGGTCTCTGCTGTGGTGAGGTGGGATTCGCCGAACTCAACAGTCAGGTCTCTGCTGGGGTGAGGTGGGATTCTCCGAACTCAACAGTCAGGTCTCTGCTGTGGTGAGGTGGGATTCTCCGAACTCAACATTCAGGTCTCTGCTGGGGTGAGGTGGGATTCTCCGAACATAACAGTCAGGTCTCTGCTGTGGTGAGGTGGGATTCGCCGAACTCAACAGTCAGGTCTCTGCTGGGGTGAGGTGGGATTAGCCGAGCTGAACAGTCAGGTCTCTGCTGTGGTGAGGTGGGATTCGCCGAGCTCAACAGTCAGGTCTCTGCTGTGGTGAGGTGGGATTCACCAAGCTCAACACTCAGGTCTCTGCTGTGGTGTGGTGGGATTCGCCGAACTCGAACAGTCAGGTCTCTGCTGTGGGGAGGTGGGATAGACCTGTGGTGAGGAGGGATTCACCGAACTCGAACAGTCAGGTCTCTGCTGTGGTGAGGTGGGATTCGCCGAGCTCAACAGTCAGGTCTCTTCTGGGGTGAGGTGGGATTCGCCGAGCTTAACAGTCAGGTCTCTGCTGTGGTGAGGTGGGATTCGCCGAGCTCAACAGTCAGGTCTCTGCTGTGGTGAGGTGGGATTCGCCGAGCTCAACAGTCAGGTCTCTGCTGTGGTGAGGTGGGATTCGCCGAGCTCAACAGTCAGGTCTCTGCTGTGGTGAGGTGGGATTCGCCGAGCTCAACAGTCAGGTCTCTGCTGGGGTGAGGTGGGATTCGCCGAACTCAACAGTCAGGTCTCTGCTGTGGTGAGGTGGGATTCGCCGAACTCAACAGTCAGGTCTCTGCTGGGGTGAGGTGGGATTCTCTGAACTCAACAGTCAGGTCTCTGCTGTGGTGAGGTGGGATTCGCCGAGCTGAACAGTCAGGTCTCTGCTGTGGTGAGGTAGGATTCGCCGAGCTTAACAGTCCAAACTCTGCTGTGGTGAGGTGGGATTCGCCGAACTCAACAGTCAGGTCTCTGCTGTGGTGAGGTGGGATTCGCCGAACTCAACAGTCAGGTCTCTGCTGGGGTGAGGTGGGATTAGCCGAGCTCAACTGTCAGGTCTCTGCTGTGGTGAGGTGGGATTTGCCGAGCTCAACAGTCAGGTCTCTGCTGTGGTGAGGTAGGATTCGCCGAGCTTAACAGTCCGAACTCTGCTGTGGTGAGGTGGGATTCGCCGAGCTCAACAGTCAGGTCTCTGCTGTGGTGATTTGGGATTCGCCGAGCTCAACAGTCAGGTCTCTGCTGTGGTGATTTGGGATTCGCCGAGCTCATCAGTCACGTCTCTACTGTGGTGAGGTGGGATTCGCCGAGCTCAACAGTCAGGTCTCTGCTGTGGTGAGGTGGGATTCGCCAAGCTCAACAGTCAGGTCTCTGCTGTGGTGAGGTGGGATTCGCCGAGCTCAACAGTCAGGTCTCTGCTGTGGTGAGGTGGGATTCGCCGAACTCAACAATCAGGTCTCTGCTGTGGTGAGGTGGGATTCGCCGGAAACAACAGTCAGGTCTCTGCTGTGGTGAGGTGGGATTTGCCGAGCACAACAGTCAGGTCTCTGCTGTGGTGATTTGGGATTCGCCGAGCTCATCAGTCACGTCTCTACTGTGGTGAGGTGGGATTCGCCGAGCTCAACAGTCAGGTCTCTGCTGTGGTGAGGTGGGATTCGCCAAGCTCAACAGTCAGGTCTCTGCTGTGGTGAGGTGGGATTCGCCGAGCTCAACAGTCAGGTCTCTGCTGTGGTGAGGTGGGATTCGCCGAACTCAACAATCAGGTCTCTGCTGTGGTGAGGTGGGATTCGCCGAGCTCAACAGTCAGGTCTCTGCTGGGGTGAGGTGGGATTCGCCGAACTCAACAGTCAGGTCTCTGCTGTGGTGAGGTGGGATTCGCCGAACTCAACAGTCAGGTCTCTGCTGTGGTGAGGTGGGATTCACCGAGCTCAACAGTCAGGTCTCTGCTGTGGTGAGGTGGGATTCGCCGAGCTCAACAGTCAGGTCTCTGCTGTGGTGAGGTGGGATTCGCCGAACTCAACAGTCAGGTCTCTGCTGTAATGAGGTGGGATTCGCCAAGCTCAAGAGTCAGGTCTCTGCTGTGGTGTGGTGGGATTCACCGAACTCAAACAGTCAGGTCTCTGCTGTGGTGAGGTGGGATAGACCTGTGGTGAGGTGGGATTCTCCGAACTCAACAGTCAGGTCTCTGCTGTGGTGAGGTGGGATTTGCCGAACTCAACATTCAGGTCTCTGCTGGGGTGAGGTGGGATTCTCCGAACTCAACAGTCAGGTCTCTGCTGTGGTGAGGTGGGATTCGCCGAACTCAACAGTCAGGTCTCTGCTGGGGTGAGGTGGGATTAGCCGAGCTGAACAGTCAGGTCTCTGCTGTGGTGAGGTGGGATTCGCCGAGCTCAACAGTCAGGTCTCTGCTGTGGTGAGGTGGGATTCACCAAGCTCAACACTCAGGTCTCTGCTGTGGTGTGGTGGGATTCGCCGAACTCGAACAGTCAGGTCTCTGCTGTGGGGAGGTGGGATAGACCTGTGGTGAGGTGGGATTCACCGAACTCGAACAGTCAGGTCTCTGCTGTGGTGAGGTGGGATTCGCCGAGCTCAACAGTCAGGTCTCTTCTGTGGTGAGGTGGGATTCGCCGAGCTTAACAGTCAGGTCTCTGCTGTGGTGAGGTGGGATAGACCTGTGGTGAGGTGGGATTCACAGTCAGGTCTCTGCTGTGGTGAGGTGGGATTCGCCGAGCTAAACAGTCAGGTCTCTGCTGTGGTGAGGTGGGATTCGCCGAGCTCAACAGTCAGGTCTCTGCTGTGGTGAGGTGGGATTCGCCGAGCTCAACAGTCAGGTCTCTGCTGTGGTGAGGTGGGATTCGCCGAGCTCAACAGTCAGGTCTCTGCTGTGGTGAGGTGGGATTCGCCGAGCTCAACAGTCAGGTCTCTGCTGTGGTGAGGTGGGATTCGCCGAGCTCAACAGTCAGGTCTCTGCTGTGGTGATTTGGGATTCGCCGAGCTCAACAGTCAGGTCTCTACTGTGCTGAGGTGGGATTCGCTGAGCTCAACAGTCAGGTATCTGCTGTGGTGAGGTGGGATTCGCCGAACTCAACAGTCAGGTCTCTGCTGTGGTGAGGTGGGATTCGCCAAGCTCAAGAGTCAGGTCTCTGCTGTGGTGTGGTGGGATTCACCGAACTCAAACAGTCAGGTCTCTGCTGTGGTGAGGTGGGATAGACCTGTGGTGAGGTGGGATTCACCGAACTCGAACAGTCAGGTCTCTGCTGTGGTGAGGTGGGATTCGCCGAGCTAAACAGTCAGGTCTCTGCTGTGGTGAGGTGGGAATCGCCGAACTCAACAGTCAGGTCTCTGCTGTGGTGAGGTGGGATTCGCCGAACTCAACAGTCAGGTCTCTGCTGGGGTGAGGTGAGATTCAACGAACTTAACAGTTAGGTCTCTGTTGAGGTGAGGTGGGATGCGCCGAACTCAACAGTCAGTTCTCTGCTGTGGTGAGGTGGGATTCGCCGAACACAACAGTCAGTTCTCTGTTGTGGTGAGGTGGGATTCGCCGAACACAACAGTCAGGTCTCTGCTGTGGTGAGGTGGGATACACCGGAAACAACAGTCAGGTCTCTGCTGTGGTGAGGTGGGATTTGCCGAGCACAACAGTCAGGTCTCTGCTGTGGTGATTTGGGATTCGCCGAGCTCATCAGTCACGTCTCTACTGTGGTGAGGTGGGATTCACCGAGCTCAACAGTCAGGTCTCTGCTGTGGTGAGGTGGGATTCGCCAAGCTCAACAGTCAGGTCTCTGCTGTGGTGAGGTGGGATTCGCCGAGCTCAACAGTCAGGTCTCTGCTGTGGTGAGGTGGGATTCGCCGAACTCAACAATCAGGTCTCTGCTGTGGTGAGGTGGGATTCGCCGAGCTCAACAGTCAGGTCTCTGCTGGGGTGAGGTGGGATTCGCCGAACTCAACAGTCAGGTCTCTGCTGTGGTGAGGTGGGATAGACCTGTGGTGAGGTGGGATTCACCGAACTCGAACAGTCAGGTCTCTGCTGTGGTGAGGTGGGATTCGCCAAGCTCAACAGTCAGGTCTCTGCTGTGGTGAGGTGAGATTCGCCGAGCTCAACAGTCAGGTCTCTGCTGTGGTGAGGTGGGATTCGCCGAGCTCAACAGTCAGGTCTCTGCTGTGGTGAGGTGGGATTCGCCAAGCTCAACAGTCAGGTCTCTGCTGTGGTGAGGTGGGATTCGCCGAGCTCAACAGTCAGGTCTCTGCTGTGGTGAGGTGGGATTCGCCGAACTCAACAGTCAGGTCTCTGCTGTGGTGAGGTGGGATTCGCCGAGCTCAACAGTAAGGTCTCTGCTGTGGTGAGGTAGGATTCGCCGAGCTTAACAGTCAGGTCTCTGCTGTGGTGAGGTGGGATTCGCCAAACTCAACAGTCAGGTCCCTGCTGTGGTGAGGTGGGATTCGTCGGACACAACAGTCTGGTCTCTGCTGTGGTGAGGTGGGATTCGCCGAGCTCAACAGTCAGGTCTCTGCTGGGGTGAGGTGGGATTCGCCGAACTCAACAGTCAGGTCTCTGCTGTGGCGAGGTGGGATTCGCCGAACTCAACATTCAGGTCTCTGCTGGGGTGAGGTGGGATTCTCCGAACTCGAACAGTCAGGTCTCTGCTGTGGTGAGGTGGGATTCGCCGAACTCAACAGTCAGGTCTCTGCTGGGGTGAGGTGGGATTAGCCGAGCTGAACAGTCAGGTCTCTGCTGTGGTGAGGTGGGATTCGCCGAGCTCAACAGTCAGGTCTCTGCTGTGGTGAGGTGGGATTCGCCAAGCTTAACAGTCAGAACTCTGCTGTGGTAAGGTAGGATTCGCCCAGCTCAACAGTCAGGTCTCTGCTGTGGTGAGGTGGGATTCGCCGAGCTAAACAGTCAGGTCTCTGCTGTGGTGAGGTGGGATTCGCCGAGCTCAACAGTCAGGTCTCTGCTGTGGTGAGGTGGGATTCGCCGAGCTCAACAGTCAGGTCTCTGCTGTGGTGAGGTGGGATTCGCCGAGCTCAACAGTCAGGTCTCTGCTGTGGTGAGGTGGGATTCGCCGAACTCAACAGTCAGGTCTCTGCTGTGGTGAGGTGGGATTCGCCGAGCTCAACAGTAAGGTCTCTGCTGTGGTGAGGTAGGATTCGCCGAGCTTAACAGTCAGGTCTCTGCTGTGGTGAGGTGGGATTCGCCGGACACAACAGTCAGGTCTCTGCTGGGGTGAGGTGGGATTCTCTGAACTCAACAGTCAGGTCTCTGCTGTGGTGAAGTGGGATTCGCCGAGCTCAACAGTAAGGTCTCTGCTGTGGTGAGGTAGGATTCGCCGAGCTTAACAGTCAGGTCTCTGCTGTGGTGAGGTGGGATTCGCCGAACTCAACAGTCAGGTCTCTGCTGTGGTGAGGTTGGATTCGCCGAGCTCAACAGTCATGTCTCTGCTGGGGTGAGGTGGGATTCTCTGAACTCAACAGCCAGGTCTCTGCTGTGGTGAGGTGGGATTCGCCGAACTCAACAGTCAGGTCTCTGCTGGGGTGAGGTGGGATTAGCCGAGCTCAACAGTCAGGTCTCTGCTGTGGTGAGGTGGGATTTGCCGAGCTCAACAGTCAGGTCTCTGCTGTGGTGAGGTAGGATTCGCCGAGCTTAACAGTCCGAACTCTGCTGTGGTGAGGTGGGATTCGCCGAGCTCAACAGTCAGGTCTCTGCTGTGGTGATTTGGGATTCGCCGAGCTCAACAGTCAGGTCTCTACTGTGGTGAGGTGGGATTCGCCGAGCTCAACAGTCAGGTCTCTGCTGTGGTGAGGTGGGATTCGCCAAGCTCAACAGTCAGGTCTCTGCTGTGGTGAGGTGGGATTCGCCGAGCTCAACAGTAAGGTCTCTGCTGTGGTGAGGTAGGATTCGCCGAGCTTAACAGTCAGGTCTCTGCTGTGGTGAGGTGGGATTCGCCGAGCTCAACAGTCAGGTCTCTGCTGTGGTGAGGTGGGATTTGCCGAGCTCAACAGTCAGGTCTCTGCTGGGGTGAGGTGGGATTTGCCGAGCTAAACAGTCAGGTCTCTGCTGTGGTGAGGTGGGATTCGCCGAGCTCAACAGTCAGGTCTCTGCTGGGGTGAGGTGGGATTCGCCGAACTCAACAGTCAGGTCTCTGCTGTGGTGAGGTGGGATTCGCCGAACTCAACAGTCAGGTCTCTGCTGGGGTGAGGTGGGATTCTCCGAACTCAACAGTCAGGTCTCTGCTGTGGTGAGGTGGGATTCGCCGAACTCAACATTCAGGTCTCTGCTGGGGTGAGGTGGGATTCTCCGAACATAACAGTCAGGTCTCTGCTGTGGTGAGGTGGGATTCGCCGAACTCAACAGTCAGGTCTCTGCTGGGGTGAGGTGGGATTAGCCGAGCTGAACAGTCAGGTCTCTGCTGTGGTGAGGTGGGATTCGCCGAGCTCAACAGTCAGGTCTCTGCTGTGGTGAGGTGGGATTCACCAAGCTCAACACTCAGGTCTCTGCTGTGGTGTGGTGGGATTCGCCGAATTTGAACAGTCAGGTCTCTGCTGTGGGGAGGTGGGATAGACCTGTGGTGAGGAGGGATTCACCGAACTCGAACAGTCAGGTCTCTGCTGTGGTGAGGTGGGATTCGCCGAGCTCAACAGTCAGGTCTCTTCTGGGGTGAGGTGGGATTCGCCGAGCTTAACAGTCAGGTCTCTGCTGTGGTGAGGTGGGATTCGCCGAGCTGAACAGTCAGGTCTCTGCTGTGGTGAGGTGGGATTCGCCGAGCTCAACAGTCAGGTCTCTGCTGTGGTGAGGTGGGATTCGCCGAGCTCAACAGTCAGGTCTCTGCTGTGGTGAGGTGGGATTCGCCGAGCTCAACAGTCAGGTCTCTGCTGGGGTGAGGTGGGATTCGCCGAACTCAACAGTCAGGTCTCTGCTGTGGTGAGGTGGGATTCGCCGAACTCAACAGTCAGGTCTCTGCTGGGGTGAGGTGGGATTCTCTGAACTCAACAGTCAGGTCTCTGCTGTGGTGAGGTGGGATTCGCCGAGCTGAACAGTCAGGTCTCTGCTGTGGTGAGGTAGGATTCGCCGAGCTTAACAGTCCAAACTCTGCTGTGATGAGGTGGGATTCGCCGAACTCAACAGTCAGGTCTCTGCTGTGGTGAGGTGGGATTCGCCGAACTCAACAGTCAGGTCTCTGCTGGGGTGAGGTGGGATTAGCCGAGCTCAACAGTCAGGTCTCTGCTGTGGTGAGGTGGGATTTGCCGAGCTCAACAGTCAGGTCTCTGCTGTGGTGAGGTAGGATTCGCCGAGCTTAACAGTCCGAACTCTGCTGTGGTGAGGTGGGATTCGCCGAGCTCAACAGTCAGGTCTCTGCTGTGGTGATTTGGGATTCGCCGAGCTCAACAGTCAGGTCTCTACTGTGGTGAGGTGGGATTCGCCGAGCTCAACAGTCAGATCTCTGCTGTGGTGAGGTGGGATTCGCCAAGCTCAACAGTCAGGTCTCTGCTGTGGTGAGGTGGGATTCGCCGAACTCAACAGTAAGGTCTCTGCTGTGGTGAGGTAGGATTCGCCGAGCTCAACAGTCAGGTCTCTGCTGTGGTGAGGTGGGATTCGCCGAGCTCAACAGTCAGGTCTCTGCTGTGGTGAGGTGGGATTTGCCGAGCTCAACAGTCAGGTCTCTGCTGTGGTGAGGTGGGATTCGCCGAACTCAACAGTCAGGTCTCTGCTGTGGTGAGGTGGGATTCGCCGAGCTCAACAGTCAGGTCTCTTCTGGGGTGAGGTGGGATTCGCCGAGCTTAACAGTCAGGTCTCTGCTGTGGTGAGGTTGGATTCGCCGACCTCAACAGTCAGGTCTCTGCTGTGGTGAGGTGGGATTCGCCGAGCTCAACAGTCAGGTCTCTGCTGTGGTGAGGTGGGATTCGCCGAGCTCAACAGTCAGGTCTCTGCTGTGGTGAGGTGGGATTCGCCGAGCTCAACAGTCAGGTCTCTGCTGTGGTGAGGTGGGATTCGCCGAGCTCAACAGTCAGGTCTCTGCTGTGGTGAGGTGGGAGTCGCCGGACTCAATAGTCAGGTCTCTGCTGTGGTGAGGTGGTATTCGCCGAGCTCAACAGTCAGGTCTCTGCTGTGGTGAGGTGGGATTCGCCGAGCTCAACAGTCAAGTCTCTGCTGTGGTGATTTGGGATTCGCCAAGCTCAACAGTCAGGTCTCTACTGTGCTGAGGTGGGATTCGCTGAGCTCAACAGTCAGGTCTCTGCTGTGGTGAGGTGGGATTCGCCGAACTCAACAGTCAGGTCTCTGCTGGGGTGAGGTGAGATTCACCGAACTTAACAGTTAGGTCTCTGCTGAGGTGAGGTGGGATGCGCCGAACTCAACAGTCAGTTCTCTGCTGTGGTGAGGTGGGATTCGCCGAACACAACAGTCAGTTCTCTGTTGTGGTGAGGTGGGATTCGCCGAAAACAACAGTCAGGTCTCTGCTGTGGTGAGGTGGGATACACCGGAAACAACAGTCAGGTCTCTGCTGTGGTGAGGTGGGATTTGCCGAGCACAACAGTCAGGTCTCTGCTGTGGTGATTTGGGATTCGCCGAGCTCATCAGTCAGGTCTCTGCTGTGGTGAGGTGGGATTCGCCAAGCTCAACAGTCAGGTCTCTGCTGTGGTGAGGTGGGATTCGCCGAGCTCAACAGTCAGGTCTCTGCTGTGGTGAGGTGGGATTCGCCGAACTCAACAATCAGGTCTCTGCTGTGGTGAGGTGGGATTCGCCGAGCTCAACAGTCAGGTCTCTGCTGGGGTGAGGTGGGATTCGCCGAACTCAACAGTCAGGTCTCTGCTGTGGTGAGGTGGGATTCACCGAGCTCAACAGTCAGGTCTCTGCTGTGGTGAGGTGGGATTCGCCGAGCTCAACAGTCAGGTCTCTGCTGTGGTGAGGTGGGATTCGCCGAACTCAACAGTCAGGTCTCTGCTGTGGTGAGGTGGGATTCGCCAAGCTCAAGAGTCAGGTCTCTGCTGTGGTGTGGTGGCATTCACCGAACTCAAACAGTCAGGTCTCTGCTGTGGTGAGGTGGGATAGACCTGTGGTGAGGTGGGATTCTCCGAACTCAACAGTCAGGTCTCTGCTGTGGTGAGGTGGGATTCGCCGAACTCAACATTCAGGTCTCTGCTGGGGTGAGGTGGGATTCTCCGAACTCAACAGTCAGGTCTCTGCTGTGGTGAGGTGGGATTCGCCGAACTCAACAGTCAGGTCTCTGCTGGGGTGAGGTGGGATTAGCCGAGCTGAACAGTCAGGTCTCTGCTGTGGTGAGGTGGGATTCGCCGAGCTCAACAGTTAGGTCTCTGCCGTGGTGAGGTGGGATTCACCAAGCTCAACACTCAGGTCTCTGCTGTGGTGTGGTGGGATTCGCCGAACTCGAACAGTCAGGTCTATGCTGTGGGGAGGTGGGATAGACCTGTGGTGAGGTGGGATTCACCGAACTCGAACAGTCAGGTCTCTGCTGTGGTGAGGTGGGATTCGCCGAGCTCAACAGTCAGGTCTCTTCTGGGGTGAGGTGGGATTCACCGAGCTTAACAGTCAGGTCTCTGCTGTGGTGAGGTGGGATTCGCCGAGCTCAACAGTCAGGTCTCTGCTGTGGTGAGGTGGGATTCGCCGAGCTCAACAGTCAGGTCTCTGCTGTGGTGAGGTGGGATTCGCCGAGCTCAACAGTCAGGTCTCTGCTGTGGTGAGGTGGGATTCGCCGAGCTCAACAGTCAGGTCTCTGCTGTGGTGAGGTGGGATTCGCCGAACTCAACAGTCAGGTCTCTGCTGTGGTGAGGTGGGATTCACCGAGCTCAACAGTCAGGTCTCTGCTGTGGTGAGGTGGGATTCGCCGAGCTCAACAGTCAGGTCTCTGCTGTGGTGAGGTGGGATTCGCCGAACTCAACAGTCAGGTCTCTGCTGGGGTGAGGTGGGATTAGCCGAGCTGAACAGTCAGGTCTCTGCTGTGGTGAGGTGGGATTCGCCGAGCTCAACAGTCAGGTCTCTGCTGTGGTGAGGTAGGATTCGACGAGCTTAACAGTCAGGTCTCTTTTGTGGTGAGGTGGGATTCGCCGGACACAACAGTCAGGTCTCTGCTGGGGTGAGGTGGGATTCTCTGAACTCAACAGTCAGGTCTCTGCTGTGGTGAGGTGGGATTCGCTGAGCTTAACAGTCAGGTCTCTGCTGTGGTGAGGTAGGATTCGCCGAGCTTAACAGTCAGGTCTCTGCTGTGGTGAGGTGGGATTCGCCGAGCTCAACATTCAGGTCTCTGCTGTGGTGAGGTGGGATTCGCCGAGCTCAACAGTCAGGTCTCTGCTGGGGTGAGGTGGGATTCGCCGAGCTAAACAGTCAGGTCTCTGCTGTGGTGAGGTGGGATTCGCCGAGCTCAACAGTCAGGTCTCTGCTGGGGTGAGGTGGGATTCACCGAACTCATTAGTCAGGTCTCTGCTGTGGTGAGGTGGGATTCGCCGAACTCAACAGTAAGGTCTCTGCTGGGGTGAGGTGGGATTCTCCGAACTCAACAGTCAGGTCTCTGCTGTGGTGAGGTGGGATTCGCCGAACTCAACATTTAGGTCTCTGCTGGGGTGAGGTGGGATTCTCCGAACTCAACAGTCAGGTCTCTGCTGTGGTGAGGTGGGATTCGCCGAACTCAACAGTCAGGTCTCTGCTGGGGTGAGGTGGGATTAGCCGAGCTGAACATTCAGGTCTCTGCTGTGGTGAGGTGGGATTCGCCGAGCTCAACAGTCAGGTCTCTGCTGTGGTGAGGTGGGATTCGCCAAGCTCAACAGTCAGGTCTCTGCTGGGGTGAGGTGGGATTTGCCGAGCTCAACAGTCAGGTCTCTGCTGTGGTGAGGTGGGATTCACCGAACTCAACAGTCAGGTCTCTGCTGTGGTGAGGTGGGATTCGCCGAGCTCAACAGTCAGGTCTCTGCTGTGGTGAGGTAGGATTCGCCGAGCTTAACAGTCCAAACTCTGCTGTGGTGAGGTGGGATTCGCCGAGCTCAACAGTCAGGTCTCTGCTGTGGTGAGGTGGGATTCGCCGAACTCAACAGTCAGGTCTCTGCTGGGGTGAGGTGGGATTAGCCGAGCTCAACAGTCAGGTCTCTGCTGTGGTGAGGTGGGATTTGCCGAGCTCAACAGACAGGTCTCTGCTGTGGTGAGGTAGGATTCGCCGAGCTTAACAGTCCGAACTCTGCTGTGGTGAGGTGGGATTCGCCGAGCTCAACAGTCAGGTCTCTGCTGTGGTGAGGTGGGATTCGCCAAACTCAACAGTCAGGTCTCTGCTGTGGTGAGGTGGGATTCGCCAAGCTCAACAGTAAGGTCTCTGCTGTGGTGAGGTAGGATTAGCCGAGCTTAACAGTCAGGTCTCTGCTGTGGTGAGGTAGGATTCGCCGAACTCAACAGTCAGGTCTCTGCTGTGGTGAGGTGGGATTCGCCGGACACAACAGTCTGGTCTCTGCTGTGGTGAGGTGGGATTCGCCGAGCTCAACAGTCAGGTCTCTGCTGGGGTGAGGTGGGATTCGCCGAACTCAACAGTCAGGTCTCTACTGTGGTGAGGTGGGATTCGCCGAACTCAACAGTCAGGTCTCTGCTGGGGTGAGGTGGGATTCTCTGAACTCAACAGTCAGGTCTCTGCTGTGGTGAGGTGGGATTCGCCGAGCTCAACAGTCAGGTCTCTGCTGTGGTGAGGTAGGATTCGCCGAGCTTAACAGTCCAAACTCTGCTGTGGTGAGGTGGGATTCGCCGAACTCAACAGTCAGGTCTCTGCTGTGGTGAGGTGGGATTCGCCGAACTCAACAGTCAGGTCTCTGCTGGGGTGAGGTGGGATTAGCCGAGCTCAACAGTCAGGTCTCTGCTGTGGTGAGGTGGGATTTGCCGAGCTCAACAGACAGGTCTCTGCTTTGGTGAGGTAGGATTCGCCGAGCTTAACAGTCCGAACTCTGCTGTGGTGAGGTGGGATTCGCCGAGCTCAACAGTCAGGTCTCTGCTGTGGTGATTTGGGATTCGCCGAGCTCAACAGTCAGGTCTCTACTGTGGTGAGGTGGGATTCGCCGAGCTCAACAGTCAGGTCTCTGCTGTGGTGAGGTGGGATTCGCCAAGCTCAACAGTCAGGTCTCTGCTGTGGTGAGGTGGGATTCGCCGAGCTCAACAGTCAGGTCTCTGCTGTGGTGAGGTAGGATTTGCCGAGCTCAACAGTCAGGTCTCTGCTGGGGTGAGGTGGGATTCGCCGAGCTAAACAGTCAGGTCTCTGCTGTGGTGAGGTGGGATTCGCCGAGCTCAACAGTCAGTTCTCTGCTGGGGTGAGGTGGGATTCGCCGAACTCAACAGTCAGGTCTCTGCTGTGGTGAGGTGGGATTCGCCGAACTCAACAGTCAGGTCTCTGCTGGGGTGAGGTGGGATTCTCCGAACTCAACAGTCAGGTCTCTGCTGTGGTGAGGTGGGATTCGCCGAACTCAACAGTCAGGTCTCTGCTGGGGTGAGGTGGGATTAGCCGAGCTGAACAGTCAGGTCTCTGCTGTGGTGAGGTGGGATTCGCCGAGCTCAACAGTCAGGTCTCTGCTGTGGTGAGGTGGGATTCACCAAGCTCAACACTCAGGTCTTTGCTGTGGTGTGGTGGGATTTGCCGAACTCGAACAGTCAGGTCTCTGCTGTGGTGAGGTGGGATAGACCTGTGGTGAGGTGGGATTCACCGAACTCGAACAGTCAGGTCTCTGCTGTGGTGAGGTGGGATTCGCCGAGCTCAACAGTCAGGTCTCTGCTGGGGTGAGGTGGGATTCGCCGAGCTTAACAGTCAGGTCTCTGCTGTGGTGAGGTGGGATTCGCCGAGCTCAACAGTCAGGTCTCTGCTGTGGTGAGGTGGGATTCGCCGAGCTCAACAGTCAGGTCTCTGCTGTGGTGAGGTGGGATTCGCCGAGCTCAACAGTCAGGTCTCTGCTGTGGTGAGGTGGGATTCACCGAGCTCAACAGTCAGGTCTCTGCTGTGGTGAGGTGGGCTTCGCCGAACTCAACAGTCAGGTCTCTGCTGTGGTGAGGTGGGATTCACCGAGCTCAACAGTCAGGTCTCTGCTGTGGTGAGGTGGGATTCGCCGAGCTCAACAGTCAGGTCTCTGCTGTGGTGAGGTGGGATTCGCCGAACTCAACAGTCAGGTCTCTGCTGTGGTGAGGTGGGATTCGCCGAGCTCAAGAGTCAGGTCTCTGCTGTGGTGTGGTGGGATTCACCGAACTCAAACAGTCAGGTCTCTGCTGTGGTGAGGTGGGATAGACCTGTGGTGAGGTGGGATTCACAGTCAGGTCTCTGCTGTGGTGAGGTGGGATTCGCCGAGCTAAACAGTCAGGTCTCTACTGGGGTGAGGTGGGATTAGCCGAGCTCAACAGTCAGGTCTCTGCTGTGGTGAGGTGGGATTTGCCGAGCTCAACAGTCAGGTCTCTGCTGTGGTGAGGTAGGATTCGCCGAGCTTAACAATCCGAACTCTGCTGTGGTGAGGTGGGATTCGCCGAGCTCAACAGTCAGGTCTCTGCTGTGGTGATTTGGGATTCACCGAGCTCAACAGTCAGGTCTCTACTGTGGTGAGGTGGGATTCGCCGAGCTCAACAGTCAGGTCTCTGCTGTGGTGAGGTGGGATTCGCCAAGCTCAACAGTCAGGTCTCTGCTGTGGTGAGGTGGGATTCGCCGAGCTCAACAGTAAGGTCTCTGCTGTGGTGAGGTAGGATTCGTCGAGCTTAACAGTCAGGTCTCTGCTGTGGTGAGGTGGGATTCGCCGAGCTCAACAGTCAGGTCTCTGCTGTGGTGAGGTGGGATTTGCCGAGCTCAACAGTCAGGTCTCTGCTGGGGTGAGGTGGGATTCGCCGAGCTAAACAGTCAGGTCTCTGCTGTGGTGAGGTGGGATTCGCCGAGCTTAACAGTCAGGTCTCTGCTGGGGTGAGGTGGGATTCGCCGAACTCAACAGTCAGGTCTCTGCTGTGGTGAGGTGGGATTCGCCGAACTCAACAGTCAGGTCTCTGCTGGGGTGAGGTGGGATTCTCCGAACTGAACAGTCAGGTCTTTGCTGTGGTGAGGTGGGATTCGCCGAACTCAACATTCAGGTCTCTGCTGTGGTGAGGTGGGATTCTCCGAACTCAACAGTCAGGTCTCTGCTGTGGTGAGGTGGGATTCGCCGAACTCAACAGTCAGGTCTCTGCTGGGGTGAGGTGGGATTAGCCGAGCTGAACAGTCAGGTCTCTGCTGTGGTGAGGTGGGATTCGCCGAGCTCAACAGTCAGGTCTCTGCTGTGGTGAGGTGGGATTCACCAAGCTCAACACTCAGGTCTCTGCTGTGGTGTGGTGGGATTCGCCGAACTCGAACAGTGAGGTCTCTGCTGTGGGGAGGTGGGATAGACCTGTGATGAGGTGGGATTCACCGAACTCGAACAGTCAGGTCTCTGCTGTGGTGAGGTGGGATTCGCCGAGCTCAACAGTCAGGTCTCTTCTGGGGTGAGGTGGGATTCGCCGAGCTTAACAGTCAGGTCTCTGCTGTGGTGAGGTGGGATTCGCCGAGCTCAACAGTCAGGTCTCTGCTGTGGTGAGGTGGGATTCGCCGAGCTCAACAGTCAGGTCTCTGCTGTGGTGAGGTGGGATTCGCCGAGCTCAACAGTCAGGTCTCTGCTGTGGTGAGGTGGGATTCGCCGAGCTCAACAGTCAGGTCTCTGCTGTGGTGAGGTGGGATTCGCCGAACTCAACAGTCAGGTCTCTGCTGTGGTGAGGTGGGATTCGCCGGACACAACAGTCTGGTCTCTGCTGTGGTGAGGTGGGATTCGCCGAGCTCACCAGTCAGGTCTCTGCTGGGGTGAGGTGGGATTCGCCGAACTCAACAGTCAGGTCTCTGCTGTGGTGAGGTGGGATTCGCCGAACTCAACAGTCAGGTCTCTGCTGGGGTGAGGTGGGATTCTCTGAACTCAACAGTCAGGTCTCTGCTGTGGTGAGGTGGGATTCGCCGAGCTCAACAGTCAGGTCTCTGCTGTGGTAAGGTAGGTTTCGCCGAGCTTAACAGTCCAAACTCTGCTGTGGTGAGGTGGGATTCGTCGAACTCAACAGTCAGGTCTCTGCTGTGGTGAGGTGGGATTCGCCGAACTCAACAGTCAGGTCTCTGCTGGGGTGAGGTGGGATTAGCCGAGCTCAACAGTCAGGTCTCTGCTGTGGTGAGGTGGGATTTGCCGAGCTCAACAGTCAGGTCTCTGCTGTGGTGAGGTAGGATTCGCCGAGCTTAACAGTCCGAACTCTGCTGTGGTGAGGTGGGATTCGCCGAGCTCAACAGTCAGGTCTCTGCTGTGGTGATTTGGGATTTGCCGAGCTCAACAGTCAGGTCTCTACTGTGGTGAGGTGGGATTCGCCGAGCTCAACAGTCAGGTCTCTGCTGTGGTGAGGTGGGATTCGCCAAGCTCAACAGTCAGGTCTCTGCTGTGGTGAGGTGGGATTCGCCGAGATCAACAGTAAGGTCTCTGCTGTGGTGAGGTAGGATTCGCCGAGCTTAACAGTCAGGTCTCTGCTGTGGTGAGGTGGGATTCGCCGAGCTCAACAGTCAGGTCTCTGCTGTGGTGAGGTGGGATTTGCCGAGCTCAACAGTCAGGTCTCTGCTGGGGTGAGGTGGGATTCGCCGAGCTAAACAGTCAGGTCTCTGCTGTGGTGAGGTGGGATTCGCCGAGCTCAACAGTCAGGTCTCTGCTGGGGTGAGGTGGGATTCGCCGAACTCAACAGTCAGGTCTCTGCTGTGGTGAGGTGGGATTCACCGAACTCAACAGTCAGGTCTCTGCTGTGGTGAGGTGGGATTCGCCGAGCTCAACAGTCAGGTCTCTTCTGGGGTGAGGTGGGATTCGCCGAGCTTAACAGTCAGGTCTCTGCTGTGGTGAGGTGGGATTCGCCAAGCTCAACAGTCAGGTCTCTGCTGTGGTGAGGTGGGATTCGCAGAGCTCAACAGTCAGGACTCTGCTGTGGTGAGGTGGGATTCGCCGAGCTCAACAGTCAGGTCTCTGCTGTGGTGAGGTGGGATTCGCCGAACTCAACAGTCAGGTCTCTGCTGTGGTGAGGTGGGATTCACCGAGCTCAACAGTCAGGTCTCTGCTGTGGTGAGGTGGGATTCGCCGAGCTCAACAGTCAGGTCTCTGCTGTGGTGAGGTGGGATTCGCTGGACTCAACAGTCAGGTCTCTGCTGTGGTGAGGTGGTATTCGCCGAGCTCAAGAGTCAGGTCTCTGCTGTGGTGTGGTGGGATTCACCGAACTCAAACAGTCAGGTCTCTGCTGTGGTGAGGTGGGATAGACCTGTGGTGAGGTGGGATTCACAGTCAGGTCTCTGCTGTGGTGAGGTGGGATTCGCCGAGCTAAACAGTCAGGTCTCTGCTGTGGTGAGGAGGGATTCGCCGAGCTCAACAGTCAGGTCTCTGCTGTGGTGAGGTGGGATTCGCCGAGCTCAACAGTCAGGTCTCTGCTGTGGTGAGGTGGGATTCGCCGAGCTCAACAGTCAGGTCTCTGCTGTGGTGAGGTGGGATTCGCCGAGCTCAACAGTCAGGTCTCTGCTGTGGTGAGGTGGGATTCGCCGAGCTCAACAGTCAGGTCTCTGCTGTGGTGATTTGGGATTCGCCGAGCTCAACAGTCAGGTCTCTACTGTGCTGAGGTGGGATTCGCTGAGCTCAACAGTCAGGTCTCTGCTGTGGTGAGGTGGGATTCGCCGAACTCAACAGTCAGGTCTCTGCTGTGGTGAGGTGGGATTCGCCGAACTCAACAGTCAGGTCTCTGCTGGGGTGAGGTGAGATTCACTGAACTTAACAGTCAGGTCTCTGCTGTGGTGAGGTGGGATTCGCAGAGCTCAACAGTCAGGTCTCTGCTGTGGTGATTTGGGATTCGCCGAGCTCAACAGTCAGGTCTCTACTGTGCTGAGGTGGGATTCGCTGAGCTCAACAGTGAGGTCTCTGCTGTGGTGAGGTGGGATTCGCCGAACTCAACAGTTAGGTCTCTGCTGAGGTGAGGTGGGATGCGCCGAACTCAACAGTCAGTTCTCTGCTGTGGTGAGGTGGGATTCGCCGAACACAACAGTCAGTTCTCTGTTGTGGTGAGGTGGGATTCGCCGAACACAACAGTCAGGTCTCTGCTGTGGTGAGGTGGGATACACCGGAAACAACAGTCAGGTCTCTGCTGTGGTGAGGTGGGATTTGCCGAGCACAACAGTCAGGTCTCTGCTGTGGTGATTTGGGATTCGCCGAGCTCATCAGTCACGTCTCTACTGTGGTGAGGTGGGATTCGCCGAGCTCAACAGTCAGGTCTCTGCTGTGGTGAGGTGGGATTCGCCAAGCTCAACAGTCAGGTCTCTGCTGTGGTGAGGTGGGATTCGCCGAGCTCAACAGTCAGGTCTCTGCTGTGGTGAGGTGGGATTCGCCGAACTCAACAATCAGGTCTCTGCTGTGGTGAGGTGGGATTCGCCGGAAACAACAGTCAGGTCTCTGCTGTGGTGAGGTGGGATTTGCCGAGCACAACAGTCAGGTCTCTGCTGTGGTGATTTGGGATTCGCCGAGCTCATCAGTCACGTCTCTACTGTGGTGAGGTGGGATTCGCCGAGCTCAACAGTCAGGTCTCTGCTGTGGTGAGGTGGGATTCGCCAAGCTCAACAGTCAGGTCTCTGCTGTGGTGAGGTGGGATTCGCCGAGCTCAACAATCAGGTCTCTGCTGTGGTGAGGTGGGATTCGCCGAACTCAACAATCAGGTCTCTGCTGTGGTGAGGTGGGATTCGCCGAGCTCAACAGTCAGGTCTCTGCTGGGGTGAGGTGGGATTCGCCGAACTCAACAGTCAGGTCTCTGCTGTGGTGAGGTGGGATTCGCCGAACTCAACAGTCAGGTCTCTGCTGTGGTGAGGTGGGATTCACCGAGCTCAACAGTCAGGTCTCTGCTGTGGTGAGGTGGGATTCGCCGAGCTCAACAGTCAGGTCTCTGCTGTGGTGAGGTGGGATTCGCCGAACTCAACAGTCAGGTCTCTGCTGTGGTGAGGTGGGATTCGCCAAGCTCAAGAGTCAGGTCTCTGCTGTGGTGTGGTGGGATTCACCGAACTCAAACAGTCAGGTCTCTGCTGTGGTGAGGTGGGATAGACCTGTGGTGAGGTGGGATTCTCCGAACTCAACAGTCAGGTCTCTGCTGTGGTGAGGTGGGATTCGCCGAACTCAACATTCAGGTCTCTGCTGGGGTGAGGTGGGATTCTCCGAACTCAACAGTCAGGTCTCTGCTGTGGTGAGGTGGGATTCGCCGAACTCAACAGTCAGGTCTCTGCTGGGGTGAGGTGGGATTAGCCGAGCTGAACAGTCAGGTCTCTGCTGTGGTGAGGTGGGATTCGCCGAGCTCAACAGTCAGGTCTCTGCTGTGGTGAGGTGGGATTCACCAAGCTCAACACTCAGGTCTCTGCTGTGGTGTGGTGGGATTCGCCGAACTCGAACAGTCAGGTCTCTGCTGTGGGGAGGTGGGATAGACCTGTGGTGAGGTGGGATTCACCGAACTCGAACAGTCAGGTCTCTGCTGTGGTGAGGTGGGATTCGCCGAGCTCAACAGTCAGGTCTCTTCTGTGGTGAGGTGGGATTCGCCGAGCTTAACAGTCAGGTCTCTGCTGTGGTGAGGTGGGATAGACCTGTGGTGAGGTGGGATTCACAGTCAGGTCTCTGCTGTGGTGAGGTGGGATTCGCCGAGCTAAACAGTCAGGTCTCTGCTGTGGTGAGGTGGGATTCGCCGAGCTCAACAGTCAGGTCTCTGCTGTGGTGAGGTGGGATTCGCCGAGCTCAACAGTCAGGTCTCTGCTGTGGTGAGGTGGGATTCGCCGAGCTCAACAGTCAGGTCTCTGCTGTGGTGAGGTGGGATTCGCCGAGCTCAACAGTCAGGTCTCTGCTGTGGTGAGGTGGGATTCGCCGAGCTCAACAGTCAGGTCTCTGCTGTGGTGATTTGGGATTCGCCGAGCTCAACAGTCAGGTCTCTACTGTGCTGAGGTGGGATTCGCTGAGCTCAACAGTCAGGTATCTGCTGTGGTGAGGTGGGATTCGCCGAACTCAACAGTCAGGTCTCTGCTGTGGTGAGGTTGGATTCGCCAAGCTCAAGAGTCAGGTCTCTGCTGTGGTGTGGTGGGAATCACCGAACTCAAACAGTCAGGTCTCTGCTGTGGTGAGGTGGGATAGACCTGTGGTGAGGTGGGATTCACCGAACTCGAACAGTCAGGTCTCGGCTGTGGTGAGGTGGCATTCGCCGAGCTAAACAGTCAGGTCTCTGCTGTGGTGAGGTGGGATTCGCCGAACTCAACAGTCAGGTCTCTGCTGTGGTGAGGTGGGATTCGCCGAACTCAACAGTCAGGTCTCTGCTGGGGTGAGGTGAGATTCAACGAACTTAACAGTTAGGTCTCTGCTGAGGTGAGGTGGGATGCGCCGAACTCAACAGTCAGTTCTCTGCTGTGGTGAGGTGGGATTCGCCGAACACAACAGTCAGTTCTCTGTTGTGGTGAGGTGGGATTCGCCGAACACAACAGTCAGGTCTCTGCTGTGGTGAGGTGGGATACACCGGAAACAACAGTCAGGTCTCTGCTGTGGTGAGGTGGGATTTGCCGAGCACAACAGTCAGGTCTCTGCTGTGGTGATTTGGGATTCGCCGAGCTCATCAGTCACGTCTCTACTGTGGTGAGGTGGGATTCACCGAGCTCAACAGTCAGGTCTCTGCTGTGGTGAGGTGGGATTCGCCAAGCTCAACAGTCAGGTCTCTGCTGTGGTGAGGTGGGATTCGCCGAGCTCAACAGTCAGGTCTCTGCTGTGGTGAGGTGGGATTCGCCGAACTCAACAATCAGGTCTCTGCTGTGGTGAGGTGGGATTCGCCGAGCTCAACAGTCAGGTCTCTGCTGGGGTGAGCTGGGATTCGCCGAACTCAACAGTCAGGTCTCCTCTGTGGTGAGGTGGGATAGACCTGTGGTGAGGTGGGATTCACCGAACTCGAACAGTCAGGTCTCTGCTGTGGTGAGGTGGGATTCGCCAAGCTCAACAGTCAGGTCTCTGCTGTGGTGAGGTGAGATTCGCCGAGCTCAACAGTCAGGTCTCTGCTGTGGTGAGGTGGGATTCGCCGAGCTCAACAGTCAGGTCTCTGCTGTGGTGAGGTGGGATTCGCCAAGCTCAACAGTCAGGTCTCTGCTGTGGTGAGGTGGGATTCGCCGAGCTCAACAGTCAGGTCTCTGCTGTGGTGAGGTGGGATTCGCCGAACTCAACAGTCAGGTCTCTGCTGTGGTGAGGTGGGATTCGCCGAGCTCAACAGTAAGGTCTCTGCTGTGGTGAGGTAGGATTCGCCGAGCTTAACAGTCAGGTCTCTGCTGTGGTGAGGTGGGATTCGCCAAACTCAACAGTCAGGTCCCTGCTGTGGTGAGGTGGGATTCGTCGGACACAACAGTCTGGTCTCTGCTGTGGTGAGGTGGGATTCGCCGAGCTCAACAGTCAGGTCTCTGCTGGGGTGAGGTGGGATTCGCCGAACTCAACAGTCAGGTCTCTGCTGTGGTGAGGTGGGATTCGCCGAACTCAACATTCAGGTCTCTGCTGGGGTGAGGTGGGATTCTCCGAACTCGAACAGTCAGGTCTCTGCTGTGGTGAGGTGGGATTCGCCGAACTCAACAGTCAGGTCTCTGCTGGGGTGAGGTGGGATTAGCCGAGCTGAACAGTCAGGTCTCTGCTGTGGTGAGGTGGGATTCGCCGAGCTCAACAGTCAGGTCTCTGCTGTGGTGAGGTGGGATTCGCCAAGCTTAACAGTCAGAACTCTGCTGTGGTAAGGTAGGATTCGCCCAGCTCAACAGTCAGGTCTCTGCTGTGGTGAGGTGGGATTCGCCGAGCTAAACAGTCAGGTCTCTGCTGTGGTGAGGTGGGATTCGCCGAGCTCAACAGTCAGGTCTCTGCTGTGGTGAGGTGGGATTCGCCGAGCTCAACAGTCAGGTCTCTGCTGTGGTGAGGTGGGATTCGCCGAGCTCAACAGTCAGGTCTCTGCTGTGGTGAGGTGGGATTCGCCGAACTCAACAGTCAGGTCTCTGCTGTGGTGAGGTGGGATTCGCCGAGCTCAACAGTAAGGTCTCTGCTGTGGTGAGGTAGGATTCGCCGAGCTTAACAGTCAGGTCTCTGCTGTGGTGAGGTGGGATTCGCCGGACACAACAGTCAGGTCTCTGCTGGGGTGAGGTGGGATTCTCTGAACTCAACAGTCAGGTCTCTGCTGTGGTGAAGTGGGATTCGCCGAGCTCAACAGTAAGGTCTCTGCTGTGGTGAGGTAGGATTCGCCGAGCTTAACAGTCAGGTCTCTGCTGTGGTGAGGTGGGATTCGCCGAACTCAACAGTCAGGTCTCTGCTGTGGTGAGGTTGGATTCGCCGAGCTCAACAGTCATGTCTCTGCTGGGGTGAGGTGGGATTCTCTGAACTCAACAGCCAGGTCTCTGCTGTGGTGAGGTGGGATTCGCCGAACTCAACAGTCAGGTCTCTGCTGGGGTGAGGTGGGATTAGCCGAGCTCAACAGTCAGGTCTCTGCTGTGGTGAGGTGGGATTTGCCGAGCTCAACAGTCAGGTCTCTGCTGTGGTGAGGTAGGATTCGCCGAGCTTAACAGTCCGAACTCTGCTGTGGTGAGGTGGGATTCGCCGAGCTCAACAGTCAGGTCTCTGCTGTGGTGATTTGGGATTCGCCGAGCTTAACAGTCAGGTCTCTACTGTGGTGAGGTGGGATTCGCCGAGCTCAACAGTCAGGTCTCTGCTGTGGTGAGGTGGGATTCGCCAAGCTCAACAGTCAGGTCTCTGCTGTGGTGAGGTGGGATTCGCCGAGCTCAACAGTAAGGTCTCTGCTGTGGTGAGGTAGGATTCGCCGAGCTTAACAGTCAGGTCTCTGCTGTGGTGAGGTGGGATTCGCCGAGCTCAACAGTCAGGTCTCTGCTGTGGTGAGGTGGGATTTGCCGAGCTCAACAGTCAGGTCTCTGCTGGGGTGAGGTGGGATTTGCCGAGCTAAACAGTCAGGTCTCTGCTGTGGTGAGGTGGGATTCGCCGAGCTCAACAGTCAGGTCTCTGCTGGGGTGAGGTGGGATTCGCCAAACTCAACAGTCAGGTCTCTGCTGTGGTGAGGTGGGATTCGCCGAACTCAACAGTCAGGTCTCTGCTGGGGTGAGGTGGGATTCTCCGAACTCAACAGTCAGGTCTCTGCTGTGGTGAGGTGGGATTCTCCGAACTCAACATTCAGGTCTCTGCTGGGGTGAGGTGGGATTCTCCGAACATAACAGTCAGGTCTCTGCTGTGGTGAGGTGGGATTCGCCGAACTCAACAGTCAGGTCTCTGCTGGGGTGAGGTGGGATTAGCCGAGCTGAACAGTCAGGTCTCTGCTGTGGTGAGGTGGGATTCGCCGAGCTCAACAGTCAGGTCTCTGCTGTGGTGAGGTGGGATTCACCAAGCTCAACACTCAGGTCTCTGCTGTGGTGTGGTGGGATTCGCCGAACTCGAACAGTCAGGTCTCTGCTGTGGGGAGGTGGGATAGACCTGTGGTGAGGAGGGATTCACCGAACTCGAACAGTCAGGTCTCTGCTGTGGTGAGGTGGGATTCGCCGAGCTCAACAGTCAGGTCTCTTCTGGGGTGAGGTGGGATTCGCCGAGCTTAACAGTCAGGTCTCTGCTGTGGTGAGGTGGGATTCGCCGAGCTCAACAGTCAGGTCTCTGCTGTGGTGAGGTGGGATTCGCCGAGCTCAACAGTCAGGTCTCTGCTGTGGTGAGGTGGGATTCGCCGAGCTCAACAGTCAGGTCTCTGCTGTGGTGAGGTGGGATTCGCCGAGCTCAACAGTCAGGTCTCTGCTGGGGTGAGGTGGGATTCGCCGAACTCAACAGTCAGGTCTCTGCTGTGGTGAGGTGGGATTCGCCGAACTCAACAGTCAGGTCTCTGCTGGGGTGAGGTGGGATTCTCTGAACTCAACAGTCAGGTCTCTGCTGTGGTGAGGTGGGATTCGC
This sequence comes from Hyperolius riggenbachi, assembly GCF_040937935.1. Taxonomy (NCBI): domain Eukaryota; kingdom Metazoa; phylum Chordata; class Amphibia; order Anura; family Hyperoliidae; genus Hyperolius; species Hyperolius riggenbachi. The sequence goes on along the minus strand of NC_090656.1, from coordinate 170,024,119 downwards.
CGAGCTGAACAGTCAGGTCTCTGCTGTGGTGAGGTAGGATTCGCCGAGCTTAACAGTCCAAACTCTGCTGTGGTGAGGTGGGATTCGCCGAACTCAACAGTCAGGTCTCTGCTGTGGTGAGGTGGGATTCGCCGAACTCAACAGTCAGGTCTCTGCTGGGGTGAGGTGGGATTAGCCGAGCTCAACTGTCAGGTCTCTGCTGTGGTGAGGTGGGATTTGCCGAGCTCAACAGTCAGGTCTCTGCTGTGGTGAGGTAGGATTCGCCGAGCTTAACAGTCCGAACTCTGCTGTGGTGAGGTGGGATTCGCCGAGCTCAACAGTCAGGTCTCTGCTGTGGTGATTTGGGATTCGCCGAGCTCAACAGTCAGGTCTCTGCTGTGGTGATTTGGGATTCGCCGAGCTCATCAGTCACGTCTCTACTGTGGTGAGGTGGGATTCGCCGAGCTCAACAGTCAGGTCTCTGCTGTGGTGAGGTGGGATTCGCCAAGCTCAACAGTCAGGTCTCTGCTGTGGTGAGGTGGGATTCGCCGAGCTCAACAGTCAGGTCTCTGCTGTGGTGAGGTGGGATTCGCCGAACTCAACAATCAGGTCTCTGCTGTGGTGAGGTGGGATTCGCCGGAAACAACAGTCAGGTCTCTGCTGTGGTGAGGTGGGATTTGCCGAGCACAACAGTCAGGTCTCTGCTGTGGTGATTTGGGATTCGCCGAGCTCATCAGTCACGTCTCTACTGTGGTGAGGTGGGATTCGCCGAGCTCAACAGTCAGGTCTCTGCTGTGGTGAGGTGGGATTCGCCAAGCTCAACAGTCAGGTCTCTGCTGTGGTGAGGTGGGATTCGCCGAGCTCAACAGTCAGGTCTCTGCTGTGGTGAGGTGGGATTCGCCGAACTCAACAATCAGGTCTCTGCTGTGGTGAGGTGGGATTCGCCGAGCTCAACAGTCAGGTCTCTGCTGGGGTGAGGTGGGATTCGCCGAACTCAACAGTCAGGTCTCTGCTGTGGTGAGGTGGGATTCGCCGAACTCAACAGTCAGGTCTCTGCTGTGGTGAGGTGGGATTCACCGAGCTCAACAGTCAGGTCTCTGCTGTGGTGAGGTGGGATTCGCCGAGCTCAACAGTCAGGTCTCTGCTGTGGTGAGGTGGGATTCGCCGAACTCAACAGTCAGGTCTCTGCTGTAATGAGGTGGGATTCGCCAAGCTCAAGAGTCAGGTCTCTGCTGTGGTGTGGTGGGATTCACCGAACTCAAACAGTCAGGTCTCTGCTGTGGTGAGGTGGGATAGACCTGTGGTGAGGTGGGATTCTCCGAACTCAACAGTCAGGTCTCTGCTGTGGTGAGGTGGGATTTGCCGAACTCAACATTCAGGTCTCTGCTGGGGTGAGGTGGGATTCTCCGAACTCAACAGTCAGGTCTCTGCTGTGGTGAGGTGGGATTCGCCGAACTCAACAGTCAGGTCTCTGCTGGGGTGAGGTGGGATTCGCCGAGCTCAACAGTCAGGTCTCTGCTGGGGTGAGGTGGGATTCGCCAAACTCAACAGTCAGGTCTCTGCTGTGGTGAGGTGGGATTCGCCGAACTCAACAGTCAGGTCTCTGCTGGGGTGAGGTGGGATTCTCCGAACTCAACAGTCAGGTCTCTGCTGTGGTGAGGTGGGATTCTCCGAACTCAACATTCAGGTCTCTGCTGGGGTGAGGTGGGATTCTCCGAACATAACAGTCAGGTCTCTGCTGTGGTGAGGTGGGATTCGCCGAACTCAACAGTCAGGTCTCTGCTGGGGTGAGGTGGGATTAGCCGAGCTGAACAGTCAGGTCTCTGCTGTGGTGAGGTGGGATTCGCCGAGCTCAACAGTCAGGTCTCTGCTGTGGTGAGGTGGGATTCACCAAGCTCAACACTCAGGTCTCTGCTGTGGTGTGGTGGGATTCGCCGAACTCGAACAGTCAGGTCTCTGCTGTGGGGAGGTGGGATAGACCTGTGGTGAGGAGGGATTCACCGAACTCGAACAGTCAGGTCTCTGCTGTGGTGAGGTGGGATTCGCCGAGCTCAACAGTCAGGTCTCTTCTGGGGTGAGGTGGGATTCGCCGAGCTTAACAGTCAGGTCTCTGCTGTGGTGAGGTGGGATTCGCCGAGCTCAACAGTCAGGTCTCTGCTGTGGTGAGGTGGGATTCGCCGAGCTCAACAGTCAGGTCTCTGCTGTGGTGAGGTGGGATTCGCCGAGCTCAACAGTCAGGTCTCTGCTGTGGTGAGGTGGGATTCGCCGAGCTCAACAGTCAGGTCTCTGCTGGGGTGAGGTGGGATTCGCCGAACTCAACAGTCAGGTCTCTGCTGTGGTGAGGTGGGATTCGCCGAACTCAACAGTCAGGTCTCTGCTGGGGTGAGGTGGGATTCTCTGAACTCAACAGTCAGGTCTCTGCTGTGGTGAGGTGGGATTCGCCGAGCTGAACAGTCAGGTCTCTGCTGTGGTGAGGTAGGATTCGCCGAGCTTAACAGTCCAAACTCTGCTGTGGTGAGGTGGGATTCGCCGAACTCAACAGTCAGGTCTCTGCTGTGGTGAGGTGGGATTCGCCGAACTCAACAGTCAGGTCTCTGCTGGGGTGAGGTGGGATTAGCCGAGCTCAACTGTCAGGTCTCTGCTGTGGTGAGGTGGGATTTGCCGAGCTCAACAGTCAGGTCTCTGCTGTGGTGAGGTAGGATTCGCCGAGCTTAACAGTCCGAACTCTGCTGTGGTGAGGTGGGATTCGCCGAGCTCAACAGTCAGGTCTCTGCTGTGGTGATTTGGGATTCGCCGAGCTCAACAGTCAGGTCTCTGCTGTGGTGATTTGGGATTCGCCGAGCTCATCAGTCACGTCTCTACTGTGGTGAGGTGGGATTCGCCGAGCTCAACAGTCAGGTCTCTGCTGTGGTGAGGTGGGATTCGCCAAGCTCAACAGTCAGGTCTCTGCTGTGGTGAGGTGGGATTCGCCGAGCTCAACAGTCAGGTCTCTGCTGTGGTGAGGTGGGATTCGCCGAACTCAACAATCAGGTCTCTGCTGTGGTGAGGTGGGATTCGCCGGAAACAACAGTCAGGTCTCTGCTGTGGTGAGGTGGGATTTGCCGAGCACAACAGTCAGGTCTCTGCTGTGGTGATTTGGGATTCGCCGAGCTCATCAGTCACGTCTCTACTGTGGTGAGGTGGGATTCGCCGAGCTCAACAGTCAGGTCTCTGCTGTGGTGAGGTGGGATTCGCCAAGCTCAACAGTCAGGTCTCTGCTGTGGTGAGGTGGGATTCGCCGAGCTCAACAGTCAGGTCTCTGCTGTGGTGAGGTGGGATTCGCCGAACTCAACAATCAGGTCTCTGCTGTGGTGAGGTGGGATTCGCCGAGCTCAACAGTCAGGTCTCTGCTGGGGTGAGGTGGGATTCGCCGAACTCAACAGTCAGGTCTCTGCTGTGGTGAGGTGGGATTCGCCGAACTCAACAGTCAGGTCTCTGCTGTGGTGAGGTGGGATTCACCGAGCTCAACAGTCAGGTCTCTGCTGTGGTGAGGTGGGATTCGCCGAGCTCAACAGTCAGGTCTCTGCTGTGGTGAGGTGGGATTCGCCGAACTCAACAGTCAGGTCTCTGCTGTAATGAGGTGGGATTCGCCAAGCTCAAGAGTCAGGTCTCTGCTGTGGTGTGGTGGGATTCACCGAACTCAAACAGTCAGGTCTCTGCTGTGGTGAGGTGGGATAGACCTGTGGTGAGGTGGGATTCTCCGAACTCAACAGTCAGGTCTCTGCTGTGGTGAGGTGGGATTTGCCGAACTCAACATTCAGGTCTCTGCTGGGGTGAGGTGGGATTCTCCGAACTCAACAGTCAGGTCTCTGCTGTGGTGAGGTGGGATTCGCCGAACTCAACAGTCAGGTCTCTGCTGGGGTGAGGTGGGATTAGCCGAGCTGAACAGTCAGGTCTCTGCTGTGGTGAGGTGGGATTCGCCGAGCTCAACAGTCAGGTCTCTGCTGTGGTGAGGTGGGATTCACCAAGCTCAACACTCAGGTCTCTGCTGTGGTGTGGTGGGATTCGCCGAACTCGAACAGTCAGGTCTCTGCTGTGGGGAGGTGGGATAGACCTGTGGTGAGGTGGGATTCACCGAACTCGAACAGTCAGGTCTCTGCTGTGGTGAGGTGGGATTCGCCGAGCTCAACAGTCAGGTCTCTTCTGTGGTGAGGTGGGATTCGCCGAGCTTAACAGTCAGGTCTCTGCTGTGGTGAGGTGGGATAGACCTGTGGTGAGGTGGGATTCACAGTCAGGTCTCTGCTGTGGTGAGGTGGGATTCGCCGAGCTAAACAGTCAGGTCTCTGCTGTGGTGAGGTGGGATTCGCCGAGCTCAACAGTCAGGTCTCTGCTGTGGTGAGGTGGGATTCGCCGAGCTCAACAGTCAGGTCTCTGCTGTGGTGAGGTGGGATTCGCCGAGCTCAACAGTCAGGTCTCTGCTGTGGTGAGGTGGGATTCGCCGAGCTCAACAGTCAGGTCTCTGCTGTGGTGAGGTGGGATTCGCCGAGCTCAACAGTCAGGTCTCTGCTGTGGTGATTTGGGATTCGCCGAGCTCAACAGTCAGGTCTCTACTGTGCTGAGGTGGGATTCGCTGAGCTCAACAGTCAGGTATCTGCTGTGGTGAGGTGGGATTCGCCGAACTCAACAGTCAGGTCTCTGCTGTGGTGAGGTGGGATTCGCCAAGCTCAAGAGTCAGGTCTCTGCTGTGGTGTGGTGGGATTCACCGAACTCAAACAGTCAGGTCTCTGCTGTGGTGAGGTGGGATAGACCTGTGGTGAGGTGGGATTCACCGAACTCGAACAGTCAGGTCTCTGCTGTGGTGAGGTGGGATTCGCCGAGCTAAACAGTCAGGTCTCTGCTGTGGTGAGGTGGGAATCGCCGAACTCAACAGTCAGGTCTCTGCTGTGGTGAGGTGGGATTCGCCGAACTCAACAGTCAGGTCTCTGCTGGGGTGAGGTGAGATTCAACGAACTTAACAGTTAGGTCTCTGCTGAGGTGAGGTGGGATGCGCCGAACTCAACAGTCAGTTCTCTGCTGTGGTGAGGTGGGATTCGCCGAACACAACAGTCAGTTCTCTGTTGTGGTGAGGTGGGATTCGCCGAACACAACAGTCAGGTCTCTGCTGTGGTGAGGTGGGATACACCGGAAACAACAGTCAGGTCTCTGCTGTGGTGAGGTGGGATTTGCCGAGCACAACAGTCAGGTCTCTGCTGTGGTGATTTGGGATTCGCCGAGCTCATCAGTCACGTCTCTACTGTGGTGAGGTGGGATTCACCGAGCTCAACAGTCAGGTCTCTGCTGTGGTGAGGTGGGATTCGCCAAGCTCAACAGTCAGGTCTCTGCTGTGGTGAGGTGGGATTCGCCGAGCTCAACAGTCAGGTCTCTGCTGTGGTGAGGTGGGATTCGCCGAACTCAACAATCAGGTCTCTGCTGTGGTGAGGTGGGATTCGCCGAGCTCAACAGTCAGGTCTCTGCTGGGGTGAGGTGGGATTCGCCGAACTCAACAGTCAGGTCTCTGCTGTGGTGAGGTGGGATAGACCTGTGGTGAGGTGGGATTCACCGAACTCGAACAGTCAGGTCTCTGCTGTGGTGAGGTGGGATTCGCCAAGCTCAACAGTCAGGTCTCTGCTGTGGTGAGGTGAGATTCGCCGAGCTCAACAGTCAGGTCTCTGCTGTGGTGAGGTGGGATTCGCCGAGCTCAACAGTCAGGTCTCTGCTGTGGTGAGGTGGGATTCGCCAAGCTCAACAGTCAGGTCTCTGCTGTGGTGAGGTGGGATTCGCCGAGCTCAACAGTCAGGTCTCTGCTGTGGTGAGGTGGGATTCGCCGAACTCAACAGTCAGGTCTCTGCTGTGGTGAGGTGGGATTCGCCGAACTCAACAATCAGGTCTCTGCTGTGGTGAGGTGGGATTCGCCGGAAACAACAGTCAGGTCTCTGCTGTGGTGAGGTGGGATTTGCCGAGCACAACAGTCAGGTCTCTGCTGTGGTGATTTGGGATTCGCCGAGCTCATCAGTCACGTCTCTACTGTGGTGAGGTGGGATTCGCCGAGCTCAACAGTCAGGTCTCTGCTGTGGTGAGGTGGGATTCGCCAAGCTCAACAGTCAGGTCTCTGCTGTGGTGAGGTGGGATTCGCCGAGCTCAACAGTCAGGTCTCTGCTGTGGTGAGGTGGGATTCGCCGAACTCAACAATCAGGTCTCTGCTGTGGTGAGGTGGGATTCGCCGAGCTCAACAGTCAGGTCTCTGCTGGGGTGAGGTGGGATTCGCCGAACTCAACAGTCAGGTCTCTGCTGTGGTGAGGTGGGATTCGCCGAACTCAACAGTCAGGTCTCTGCTGTGGTGAGGTGGGATTCACCGAGCTCAACAGTCAGGTCTCTGCTGTGGTGAGGTGGGATTCGCCGAGCTCAACAGTCAGGTCTCTGCTGTGGTGAGGTGGGATTCGCCGAACTCAACAGTCAGGTCTCTGCTGTAATGAGGTGGGATTCGCCAAGCTCAAGAGTCAGGTCTCTGCTGTGGTGTGGTGGGATTCACCGAACTCAAACAGTCAGGTCTCTGCTGTGGTGAGGTGGGATAGACCTGTGGTGAGGTGGGATTCTCCGAACTCAACAGTCAGGTCTCTGCTGTGGTGAGGTGGGATTTGCCGAACTCAACATTCAGGTCTCTGCTGGGGTGAGGTGGGATTCTCCGAACTCAACAGTCAGGTCTCTGCTGTGGTGAGGTGGGATTCGCCGAACTCAACAGTCAGGTCTCTGCTGGGGTGAGGTGGGATTCGCCGAGCTCAACAGTCAGGTCTCTGCTGGGGTGAGGTGGGATTCGCCAAACTCAACAGTCAGGTCTCTGCTGTGGTGAGGTGGGATTCGCCGAACTCAACAGTCAGGTCTCTGCTGGGGTGAGGTGGGATTCTCCGAACTCAACAGTCAGGTCTCTGCTGTGGTGAGGTGGGATTCTCCGAACTCAACATTCAGGTCTCTGCTGGGGTGAGGTGGGATTCTCCGAACATAACAGTCAGGTCTCTGCTGTGGTGAGGTGGGATTCGCCGAACTCAACAGTCAGGTCTCTGCTGGGGTGAGGTGGGATTAGCCGAGCTGAACAGTCAGGTCTCTGCTGTGGTGAGGTGGGATTCGCCGAGCTCAACAGTCAGGTCTCTGCTGTGGTGAGGTGGGATTCACCAAGCTCAACACTCAGGTCTCTGCTGTGGTGTGGTGGGATTCGCCGAACTCGAACAGTCAGGTCTCTGCTGTGGGGAGGTGGGATAGACCTGTGGTGAGGAGGGATTCACCGAACTCGAACAGTCAGGTCTCTGCTGTGGTGAGGTGGGATTCGCCGAGCTCAACAGTCAGGTCTCTTCTGGGGTGAGGTGGGATTCGCCGAGCTTAACAGTCAGGTCTCTGCTGTGGTGAGGTGGGATTCGCCGAGCTCAACAGTCAGGTCTCTGCTGTGGTGAGGTGGGATTCGCCGAGCTCAACAGTCAGGTCTCTGCTGTGGTGAGGTGGGATTCGCCGAGCTCAACAGTCAGGTCTCTGCTGTGGTGAGGTGGGATTCGCCGAGCTCAACAGTCAGGTCTCTGCTGGGGTGAGGTGGGATTCGCCGAACTCAACAGTCAGGTCTCTGCTGTGGTGAGGTGGGATTCGCCGAACTCAACAGTCAGGTCTCTGCTGGGGTGAGGTGGGATTCTCTGAACTCAACAGTCAGGTCTCTGCTGTGGTGAGGTGGGATTCGCCGAGCTGAACAGTCAGGTCTCTGCTGTGGTGAGGTAGGATTCGCCGAGCTTAACAGTCCAAACTCTGCTGTGGTGAGGTGGGATTCGCCGAACTCAACAGTCAGGTCTCTGCTGTGGTGAGGTGGGATTCGCCGAACTCAACAGTCAGGTCTCTGCTGGGGTGAGGTGGGATTAGCCGAGCTCAACTGTCAGGTCTCTGCTGTGGTGAGGTGGGATTTGCCGAGCTCAACAGTCAGGTCTCTGCTGTGGTGAGGTAGGATTCGCCGAGCTTAACAGTCCGAACTCTGCTGTGGTGAGGTGGGATTCGCCGAGCTCAACAGTCAGGTCTCTGCTGTGGTGATTTGGGATTCGCCGAGCTCAACAGTCAGGTCTCTGCTGTGGTGATTTGGGATTCGCCGAGCTCATCAGTCACGTCTCTACTGTGGTGAGGTGGGATTCGCCGAGCTCAACAGTCAGGTCTCTGCTGTGGTGAGGTGGGATTCGCCAAGCTCAACAGTCAGGTCTCTGCTGTGGTGAGGTGGGATTCGCCGAGCTCAACAGTCAGGTCTCTGCTGTGGTGAGGTGGGATTCGCCGAACTCAACAATCAGGTCTCTGCTGTGGTGAGGTGGGATTCGCCGGAAACAACAGTCAGGTCTCTGCTGTGGTGAGGTGGGATTTGCCGAGCACAACAGTCAGGTCTCTGCTGTGGTGATTTGGGATTCGCCGAGCTCATCAGTCACGTCTCTACTGTGGTGAGGTGGGATTCGCCGAGCTCAACAGTCAGGTCTCTGCTGTGGTGAGGTGGGATTCGCCAAGCTCAACAGTCAGGTCTCTGCTGTGGTGAGGTGGGATTCGCCGAGCTCAACAGTCAGGTCTCTGCTGTGGTGAGGTGGGATTCGCCGAACTCAACAATCAGGTCTCTGCTGTGGTGAGGTGGGATTCGCCGAGCTCAACAGTCAGGTCTCTGCTGGGGTGAGGTGGGATTCGCCGAACTCAACAGTCAGGTCTCTGCTGTGGTGAGGTGGGATTCGCCGAACTCAACAGTCAGGTCTCTGCTGTGGTGAGGTGGGATTCACCGAGCTCAACAGTCAGGTCTCTGCTGTGGTGAGGTGGGATTCGCCGAGCTCAACAGTCAGGTCTCTGCTGTGGTGAGGTGGGATTCGCCGAACTCAACAGTCAGGTCTCTGCTGTAATGAGGTGGGATTCGCCAAGCTCAAGAGTCAGGTCTCTGCTGTGGTGTGGTGGGATTCACCGAACTCAAACAGTCAGGTCTCTGCTGTGGTGAGGTGGGATAGACCTGTGGTGAGGTGGGATTCTCCGAACTCAACAGTCAGGTCTCTGCTGTGGTGAGGTGGGATTTGCCGAACTCAACATTCAGGTCTCTGCTGGGGTGAGGTGGGATTCTCCGAACTCAACAGTCAGGTCTCTGCTGTGGTGAGGTGGGATTCGCCGAACTCAACAGTCAGGTCTCTGCTGGGGTGAGGTGGGATTAGCCGAGCTGAACAGTCAGGTCTCTGCTGTGGTGAGGTGGGATTCGCCGAGCTCAACAGTCAGGTCTCTGCTGTGGTGAGGTGGGATTCACCAAGCTCAACACTCAGGTCTCTGCTGTGGTGTGGTGGGATTCGCCGAACTCGAACAGTCAGGTCTCTGCTGTGGGGAGGTGGGATAGACCTGTGGTGAGGTGGGATTCACCGAACTCGAACAGTCAGGTCTCTGCTGTGGTGAGGTGGGATTCGCCGAGCTCAACAGTCAGGTCTCTTCTGTGGTGAGGTGGGATTCGCCGAGCTTAACAGTCAGGTCTCTGCTGTGGTGAGGTGGGATAGACCTGTGGTGAGGTGGGATTCACAGTCAGGTCTCTGCTGTGGTGAGGTGGGATTCGCCGAGCTAAACAGTCAGGTCTCTGCTGTGGTGAGGTGGGATTCGCCGAGCTCAACAGTCAGGTCTCTGCTGTGGTGAGGTGGGATTCGCCGAGCTCAACAGTCAGGTCTCTGCTGTGGTGAGGTGGGATTCGCCGAGCTCAACAGTCAGGTCTCTGCTGTGGTGAGGTGGGATTCGCCGAGCTCAACAGTCAGGTCTCTGCTGTGGTGAGGTGGGATTCGCCGAGCTCAACAGTCAGGTCTCTGCTGTGGTGATTTGGGATTCGCCGAGCTCAACAGTCAGGTCTCTACTGTGCTGAGGTGGGATTCGCTGAGCTCAACAGTCAGGTATCTGCTGTGGTGAGGTGGGATTCGCCGAACTCAACAGTCAGGTCTCTGCTGTGGTGAGGTGGGATTCGCCAAGCTCAAGAGTCAGGTCTCTGCTGTGGTGTGGTGGGATTCACCGAACTCAAACAGTCAGGTCTCTGCTGTGGTGAGGTGGGATAGACCTGTGGTGAGGTGGGATTCACCGAACTCGAACAGTCAGGTCTCTGCTGTGGTGAGGTGGGATTCGCCGAGCTAAACAGTCAGGTCTCTGCTGTGGTGAGGTGGGAATCGCCGAACTCAACAGTCAGGTCTCTGCTGTGGTGAGGTGGGATTCGCCGAACTCAACAGTCAGGTCTCTGCTGGGGTGAGGTGAGATTCAACGAACTTAACAGTTAGGTCTCTGCTGAGGTGAGGTGGGATGCGCCGAACTCAACAGTCAGTTCTCTGCTGTGGTGAGGTGGGATTCGCCGAACACAACAGTCAGTTCTCTGTTGTGGTGAGGTGGGATTCGCCGAACACAACAGTCAGGTCTCTGCTGTGGTGAGGTGGGATACACCGGAAACAACAGTCAGGTCTCTGCTGTGGTGAGGTGGGATTTGCCGAGCACAACAGTCAGGTCTCTGCTGTGGTGATTTGGGATTCGCCGAGCTCATCAGTCACGTCTCTACTGTGGTGAGGTGGGATTCACCGAGCTCAACAGTCAGGTCTCTGCTGTGGTGAGGTGGGATTCGCCAAGCTCAACAGTCAGGTCTCTGCTGTGGTGAGGTGGGATTCGCCGAGCTCAACAGTCAGGTCTCTGCTGTGGTGAGGTGGGATTCGCCGAACTCAACAATCAGGTCTCTGCTGTGGTGAGGTGGGATTCGCCGAGCTCAACAGTCAGGTCTCTGCTGGGGTGAGGTGGGATTCGCCGAACTCAACAGTCAGGTCTCTGCTGTGGTGAGGTGGGATAGACCTGTGGTGAGGTGGGATTCACCGAACTCGAACAGTCAGGTCTCTGCTGTGGTGAGGTGGGATTCGCCAAGCTCAACAGTCAGGTCTCTGCTGTGGTGAGGTGAGATTCGCCGAGCTCAACAGTCAGGTCTCTGCTGTGGTGAGGTGGGATTCGCCGAGCTCAACAGTCAGGTCTCTGCTGTGGTGAGGTGGGATTCGCCAAGCTCAACAGTCAGGTCTCTGCTGTGGTGAGGTGGGATTCGCCGAGCTCAACAGTCAGGTCTCTGCTGTGGTGAGGTGGGATTCGCCGAACTCAACAGTCAGGTCTCTGCTGTGGTGAGGTGGGATTCGCCGAGCTCAACAGTAAGGTCTCTGCTGTGGTGAGGTAGGATTCGCCGAGCTTAACAGTCAGGTCTCTGCTGTGGTGAGGTGGGATTCGCCAAACTCAACAGTCAGGTCCCTGCTGTGGTGAGGTGGGATTCGTCGGACACAACAGTCTGGTCTCTGCTGTGGTGAGGTGGGATTCGCCGAGCTCAACAGTCAGGTCTCTGCTGGGGTGAGGTGGGATTCGCCGAACTCAACAGTCAGGTCTCTGCTGTGGCGAGGTGGGATTCGCCGAACTCAACATTCAGGTCTCTGCTGGGGTGAGGTGGGATTCTCCGAACTCGAACAGTCAGGTCTCTGCTGTGGTGAGGTGGGATTCGCCGAACTCAACAGTCAGGTCTCTGCTGGGGTGAGGTGGGATTAGCCGAGCTGAACAGTCAGGTCTCTGCTGTGGTGAGGTGGGATTCGCCGAGCTCAACAGTCAGGTCTCTGCTGTGGTGAGGTGGGATTCGCCAAGCTTAACAGTCAGAACTCTGCTGTGGTAAGGTAGGATTCGCCCAGCTCAACAGTCAGGTCTCTGCTGTGGTGAGGTGGGATTCGCCGAGCTAAACAGTCAGGTCTCTGCTGTGGTGAGGTGGGATTCGCCGAGCTCAACAGTCAGGTCTCTGCTGTGGTGAGGTGGGATTCGCCGAGCTCAACAGTCAGGTCTCTGCTGTGGTGAGGTGGGATTCGCCGAGCTCAACAGTCAGGTCTCTGCTGTGGTGAGGTGGGATTCGCCGAACTCAAAAGTCAGGTCTCTGCTGTGGTGAGGTGGGATTCGCCGAGCTCAACAGTAAGGTCTCTGCTGTGGTGAGGTAGGATTCGCCGAGCTTAACAGTCAGGTCTCTGCTGTGGTGAGGTGGGATTCGCCGGACACAACAGTCAGGTCTCTGCTGGGGTGAGGTGGGATTCTCTGAACTCAACAGTCAGGTCTCTGCTGTGGTGAAGTGGGATTCGCCGAGCTCAACAGTAAGGTCTCTGCTGTGGTGAGGTAGGATTCGCCGAGCTTAACAGTCAGGTCTCTGCTGTGGTGAGGTGGGATTCGCCGAACTCAACAGTCAGGTCTCTGCTGTGGTGAGGTTGGATTCGCCGAGCTCAACAGTCATGTCTCTGCTGGGGTGAGGTGGGATTCTCTGAACTCAACAGCCAGGTCTCTGCTGTGGTGAGGTGGGATTCGCCGAACTCAACAGTCAGGTCTCTGCTGGGGTGAGGTGGGATTAGCCGAGCTCAACAGTCAGGTCTCTGCTGTGGTGAGGTGGGATTTGCCGAGCTCAACAGTCAGGTCTCTGCTGTGGTGAGGTAGGATTCGCCGAGCTTAACAGTCCGAACTCTGCTGTGGTGAGGTGGGATTCGCCGAGCTCAACAGTCAGGTCTCTGCTGTGGTGATTTGGGATTCGCCGAGCTCAACAGTCAGGTCTCTACTGTGGTGAGGTGGGATTCGCCGAGCTCAACAGTCAGGTCTCTGCTGTGGTGAGGTGGGATTCGCCAAGCTCAACAGTCAGGTCTCTGCTGTGGTGAGGTGGGATTCGCCGAGCTCAACAGTAAGGTCTCTGCTGTGGTGAGGTAGGATTCGCCGAGCTTAACAGTCAGGTCTCTGCTGTGGTGAGGTGGGATTCGCCGAGCTCAACAGTCAGGTCTCTGCTGTGGTGAGGTGGGATTTGCCGAGCTCAACAGTCAGGTCTCTGCTGGGGTGAGGTGGGATTTGCCGAGCTAAACAGTCAGGTCTCTGCTGTGGTGAGGTGGGATTCGCCGAGCTCAACAGTCAGGTCTCTGCTGGGGTGAGGTGGGATTCGCCGAACTCAACAGTCAGGTCTCTGCTGTGGTGAGGTGGGATTCGCCGAACTCAACAGTCAGGTCTCTGCTGGGGTGAGGTGGGATTCTCCGAACTCAACAGTCAGGTCTCTGCTGTGGTGAGGTGGGATTCGCCGAACTCAACATTCAGGTCTCTGCTGGGGTGAGGTGGGATTCTCCGAACATAACAGTCAGGTCTCTGCTGTGGTGAGGTGGGATTCGCCGAACTCAACAGTCAGGTCTCTGCTGGGGTGAGGTGGGATTAGCCGAGCTGAACAGTCAGGTCTCTGCTGTGGTGAGGTGGGATTCGCCGAGCTCAACAGTCAGGTCTCTGCTGTGGTGAGGTGGGATTCACCAAGCTCAACACTCAGGTCTCTGCTGTGGTGTGGTGGGATTCGCCGAATTTGAACAGTCAGGTCTCTGCTGTGGGGAGGTGGGATAGACCTGTGGTGAGGAGGGATTCACCGAACTCGAACAGTCAGGTCTCTGCTGTGGTGAGGTGGGATTCGCCGAGCTCAACAGTCAGGTCTCTTCTGGGGTGAGGTGGGATTCGCCGAGCTTAACAGTCAGGTCTCTGCTGTGGTGAGGTGGGATTCGCCGAGCTGAACAGTCAGGTCTCTGCTGTGGTGAGGTGGGATTCGCCGAGCTCAACAGTCAGGTCTCTGCTGTGGTGAGGTGGGATTCGCCGAGCTCAACAGTCAGGTCTCTGCTGTGGTGAGGTGGGATTCGCCGAGCTCAACAGTCAGGTCTCTGCTGGGGTGAGGTGGGATTCGCCGAACTCAACAGTCAGGTCTCTGCTGTGGTGAGGTGGGATTCGCCGAACTCAACAGTCAGGTCTCTGCTGGGGTGAGGTGGGATTCTCTGAACTCAACAGTCAGGTCTCTGCTGTGGTGAGGTGGGATTCGCCGAGCTGAACAGTCAGGTCTCTGCTGTGGTGAGGTAGGATTCGCCGAGCTTAACAGTCCAAACTCTGCTGTGATGAGGTGGGATTCGCCGAACTCAACAGTCAGGTCTCTGCTGTGGTGAGGTGGGATTCGCCGAACTCAACAGTCAGGTCTCTGCTGGGGTGAGGTGGGATTAGCCGAGCTCAACAGTCAGGTCTCTGCTGTGGTGAGGTGGGATTTGCCGAGCTCAACAGTCAGGTCTCTGCTGTGGTGAGGTAGGATTCGCCGAGCTTAACAGTCCGAACTCTGCTGTGGTGAGGTGGGATTCGCCGAGCTCAACAGTCAGGTCTCTGCTGTGGTGATTTGGGATTCGCCGAGCTCAACAGTCAGGTCTCTACTGTGGTGAGGTGGGATTCGCCGAGCTCAACAGTCAGATCTCTGCTGTGGTGAGGTGGGATTCGCCAAGCTCAACAGTCAGGTCTCTGCTGTGGTGAGGTGGGATTCGCCGAACTCAACAGTAAGGTCTCTGCTGTGGTGAGGTAGGATTCGCCGAGCTCAACAGTCAGGTCTCTGCTGTGGTGAGGTGGGATTCGCCGAGCTCAACAGTCAGGTCTCTGCTGTGGTGAGGTGGGATTTGCCGAGCTCAACAGTCAGGTCTCTGCTGTGGTGAGGTGGGATTCGCCGAACTCAACAGTCAGGTCTCTGCTGTGGTGAGGTGGGATTCGCCGAGCTCAACAGTCAGGTCTCTTCTGGGGTGAGGTGGGATTCGCCGAGCTTAACAGTCAGGTCTCTGCTGTGGTGAGGTTGGATTCGCCGACCTCAACAGTCAGGTCTCTGCTGTGGTGAGGTGGGATTCGCCGAGCTCAACAGTCAGGTCTCTGCTGTGGTGAGGTGGGATTCGCCGAGCTCAACAGTCAGGTCTCTGCTGTGGTGAGGTGGGATTCGCCGAGCTCAACAGTCAGGTCTCTGCTGTGGTGAGGTGGGATTCGCCGAGCTCAACAGTCAGGTCTCTGCTGTGGTGAGGTGGGAGTCGCCGGACTCAATAGTCAGGTCTCTGCTGTGGTGAGGTGGTATTCGCCGAGCTCAACAGTCAGGTCTCTGCTGTGGTGAGGTGGGATTCGCCGAGCTCAACAGTCAAGTCTCTGCTGTGGTGATTTGGGATTCGCCAAGCTCAACAGTCAGGTCTCTACTGTGCTGAGGTGGGATTCGCTGAGCTCAACAGTCAGGTCTCTGCTGTGGTGAGGTGGGATTCGCCGAACTCAACAGTCAGGTCTCTGCTGGGGTGAGGTGAGATTCACCGAACTTAACAGTTAGGTCTCTGCTGAGGTGAGGTGGGATGCGCCGAACTCAACAGTCAGTTCTCTGCTGTGGTGAGGTGGGATTCGCCGAACACAACAGTCAGTTCTCTGTTGTGGTGAGGTGGGATTCGCCGAAAACAACAGTCAGGTCTCTGCTGTGGTGAGGTGGGATACACCGGAAACAACAGTCAGGTCTCTGCTGTGGTGAGGTGGGATTTGCCGAGCACAACAGTCAGGTCTCTGCTGTGGTGATTTGGGATTCGCCGAGCTCATCAGTCAGGTCTCTGCTGTGGTGAGGTGGGATTCGCCAAGCTCAACAGTCAGGTCTCTGCTGTGGTGAGGTGGGATTCGCCGAGCTCAACAGTCAGGTCTCTGCTGTGGTGAGGTGGGATTCGCCGAACTCAACAATCAGGTCTCTGCTGTGGTGAGGTGGGATTCGCCGAGCTCAACAGTCAGGTCTCTGCTGGGGTGAGGTGGGATTCGCCGAACTCAACAGTCAGGTCTCTGCTGTGGTGAGGTGGGATTCACCGAGCTCAACAGTCAGGTCTCTGCTGTGGTGAGGTGGGATTCGCCGAGCTCAACAGTCAGGTCTCTGCTGTGGTGAGGTGGGATTCGCCGAACTCAACAGTCAGGTCTCTGCTGTGGTGAGGTGGGATTCGCCAAGCTCAAGAGTCAGGTCTCTGCTGTGGTGTGGTGGCATTCACCGAACTCAAACAGTCAGGTCTCTGCTGTGGTGAGGTGGGATAGACCTGTGGTGAGGTGGGATTCTCCGAACTCAACAGTCAGGTCTCTGCTGTGGTGAGGTGGGATTCGCCGAACTCAACATTCAGGTCTCTGCTGGGGTGAGGTGGGATTCTCCGAACTCAACAGTCAGGTCTCTGCTGTGGTGAGGTGGGATTCGCCGAACTCAACAGTCAGGTCTCTGCTGGGGTGAGGTGGGATTAGCCGAGCTGAACAGTCAGGTCTCTGCTGTGGTGAGGTGGGATTCGCCGAGCTCAACAGTTAGGTCTCTGCCGTGGTGAGGTGGGATTCACCAAGCTCAACACTCAGGTCTCTGCTGTGGTGTGGTGGGATTCGCCGAACTCGAACAGTCAGGTCTCTGCTGTGGGGAGGTGGGATAGACCTGTGGTGAGGTGGGATTCACCGAACTCGAACAGTCAGGTCTCTGCTGTGGTGAGGTGGGATTCGCCGAGCTCAACAGTCAGGTCTCTTCTGGGGTGAGGTGGGATTCACCGAGCTTAACAGTCAGGTCTCTGCTGTGGTGAGGTGGGATTCGCCGAGCTCAACAGTCAGGTCTCTGCTGTGGTGAGGTGGGATTCGCCGAGCTCAACAGTCAGGTCTCTGCTGTGGTGAGGTGGGATTCGCCGAGCTCAACAGTCAGGTCTCTGCTGTGGTGAGGTGGGATTCGCCGAGCTCAACAGTCAGGTCTCTGCTGTGGTGAGGTGGGATTCGCCGAACTCAACAGTCAGGTCTCTGCTGTGGTGAGGTGGGATTCACCGAGCTCAACAGTCAGGTCTCTGCTGTGGTGAGGTGGGATTCGCCGAGCTCAACAGTCAGGTCTCTGCTGTGGTGAGGTGGGATTCGCCGAACTCAACAGTCAGGTCTCTGCTGGGGTGAGGTGGGATTAGCCGAGCTGAACAGTCAGGTCTCTGCTGTGGTGAGGTGGGATTCGCCGAGCTCAACAGTCAGGTCTCTGCTGTGGTGAGGTGGGATTCGCCGAGCTCAACAGTCAGGTCTCTGCTGTGGTGAGGTGGGATTCGCCGAGCTCAACAGTCAGGTCTCTGCTGTGGTGAGGTGGGATTCGCCGAGCTCAACAGTCAGGTCTCTGCTGTGGTGAGGTGGGATTCGCCGAGCTCAACAGTCAGGTCTCTGCTGTGGTGATTTGGGATTCGCCGAGCTCAACAGTCAGGTCTCTACTGTGCTGAGGTGGGATTCGCTGAGCTCAACAGTCAGGTATCTGCTGTGGTGAGGTGGGATTCGCCGAACTCAAGAGTCAGGTCTCTGCTGTGGTGAGGTGGGATTCGCCAAGCTCAAGAGTCAGGTCTCTGCTGTGGTGTGGTGGGATTCACCGAACTCAAACAGTCAGGTCTCTGCTGTGGTGAGGTGGGATAGACCTGTGGTGAGGTGGGATTCACCGAACTCGAACAGTCAGGTCTCTGCTGTGGTGAGGTGGGATTCGCCGAGCTCAACAGTCAGGTCTCTGCTGTGGTGAGGTGGGATTCGCCGAGCTCAACAGTCAGGTCTCTGCTGTGGTGAGGTGGGATTCGCCGAACTCAACAGTCAGGTCTCTGCTGTGGTGAGGTGGGATTCGCCGAACTCAACAGTCAGGTCTCTGCTGGGGTGAGGTGGGATTAGCCGAGCTCAACAGTCAGGTCTCTGCTGTGGTGAGGTGGGATTTGCCGAGCTCAACAGTCAGGTTTCTGCTGTGGTGAGGTAGGATTCGCCGAGCTTAACAGTCCGAACTCTGCTGTGGTGAGGTGGGATTCGCCGAGCTCAAC
Organism: Hyperolius riggenbachi; assembly: GCF_040937935.1. NCBI lineage: Eukaryota > Metazoa > Chordata > Amphibia > Anura > Hyperoliidae > Hyperolius > Hyperolius riggenbachi. Next base: position 170,006,477 of record NC_090656.1, on the reverse strand, counting down.
AGTCAGGTCTCTGCTGTGGTGATTTGGGATTTGCCGAGCTCAACAGTCAGGTCTCTACTGTGGTGAGGTGGGATTCGCCGAGCTCAACAGTCAGGTCTCTGCTGTGGTGAGGTGGGATTCGCCAAGCTCAACAGTCAGGTCTCTGCTGTGGTGAGGTGGGATTCGCCGAGATCAACAGTAAGGTCTCTGCTGTGGTGAGGTAGGATTCGCCGAGCTTAACAGTCAGGTCTCTGCTGTGGTGAGGTGGGATTCGCCGAGCTCAACAGTCAGGTCTCTGCTGTGGTGAGGTGGGATTTGCCGAGCTCAACAGTCAGGTCTCTGCTGGGGTGAGGTGGGATTCGCCGAGCTAAACAGTCAGGTCTCTGCTGTGGTGAGGTGGGATTCGCCGAGCTCAACAGTCAGGTCTCTGCTGGGGTGAGGTGGGATTCGCCGAACTCAACAGTCAGGTCTCTGCTGTGGTGAGGTGGGATTCACCGAACTCAACAGTCAGGTCTCTGCTGTGGTGAGGTGGGATTCGCCGAGCTCAACAGTCAGGTCTCTTCTGGGGTGAGGTGGGATTCACCGAGCTTAACAGTCAGGTCTCTGCTGTGGTGAGGTGGGATTCGCCAAGCTCAACAGTCAGGTCTCTGCTGTGGTGAGGTGGGATTCGCCGAGCTCAACAGTCAGGACTCTGCTGTGGTGAGGTGGGATTCGCCGAGCTCAACAGTCAGGTCTCTGCTGTGGTGAGGTGGGATTCGCCGAACTCAACAGTCAGGTCTCTGCTGTGGTGAGGTGGGATTCACCGAGCTCAACAGTCAGGTCTCTGCTGTGGTGAGGTGGGATTCGCCGAGCTCAACAGTCAGGTCTCTGCTGTGGTGAGGTGGGATTCGCCGGACTCAACAGTCAGGTCTCTGCTGTGGTGAGGTGGTATTCGCCGAGCTCAAGAGTCAGGTCTCTGCTGTGGTGTGGTGGGATTCACCGAACTCAAACAGTCAGGTCTCTGCTGTGGTGAGGTGGGATAGACCTGTGGTGAGGTGGGATTCACAGTCAGGTCTCTGCTGTGGTGAGGTGGGATTCGCCGAGCTAAACAGTCAGGTCTCTGCTGTGGTGAGGTGGGATTCGCCGAGCTCAACAGTCAGGTCTCTGCTGTGGTGAGGTGGGATTCGCTGAGCTCAACAGTCAGGTCTCTGCTGTGGTGAGGTGGGATTCGCCGAGCTCAACAGTCAGGTCTCTGCTGTGGTGAGGTGGGATTCGCCGAGCTCAACAGTCAGGTCTCTGCTGTGGTGAGGTGGGATTCGCCGAGCTCAACAGTCAGGTCTCTGCTGTGGTGATTTGGGATTCGCCGAGCTCAACAGTCAGGTCTCTACTGTGCTGAGGTGGGATTCGCTGAGCTCAACAGTCAGGTCTCTGCTGTGGTGAGGTGGGATTCGCCGAACTCAACAGTCAGGTCTCTGCTGTGGTGAGGTGGGATTCGCCGAACTCAACAGTCAGGTCTCTGCTGGGGTGAGGTGAGATTCACTGAACTTAACAGTTAGGTCTCTGCTGAGGTGAGGTGGGATGCGCCGAACTCAACAGTCAGTTCTCTGCTGTGGTGAGGTGGGATTCGCCGAACACAACAGTCAGTTCTCTGTTGTGGTGAGGTGGGATTCGCCGAACACAACAGTCAGGTCTCTGCTGTGGTGAGGTGGGATACACCGGAAACAACAGTCAGGTCTCTGCTGTGGTGAGGTGGGATTTGCCGAGCACAACAGTCAGGTCTCTGCTGTGGTGATTTGGGATTCGCCGAGCTCATCAGTCACGTCTCTACTGTGGTGAGGTGGGATTCGCCGAGCTCAACAGTCAGGTCTCTGCTGTGGTGAGGTGGGATTCGCCAAGCTCAACAGTCAGGTCTCTGCTGTGGTGAGGTGGGATTCGCCGAGCTCAACAGTCAGGTCTCTGCTGTGGTGAGGTGGGATTCGCCGAACTCAACAATCAGGTCTCTGCTGTGGTGAGGTGGGATTCGCCGAGCTCAACAGTCAGGTCTCTGCTGGGGTGAGGTGGGATTCGCCGAACTCAACAGTCAGGTCTCTGCTGTGGTGAGGTGGGATTCGCCGAACTCAACAGTCAGGTCTCTGCTGTGGTGAGGTGGGATTCACCGAGCTCAACAGTCAGGTCTCTGCTGTGGTGAGGTGGGATTCGCCGAGCTCAACAGTCAGGTCTCTGCTGTGGTGAGGTGGGATTCGCCGAACTCAACAGTCAGGTCTCTGCTGTGGTGAGGTGGGATTCGCCAAGCTCAAGAGTCAGGTCTCTGCTGTGGTGTGGTGGGATTCACCGAACTCAAACAGTCAGGTCTCTGCTGTGGTGAGGTGGGATAGACCTGTGGTGAGGTGGGATTCTCCGAACTCAACAGTCAGGTCTCTGCTGTGGTGAGGTGGGATTCGCCGAACTCAACATTCAGGTCTCTGCTGGGGTGAGGTGGGATTCTCCGAACTCAACAGTCAGGTCTCTGCTGTGGTGAGGTGGGATTCGCCGAACTCAACAGTCAGGTCTCTGCTGGGGTGAGGTGGGATTAGCCGAGCTGAACAGTCAGGTCTCTGCTGTGGTGAGGTGGGATTCGCCGAGCTCAACAGTCAGGTCTCTGCTGTGGTGAGGTGGGATTCACCAAGCTCAACACTCAGGTCTCTGCTGTGGTGTGGTGGGATTCGCCGAACTCGAACAGTCAGGTCTCTGCTGTGGGGAGGTGGGATAGACCTGTGGTGAGGTGGGATTCACCGAACTCGAACAGTCAGGTCTCTGCTGTGGTGAGGTGGGATTCGCCGAGCTCAACAGTCAGGTCTCTTCTGTGGTGAGGTGGGATTCGCCGAGCTTAACAGTCAGGTCTCTGCTGTGGTGAGGTGGGATAGACCTGTGGTGAGGTGGGATTCACAGTCAGGTCTCTGCTGTGGTGAGGTGGGATTCGCCGAGCTAAACAGTCAGGTCTCTGCTGTGGTGAGGTGGGATTCGCCGAGCTCAACAGTCAGGTCTCTGCTGTGGTGAGGTGGGATTCGCCGAGCTCAACAGTCAGGTCTCTGCTGTGGTGAGGTGGGATTCGCCGAGCTCAACAGTCAGGTCTCTGCTGTGGTGAGGTGGGATTCGCCGAGCTCAACAGTCAGGTCTCTGCTGTGGTGATTTGGGATTCGCCGAGCTCAACAGTCAGGTCTCTACTGTGCTGAGGTGGGATTCGCTGAGCTCAACAGTCAGGTATCTGCTGTGGTGAGGTGGGATTCGCCGAACTCAACAGTCAGGTCTCTGCTGTGGTGAGGTGGGATTCGCCAAGCTCAAGAGTCAGGTCTCTGCTGTGGTGTGGTGGGATTCACCGAACTCAAACAGTCAGGTCTCTGCTGTGGTGAGGTGGGATAGACCTGTGGTGAGGTGGGATTCACCGAACTCGAACAGTCAGGTCTCTGCTGTGGTGAGGTGGGATTCGCCGAACTCAACAGTCAGGTCTCTGCTGGGGTGAGGTGAGATTCAACGAACTTAACAGTTAGGTCTCTGCTGAGGTGAGGTGGGATGCGCCGAACTCAACAGTCAGTTCTCTGCTGTGGTGAGGTGGGATTCGCCGAACACAACAGTCAGTTCTCTGTTGTGGTGAGGTGGGATTCGCCGAACACAACAGTCAGGTCTCTGCTGTGGTGAGGTGGGATACACCGGAAACAACAGTCAGGTCTCTGCTGTGGTGAGGTGGGATTTGCCGAGCACAACAGTCAGGTCTCTGCTGTGGTGATTTGGGATTCGCCGAGCTCATCAGTCACGTCTCTACTGTGGTGAGGTGGGATTCACCGAGCTCAACAGTCAGGTCTCTGCTGTGGTGAGGTGGGATTCGCCAAGCTCAACAGTCAGGTCTCTGCTGTGGTGAGGTGGGATTCGCCGAGCTCAACAGTCAGGTCTCTGCTGTGGTGAGGTGGGATTCGCCAAACTCAACAATCAGGTCTCTGCTGTGGTGAGGTGGGATTCGCCGAGCTCAACAGTCAGGTCTCTGCTGGGGTGAGGTGGGATTCGCCGAACTCAACAGTCAGGTCTCTGCTGTGGTGAGGTGGGATAGACCTGTGGTGAGGTGGGATTCACCGAACTCGAACAGTCAGGTCTCTGCTGTGGTGAGGTGGGATTCGCCAAGCTCAACAGTCAGGTCTCTGCTGTGGTGAGGTGAGATTCGCCGAGCTCAACAGTCAGGTCTCTGCTGTGGTGAGGTGGGATTCGCCGAGCTCAACAGTCAGGTCTCTGCTGTGGTGAGGTGGGATTCGCCAAGCTCAACAGTCAGGTCTCTGCTGTGGTGAGGTGGGATTCGCCGAGCTCAACAGTCAGGTCTCTGCTGTGGTGAGGTGGGATTCGCCGAACTCAACAGTCAGGTCTCTGCTGTGGTGAGGTGGGATTCGCCGAGCTCAACAGTAAGGTCTCTGCTGTGGTGAGGTAGGATTCGCCGAGCTTAACAGTCAGGTCTCTGCTGTGGTGAGGTGGGATTCGCCAAACTCAACAGTCAGGTCTCTGCTGTGGTGAGATGGGATTCGTCGGACACAACAGTCTGGTCTCTGCTGTGGTGAGGTGGGATTCGCCGAGCTCAACAGTCAGGTCTCTGCTGGGGTGAGGTGGGATTCGCCGAACTCAACAGTCAGGTCTCTGCTGTGGTGAGGTGGGATTCGCCGAACTCAACATTCAGGTCTCTGCTGGGGTGAGGTGGGATTCTCCGAACTCGAACAGTCAGGTCTCTGCTGTGGTGAGGTGGGATTCGCCGAACTCAACAGTCAGGTCTCTGCTGGGGTGAGGTGGGATTAGCCGAGCTGAACAGTCAGGTCTCTGCTGTGGTGAGGTGGGATTCGCCGAGCTCAACAGTCAGGTCTCTGCTGTGGTGAGGTGGGATTCGCCAAGCTTAACAGTCAGAACTCTGCTGTGGTAAGGTAGGATTCGCCCAGCTCAACAGTCAGGTCTCTGCTGTGGTGAGGTGGGATTCGCCGAGCTAAACAGTCAGGTCTCTGCTGTGGTGAGGTGGGATTCGCCAAGCTCAACAGTCAGGTCTCTGCTGTGGTGAGGTGGGATTCGCCGAGCTCAACAGTCAGGTCTCTGCTGTGGTGAGGTGGGATTCGCCGAGCTCAACAGTCAGGTCTCTGCTGTGGTGAGGTGGGATTCGCCGAACTCAACAGTCAGGTCTCTGCTGTGGTGAGGTGGGATTCGCCGAGCTCAACAGTAAGGTCTCTGCTGTGGTGAGGTAGGATTCGCCGAGCTTAACAGTCAGGTCTCTGCTGTGGTGAGGTGGGATTCGCCGGACACAACAGTCAGGTCTCTGCTGGGGTGAGGTGGGATTCTCTGAACTCAACAGTCAGGTCTCTGCTGTGGTGAAGTGGGTTTCGCCGAGCTCAACAGTAAGGTCTCTGCTGTGGTGAGGTAGGATTCGCCGAGCTTAACAGTCAGGTCTCTGCTGTGGTGAGGTGGGATTCGCCGAACTCAACAGTCAGGTCTCTGCTGTGGTGAGGTTGGATTCGCCGAGCTCAACAGTCATGTCTCTGCTGGGGTGAGGTGGGATTCTCTGAACTCAACAGCCAGGTCTCTGCTGTGGTGAGGTGGGATTCGCCGAACTCAACAGTCAGGTCTCTGCTGGGGTGAGGTGGGATTAGCCGAGCTCAACAGTCAGGTCTCTGCTGTGGTGAGGTGGGATTTGCCGAGCTCAACAGTCAGGTCTCTGCTGTGGTGAGGTGGGATTCGCCGAGCTTAACAGTCCGAACTCTGCTGTGGTGAGGTGGGATTCGCCGAGCTCAACAGTCAGGTCTCTGCTGTGGTGATTTGGGATTCGCCGAGCTCAACAGTCAGGTCTCTACTGTGGTGAGGTGGGATTCGCCGAGCTCAACAGTCAGGTCTCTGCTGTGGTGAGGTGGGATTCGCCAAGCTCAACAGTCAGGTCTCTGCTGTGGTGAGGTGGGATTCGCCGAGCTCAACAGTAAGGTCTCTGCTGTGGTGAGGTAGGATTCGCCGAGCTTAACAGTCAGGTCTCTGCTGTGGTGAGGTGGGATTCGCCGAGCTCAACAGTCAGGTCTCTGCTGTGGTGAGGTGGGATTTGCCGAGCTCAACAGTCAGGTCTCTGCTGGGGTGAGGTGGGATTTGCCGAGCTAAACAGTCAGGTCTCTGCTGTGGTGAGGTGGGATTCGCCGAGCTCAACAGTCAGGTCTCTGCTGGGGTGAGGTGGGATTCGCCGAACTCAACAGTCAGGTCTCTGCTGTGGTGAGGTGGGATTCGCCGAACTCAACAGTCAGGTCTCTGCTGGGGTGAGGTGGGATTCTCCGAACTCAACAGTCAGGTCTCTGCTGTGGTGAGGTGGGATTCGCCGAACTCAACATTCAGGTCTCTGCTGGGGTGAGGTGGGATTCTCCGAACATAACAGTCAGGTCTCTGCTGTGGTGAGGTGGGATTCGCCGAACTCAACAGTCAGGTCTCTGCTGGGGTGAGGTGGGATTAGCCGAGCTGAACAGTCAGGTCTCTGCTGTGGTGAGGTGGGATTCGCCGAGCTCAACAGTCAGGTCTCTGCTGTGGTGAGGTGGGATTCACCAAGCTCAACACTCAGGTCTCTGCTGTGGTGTGGTGGGATTCGCCGAACTCGAACAGTCAGGTCTCTGCTGTGGGGAGGTGGGATAGACCTGTGGTGAGGAGGGATTCACCGAACTCGAACAGTCAGGTCTCTGCTGTGGTGAGGTGGGATTCGCCGAGCTCAACAGTCAGGTCTCTTCTGGGGTGAGGTGGGATTCGCCGAGCTTAACAGTCAGGTCTCTGCTGTGGTGAGGTGGGATTCGCCGAGCTCAACAGTCAGGTCTCTGCTGTGGTGAGGTGGGATTCGCCGAGCTCAACAGTCAGGTCTCTGCTGTGGTGAGGTGGGATTCGCCGAGCTCAACAGTCAGGTCTCTGCTGTGGTGAGGTGGGATTCGCCGAGCTCAACAGTCAGGTCTCTGCTGGGGTGAGGTGGGATTCGCCGAACTCAACAGTCAGGTCTCTGCTGTGGTGAGGTGGGATTCGCCGAACTCAACAGTCAGGTCTCTGCTGGGGTGAGGTTGGATTCTCTGAACTCAACAGTCAGGTCTCTGCTGTGGTGAGGTGGGATTCGCCGAGCTGAACAGTCAGGTCTCTGCTGTGGTGAGGTAGGATTCGCCGAGCTTAAAAGTCCAAACTCTGCTGTGGTGAGGTGGGATTCGCCGAACTCAACAGTCAGGTCTCTGCTGTGGTGAGGTGGGATTCGCCGAACTCAACAGTCAGGTCTCTGCTGGGGTGAGGTGGGATTAGCCGAGCTCAACAGTCAGGTCTCTGCTGTGGTGAGGTGGGATTTGCCGAGCTCAACAGTCAGGTCTCTGCTGTGGTGAGGTAGGATTCGCCGAGCTTAACAGTCCGAACTCTGCTGTGGTGAGGTGGGATTCGCCGAGCTCAACAGTCAGGTCTCTGCTGTGGTGATTTGGGATTCGCTGAGCTCAACAGTCAGGTCTCTACTGTGGTGAGGTGGGATTCGCCGAGCTCAACAGTCAGATCTCTGCTGTGGTGAGGTGGGATTCGCCAAGCTCAACAGTCAGGTCTCTGCTGTGGTGAGGTGGGATTCGCCGAGCTCAACAGTAAGGTCTCTGCTGTGGTGAGGTAGGATTCGCCGAGCTTAACAGTCAGGTCTCTGCTGTGGTGAGGTGGGATTCGCCGAGCTCAACAGTAAGGTCTCTGCTGTGGTGAGGTGGGATTTGCCGAGCTCAACAGTCAGGTCTCTGCTGTGGTGAGGTGGGATTCGCCGAACTCAACAGTCAGGTCTCTGCTGTGGTGAGGTAGGATTCGCCGAGCTTAACAGTCCGAACTCTGCTGTGGTGAGGTGGGATTCGCCGAGCTCAACAGTCAGGTCTCTGCTGTGGTGATTTGGGATTCGCCGAGCTCAACAGTCAGGTCTCTACTGTGGTGAGGTGGGATTCGCCGAGCTCAACAGTCAGGTCTCTGCTGTGGTGAGGTGGGATTCGCCAAGCTCAACAGTCAGGTCTCTGCTGTGGTGAGGTGGGATTCGCCGAGCTCAACAGTAAGGTCTCTGCTGTGGTGAGGTAGGATTCGCCGAGCTTAACAGTCAGGTCTCTGCTGTGGTGAGGTGGGATTCGCCGAGCTCAACAGTCAGGTCTCTGCTGTGGTGAGGTGGGATTTGCCGAGCTCAACAGTCAGGTCTCTGCTGGGGTGAGGTGGGATTTGCCGAGCTAAACAGTCAGGTCTCTGCTGTGGTGAGGTGGGATTCGCCGAGCTCAACAGTCAGGTCTCTGCTGGGGTGAGGTGGGATTCGCCGAACTCAACAGTCAGGTCTCTGCTGTGGTGAGGTGGGATTCGCCGAACTCAACAGTCAGGTCTCTGCTGGGGTGAGGTGGGATTCTCCGAACTCAACAGTCAGGTCTCTGCTGTGGTGAGGTGGGATTCGCCGAACTCAACATTCAGGTCTCTGCTGGGGTGAGGTGGGATTCTCCGAACATAACAGTCAGGTCTCTGCTGTGGTGAGGTGGGATTCGCCGAACTCAACAGTCAGGTCTCTGCTGGGGTGAGGTGGGATTAGCCGAGCTGAACAGTCAGGTCTCTGCTGTGGTGAGGTGGGATTCGCCGAGCTCAACAGTCAGGTCTCTGCTGTGGTGAGGTGGGATTCACCAAGCTCAACACTCAGGTCTCTGCTGTGGTGTGGTGGGATTCGCCGAACTCGAACAGTCAGGTCTCTGCTGTGGGGAGATGGGATAGACCTGTGGTGAGGAGGGATTCACCGAACTCGAACAGTCAGGTCTCTGCTGTGGTGAGGTGGGATTCGCCGAGCTCAACAGTCAGGTCTCTTCTGGGGTGAGGTGGGATTCGCCGAGCTTAACAGTCAGGTCTCTGCTGTGGTGAGGTGGGATTCGCCGAGCTCAACAGTCAGGTCTCTGCTGTGGTGAGGTGGGATTCGCCGAGCTCAACAGTCAGGTCTCTGCTGTGGTGAGGTGGGATTCGCCGAGCTCAACAGTCAGGTCTCTGCTGTGGTGAGGTGGGATTCGCCGAGCTCAACAGTCAGGTCTCTGCTGGGGTGAGGTGGGATTCGCCGAACTCAACAGTCAGGTCTCTGCTGTGGTGAGGTGGGATTCGCCGAACTCAACAGTCAGGTCTCTGCTGGGGTGAGGTTGGATTCTCTGAACTCAACAGTCAGGTCTCTGCTGTGGTGAGGTGGGATTCGCCGAGCTGAACAGTCAGGTCTCTGCTGTGGTGAGGTAGGATTCGCCGAGCTTAACAGTCCAAACTCTGCTGTGGTGAGGTGGGATTCGCCGAACTCAACAGTCAGGTCTCTGCTGTGGTGAGGTGGGATTCGCCGAACTCAACAGTCAGGTCTCTGCTGGGGTGAGGTGGGATTAGCCGAGCTCAACAGTCAGGTCTCTGCTGTGGTGAGGTGGGATTTGCCGAGCTCAACAGTCAGGTCTCTGCTGTGGTGAGGTAGGATTCGCCGAGCTTAACAGTCCGAACTCTGCTGTGGTGAGGTGGGATTCGCCGAGCTCAACAGTCAGGTCTCTGCTGTGGTGATTTGGGATTCGCTGAGCTCAACAGTCAGGTCTCTACTGTGGTGAGGTGGGATTCGCCGAGCTCAACAGTCAGATCTCTGCTGTGGTGAGGTGGGATTCGCCAAGCTCAACAGTCAGGTCTCTGCTGTGGTGAGGTGGGATTCGCCGAGCTCAACAGTAAGGTCTCTGCTGTGGTGAGGTAGGATTCGCCGAGCTTAACAGTCAGGTCTCTGCTGTGGTGAGGTGGGATTCGCCGAGCTCAACAGTAAGGTCTCTGCTGTGGTGAGGTGGGATTTGCCGAGCTCAACAGTCAGGTCTCTGCTGTGGTGAGGTGGGATTCGCCGAACTCAACAGTCAGGTCTCTGCTGTGGTGAGGTGGGATTCGCCGAGCTCAACAGTCAGGTCTCTTCTGGGGTGAGGTGGGATTCGCCGAGCTTAACAGTCAGGTCTCTGCTGTGGTGAGGTTGGATTCGCCGACCTCAACAGTCAGGTCTCTGCTGTGGTGAGGTGGGATTCGCCGAGCTCAACAGTCAGGTCTCTGCTGTGGTGAGGTGGGATTCGCCGAGCTCAACAGTCAGGTCTCTGCTGTGGTGAGGTGGGATTCGCCGAGCTCAACAGTCAGGTCTCTGCTGTGGTGAGGTGGGATTCGCCGAGCTCAACAGTCAGGTCTCTGCTGTGGTGAGGTGGGAGTCGCCGGACTCAATAGTCAGGTCTCTGCTGTGGTGAGGTGGTATTCGCCGAGCTCAACAGTCAGGTCTCTGCTGTGGTGAGGTGGGATTCGCCGAGCTCAACAGTCAAGTCTCTGCTGTGGTGATTTGGGATTCGCCAAGCTCAACAGTCAGGTCTCTACTGTGCTGAGGTGGGATTCGCTGAGCTCAACAGTCAGGTCTCTGCTGTGGTGAGGTGGGATTCGCCGAACTCAACAGTCAGGTCTCTGCTGGGGTGAGGTGAGATTCACCGAACTTAACAGTTAGGTCTCTGCTGAGGTGAGGTGGGATGCGCCGAACTCAACAGTCAGTTCTCTGCTGTGGTGAGGTGGGATTCGCCGAACACAACAGTCAGTTCTCTGTTGTGGTGAGGTGGGATTCGCCGAACACAACAGTCAGGTCTCTGCTGTGGTGAGGTGGGATACACCGGAAACAACAGTCAGGTCTCTGCTGTGGTGAGGTGGGATTTGCCGAGCACAACAGTCAGGTCTCTGCTGTGGTGATTTGGGATTCGCCGAGCTCATCAGTCACGTCTCTACTGTGGTGAGGTGGGATTCGCCGAGCTCAACAGTCAGGTCTCTGCTGTGGTGAGGTGGGATTCGCCAAGCTCAACAGTCAGGTCTCTGCTGTGGTGAGGTGGGATTTGCCGAGCTCAACAGTCAGGTCTCTGCTGTGGTGAGGTAGGATTCGCCGAGCTTAACAGTCCGAACTCTGCTGTGGTGAGGTGGGATTCGCCGAGCTCAACAGTCAGGTCTCTGCTGTGGTGATTTGGGATTCGCTGAGCTCAACAGTCAGGTCTCTACTGTGGTGAGGTGGGATTCGCCGAGCTCAACAGTCAGATCTCTGCTGTGGTGAGGTGGGATTCGCCAAGCTCAACAGTCAGGTCTCTGCTGTGGTGAGGTGGGATTCGCCGAGCTCAACAGTAAGGTCTCTGCTGTGGTGAGGTAGGATTCGCCGAGCTTAACAGTCAGGTCTCTGCTGTGGTGAGGTGGGATTCGCCGAGCTCAACAGTAAGGTCTCTGCTGTGGTGAGGTGGGATTTGCCGAGCTCAACAGTCAGGTCTCTGCTGTGGTGAGGTGGGATTCGCCGAACTCAACAGTCAGGTCTCTGCTGTGGTGAGGTGGGATTCGCCGAGCTCAACAGTCAGGTCTCTTCTGGGGTGAGGTGGGATTCGCCGAGCTTAACAGTCAGGTCTCTGCTGTGGTGAGGTTGGATTCGCCGACCTCAACAGTCAGGTCTCTGCTGTGGTGAGGTGGGATTCGCCGAGCTCAACAGTCAGGTCTCTGCTGTGGTGAGGTGGGATTCGCCGAGCTCAACAGTCAGGTCTCTGCTGTGGTGAGGTGGGATTCGCCGAGCTCAACAGTCAGGTCTCTGCTGTGGTGAGGTGGGATTCGCCGAGCTCAACAGTCAGGTCTCTGCTGTGGTGAGGTGGGAGTCGCCGGACTCAATAGTCAGGTCTCTGCTGTGGTGAGGTGGTATTCGCCGAGCTCAACAGTCAGGTCTCTGCTGTGGTGAGGTGGGATTCGCCGAGCTCAACAGTCAAGTCTCTGCTGTGGTGATTTGGGATTCGCCAAGCTCAACAGTCAGGTCTCTACTGTGCTGAGGTGGGATTCGCTGAGCTCAACAGTCAGGTCTCTGCTGTGGTGAGGTGGGATTCGCCGAACTCAACAGTCAGGTCTCTGCTGGGGTGAGGTGAGATTCACCGAACTTAACAGTTAGGTCTCTGCTGAGGTGAGGTGGGATGCGCCGAACTCAACAGTCAGTTCTCTGCTGTGGTGAGGTGGGATTCGCCGAACACAACAGTCAGTTCTCTGTTGTGGTGAGGTGGGATTCGCCGAACACAACAGTCAGGTCTCTGCTGTGGTGAGGTGGGATACACCGGAAACAACAGTCAGGTCTCTGCTGTGGTGAGGTGGGATTTGCCGAGCACAACAGTCAGGTCTCTGCTGTGGTGATTTGGGATTCGCCGAGCTCATCAGTCACGTCTCTACTGTGGTGAGGTGGGATTCGCCGAGCTCAACAGTCAGGTCTCTGCTGTGGTGAGGTGGGATTCGCCAAGCTCAACAGTCAGGTCTCTGCTGTGGTGAGGTGGGATTCGCCGAGCTCAACAGTCAGGTCTCTGCTGTGGTGAGGTGGGATTCGCCGAACTCAACAATCAGGTCTCTGCTGTGGTGAGGTGGGAATCGCCGAGCTCAACAGTCAGGTCTCTGCTGGGGTGAGGTGGGATTCGCCGAACTCAACAGTCAGGTCTCTGCTGTGGTGAGGTGGGATTCACCGAGCTCAACAGTCAGGTCTCTGCTGTGGTGAGGTGGGATTCGCCGAGCTTAACAGTCAGGTCTCTGCTGTGGTGAGGTGGGATTCGCCGAACTCAACAGTCAGGTCTCTGCTGTGGTGAGGTGGGATTCGCCAAGCTCAAGAGTCAGGTCTCTGCTGTGGTGTGGTGGCATTCACCGAACTCAAACAGTCAGGTCTCTGCTGTGGTGAGGTGGGATAGACCTGTGGTGAGGTGGGATTCTCCGAACTCAACAGTCAGGTCTCTGCTGTGGTGAGGTGGGATTCGCCGAACTCAACATTCAGGTCTCTGCTGGGGTGAGGTGGGATTCTCCGAACTCAACAGTCAGGTCTCTGCTGTGGTGAGGTGGGATTCGCCGAACTCAACAGTCAGGTCTCTGCTGTGGTGAGGTGGGATTCGCCGAGCTCAACAGTTAGGTCTCTGCTGTGGTGAGGTGGGATTCACCAAGCTCAACACTCAGGTCTCTGCTGTGGTGTGGTGGGATTCGCCGAACTCGAACAGTCAGGTCTCTGCTGTGGGGAGGTGGGATAGACCTGTGGTGAGGTGGGATTCACCGAACTCGAACAGTCAGGTCTCTGCTGTGGTGAGGTGGGATTCGCCGAGCTCAACAGTCAGGTCTCTTCTGGGGTGAGGTGGGATTCACCGAGCTTAACAGTCAGGTCTCTGCTGTGGTGAGGTGGGATTCGCCGAGCTCAACAGTCAGGTCTCTGCTGTGGTGAGGTGGGATTCGCCGAGCTCAACAGTCAGGTCTCTGCTGTGGTGAGGTGGGATTCGCCGAGCTCAACAGTCAGGTCTCTGCTGTGGTGAGGTGGGATTCGCCGAGCTCAACAGTCAGGTCTCTGCTGTGGTGAGGTGGGATTCGCCGAACTCAACAGTCAGGTCTCTGCTGTGGTGAGGTGGGATTCACCGAGCTCAACAGTCAGGTCTCTGCTGTGGTGAGGTGGGATTCGCCGAGCTCAACAGTCAGGTCTCTGCTGTGGTGAGGTGGGATCCGCCGAACTCAACAGTCAGGTCTCTGCTGGGGTGAGGTGGGATTAGCCGAGCTGAACAGTCAGGTCTCTGCTGTGGTGAGGTGGGATTCGCCGAGCTCAACAGTCAGGTCTCTGCTGTGGTGAGGTGGGATTCGCCGAGCTCAACAGTCAGGTCTCTGCTGTGGTGAGGTGGGATTCGCCGAGCTCAACAGTCAGGTCTCTGCTGTGGTGAGGTGGGATTCGCCGAGCTCAACAGTCAGGTCTCTGCTGTGGTGATTTGGGATTCGCCGAGCTCAACAGTCAGGTCTCTACTGTGCTGAGGTGGGATTCGCTGAGCTCAACAGTCAGGTATCTGCTGTGGTGAGGTGGGATTCGCCGAACTCAAGAGTCAGGTCTCTGCTGTGGTGAGGTGGGATTCGCCAAGCTCAAGAGTCAGGTCTCTGCTGTGGTGTGGTGGGATTCACCGAACTCAAACAGTCAGGTCTCTGCTGTGGTGAGGTGGGATAGACCTGTGGTGAGGTGGGATTCACCGAACTCGAACAGTCAGGTCTCTGCTGTGGTGAGGTGGGATTCGCCGAGCTAAACAGTCAGGTCTCTGCTGTGGTGAGGTGGGATTCGCCGAACTCAACAGTCAGGTCTCTGCTGTGGTGAGGTGGGAGTCGCCGAACTCAACAGTCAGGTCTCTGCTGGGGTGAGGTGAGATTCAACGAACTTAACAGTTAGGTCTCTGCTGAGGTGAGGTGGGATGCGCCGAACTCAACAGTCAGTTCTCTGCTGTGGTGAGGTGGGATTCGCCGAACACAACAGTCAGTTCTCTGTTGTGGTGAGGTGGGATTTGCCGAACACAACAGTCAGGTCTCTGCTGTGGTGAGGTGGGATACACCGGAAACAACAGTCAGGTCTCTGCTGTGGTGAGGTGGGATTTGCCGAGCACAACAGTCAGGTCTCTGCTGTGGTGATTTGGGATTCGCCGAGCTCATCAGTCACGTCTCTACTGTGGTGAGGTGGGATTCACCGAGCTCAACAGTCAGGTCTCTGCTGTGGTGAGGTGGGATTCGCCAAGCTCAACAGTCAGGTCTCTGCTGTGGTGAGGTGGGATTCGCCGAGCTCAACAGTCAGGTCTCTGCTGTGGTGAGGTGGGATTCGCCGAACTCAACAATCAGGTCTCTGCTGTGGTGAGGTGGGATTCACCAAGCTCAACACTCAGGTCTCTGCTGTGGTGTGGTGGGATTCGCCGAACTCGAACAGTCAGGTCTCTGCTGTGGGGAGGTGGGATAGACCTGTGGTGAGGTGGGATTCACCGAACTCGAACAGTCAGGTCTCTGCTGTGGTGAGGTGGGATTCGCCGAGCTTAACAGTCAGGTCTCTTCTGGGGTGAGGTGGGATTCGCCGAGCTTAACAGTCAGGTCTCTGCTGTGGTGAGGTGGGATTCGCCGAACTCAACAGTCAGGTCTCTGCTGTGGTGAGGTGGGATTCACCGAGCTCAACAGTCAGGTCTCTGCTGTGGTGAGGTGGGATTCGCCGAGCTCAACAGTCAGGTCTCTGCTGTGGTGAGGTGGGATTCGCCGAGCTCAACAGTCAGGTCTCTGCTGTGGTGAGGTGGGATTCGTCGAACTCAACAGTCAGGTCTCTGCTGTGGTGAGGTGGGATTCACCGAGCTCAACAGTCAGGTCTCTACTGTGGTGAGGTGGGATTCGCCGAGCTCAACAGTCAGGTCTCTGCTGTGGTGAGGTGGGATTCGCCGTACTCAACAGTCAGGTCTCTGCTGGGGTGAGGTGGGATTAGCCGAGCTGAACAGTCAGGTCTCTGCTGTGGTGAGGTGGGATTCGCCGAGCTCAACAGTCAGGTCTCTGCTGTGGTGAGGTGGGATTCGCCGAGCTCAACAGTCAGTTCTCTGCTGTGGTGAGGTGGGATTCGCCGAGCTCAACAGTCAGGTCTCTGCTGTGGTGAGGTGGGATTCGCCGAGCTCAACAGTCAGGTCTCTGCTGTGGTGAGGTGGGATTCGCCGAGCTCAACAGTCAGGTCTCTGCTGTGGTGATTTGGGATTCGCCGAGCTCAACAGTCAGGTCTCTACTGTGATGAGGTGGGATTCGCTGAGCTCAACAGTCAGGTATCTGCTGTGGTGAGGTGGGATTCGCCGAACTCAACAGTCAGGTCTCTGCTGTGGTGTGGTGGGATTCGCCAAGCTCAAGAGTCAGGTCTCTGCTGTGGTGTGGTGGGATTCACCGAACTCAAACAGTCAGGTCTCTGCTGTGGTGAGGTGGGATAGACCTGTGGTGAGGTGGGATTCACCGAACTCGAACAGTCAGGTCTCTGCTGTGGTGAGGTGGGATTCGCCGAGCTAAACAGTCAGGTCTCTGCTGTGGTGAGGTGGGATTCGCCGAACTCAACAGTCAGGTCTCTGCTGTGGTGAGGTGGGATTCGCCGAACTCAACAGTCAGGTCTCTGCTGGGGTGAGGTGAGATTCAACGAACTTAACAGTTAGGTCTCTGCTGAGGTGAGGTGGGATGCGCCGAACACAACAGTCAGTTCTCTGTTGTGGTGAGGTGGGATTCGCCGAACACAACAGTCAGTTCTCTGTTGTGGTGAGGTGGGATTCGCCGAACACAACAGTCAGGTCTCTGCTGTGGTGAGGTGGGATACACCGGAAACAACAGTCAGGTCTCTGCTGTGGTGAGGTGGGATTTGCCGAGCACAACAGTCAGGTCTCTGCTGTGGTGATTTGGGATTCGCCGAGCTCATCAGTCACGTCTCTACTGTGGTGAGGTGGGATTCACCGAGCTCAACAGTCAGGTCTCTGCTGTGGTGAGGTGGGATTCGCCAAGCTCAACAGTCAGGTCTCTACTGTGGTGAGGTGGGATTCGCCGAGCTCAACAGTCAGGTCTCTGCTGTGGTGAGGTGGGATTCGCCGAACTCAACAATCAGGTCTCTGCTGTGGTGAGGTGGGATTCGCCGAGCTCAACAGTCAGGTCTCTGCGGGGGTGAGGTGGGATTCGCCGAACTCAACAGTCAGGTCTCTGCTGTGGTGAGGTGGGATAGACCTGTGGTGAGGTGGGATTCACCGAACTCGAACAGTCAGGTCTCTGCTGTGGTGAGGTGGGATTCGCCGAGCTAAACAGTCAGGTCTCTGCTGTGGTGAGGTGGGATTCGCCAAGCTCAACAGTCAGGTCTCTGCTGTGGTGAGGTGAGATTCGCCGAGCTCAACAGTCAGGTCTCTGCTGTGGTGAGGTGGGATTCGCCGAGCTCAACAGTCAGGTCTCTGCTGTGGTGAGGTGGGATTCGCCAAGCTCAACAGTCAGGTCTCTGCTGTGGTGAGGTGGGATTCGCCGAGCTCAACAGTCAGGTCTCTGCTGTGGTGAGGTGGGATTCGCCGAACTCAACAGTCAGGTCTCTGCTGTGGTGAGGTGGGATTCGCCGAGCTCAACAGTAAGGTCTCTGCTGTGGTGAGGTAGGATTCGCCGAGCTTAACAGTCAGGTCTCTGCTGTGGTGAGGTGGGATTCGCCGAACTCAACAGTCAGGTCTCTGCTGTGGTGAGGTGGGATTCGCCGGACACAACAGTCTGGTCTCTGCTGTGGTGAGGTGGGATTCGCCGAGCTCAACAGTCAGGTCTCTGCTGGGGTGAGGTGGGATTCGCCGAACTCAACAGTCAGGTCTCTGCTGTGGTGAGGTGGGACTCGCCGAACTCAACATTCAGGTCTCTGCTGGGGTGAGGTGGGATTCTCCGAACTCGAACAGTCAGGTCTCTGCTGTGGTGAGGTGGGATTCGCCGAACTCAACAGTCAGGTCTCTGCTGTGGTGAGGTGGGACTCGCCGAACTCAACATTCAGGTCTCTGCTGGGGTGAGGTGGGATTCTCCGAACTCGAACAGCCAGGTCTCTGCTGTGGTGAGGTGGGATTCGCCGAACTCAACAGTCAGGTCTCTGCTGGGGTGAGGTGGGATTAGCCGAGCTCAACAGTCAGGTCTCTGCTGTGGTGAGGTGGGATTTGCCGAGCTCAACAGTCAGGTCTCTGCTGTGGTGAGGTAGGATTCGCCGAGCTTAACAGTCCGAACTCTGCTGTGGTGAGGTGGGATTCGCCGAGCTCAACAGTCAGGTCTCTGCTGTGGTGATTTGGGATTCGCCGAGCTCAACAGTCAGGTCTCTACTGTGGGGAGGTGGGATTCGCCGAGCTCAACAGTCAGGTCTCTGCTGTGGTGAGGTGGGATTCGCCAAGCTCAACAGTCAGGTCTCTGCTGTGGTGAGGTGGGATTCGCCGAGCTCAACAGTAAGGTCTCTGCTGTGGTGAGGTAGGATTCGCCGAGCTTAACAGTCAGGTCTCTGCTGTGGTGAGGTGGGATTCGCCGAGATCAACAGTCAGGTCTCTGCTGTGGTGAGGTGGGATTTGCCGAGCTCAACAGTCAGGTCTCTGCTGGGGTGAGGTGGGATTCGCCGAGCTCAACAGTCAGGTCTCTGCTGTGGTGAGGTGGGATTCGCCGAGCTCAACAGTCAGGTCTCTGCTGTGGTGAGGTGGGATTCGCCGAGCTCAACAGTCAGGTCTCTGCTGTGGTGATTTGGGATTCGCCGAGCTCAATAGTCAGGTCTCTACTGTGCTGAGGTGGGATTCGCTGAGCTCAACAGTCAGGTCTCTGCTGTGGTGAGGTGGGATTCGCCGAACTCAACAGTCAGGTCTCTGCTGTGGTGAGGTGGGATTCGCCGAACTCAACAGTCAGGTCTCTGCTGGGGTGAGGTGAGATTCACCGAACTTAACAGTTAGGTCTGTGCTGGGGTGAGGTGGGATGCGCCGAACTCAACAGTCAGTTCTCTGCTGGGGTGAGGTGGGATTCGCCGAACACAACAGTCAGTTCTCTGCTGTGGTGAGGTGGGATTCGCCGAACACAACAGTCAGGTCTCTGCTGTGGTGAGGTGGGATACACCGGAAACAACAGTCAGGTCTCTGCTGTGGTGAGGTGGGATTTGCCGAGCACAACAGTCAGGTCTCTGCTGTGGTGATTTGGGATTCGCCGAGCTCATCAGTCACGTCTCTACTGTGGTGAGGTGGGATTCGCCGAGCTCAACAGTCAGGTCTCTGCTGTGGTGAGGTGGGATTCGCCGAGCTCATCAGTCATGTCTCTACTGTGGTGAGGTGGGATTCGCCGAGCTCAACAGTCAGGTCTCTGCTGTGGTGAGGTGGGATTCGCCGAACTCAACAATCAGGTCTCTGCTGGGGTGAGGTGGGATTCTCCGAACTCAACAGTCAGGTCTCTGCTGTGGTGAGGTGGGATTCGCCGAACTCAACAGTCAGGTCTCTGCTGTGGTGAGGTGGGATACACCGGAAACAACAGTCAGGTCTCTGCTGTGGTGAGGTGGGATTTGCCGAGCACAACAGTCAGGTCTCTGCTGTGGTGAGGTGGGATTCGCCAAGCTCAACAGTCAGGTCTCTGCTGTGGTGAGGTGAGATTCGCCGAGCTCAACAGTCAGGTCTCTGCTGTGGTGAGGTGGGATTCGCCGAGCTCAACAGTCAGGTCTCTGCTGTGGTGAGGTGGGATTCGCCAAGCTCAACAGTCAGGTCTCTGCTGTGGTGAGGTGGGATTCGCCGAGCTCAACAGTCAGGTCTCTGCTGTGGTGAGGTGGGATTCGCCGAACTCAACAGTCAGGTCTCTGCTGTGGTGAGGTGGGATTCGCCGAGCTCAACAGTAAGGTCTCTGCTGTGGTGAGGTAGGATTCGCCGAGCTTAACAGTCAGGTCTCTGCTGTGGTGAGGTGGGATTCGCCGAACTCAACAGTCAGGTCTCTGCTGTGGTGAGGTGGGATTCGCCGGACACAACAGTCTGGTCTCTGCTGTGGTGAGGTGGGATTCGCCGAGCTCAACAGTCAGGTCTCTGCTGGGGTGAGGTGGGATTCGCCGAACTCAACAGTCAGGTCTCTGCTGTGGTGAGGTGGGACTCGCCGAACTCAACATTCAGGTCTCTGCTGGGGTGAGGTGGGATTCTCCGAACTCGAACAGTCAGGTCTCTGCTGTGGTGAGGTGGGATTCGCCGAACTCAACAGTCAGGTCTCTGCTGTGGTGAGGTGGGACTCGCCGAACTCAACATTCAGGTCTCTGCTGGGGTGAGGTGGGATTCTCCGAACTCGAACAGCCAGGTCTCTGCTGTGGTGAGGTGGGATTCGCCGAACTCAACAGTCAGGTCTCTGCTGGGGTGAGGTGGGATTAGCCGAGCTCAACAGTCAGGTCTCTGCTGTGGTGAGGTGGGATTTGCCGAGCTCAACAGTCAGGTCTCTGCTGTGGTGAGGTAGGATTCGCCGAGCTTAACAGTCCGAACTCTGCTGTGGTGAGGTGGGATTCGCCGAGCTCAACAGTCAGGTCTCTGCTGTGGTGATTTGGGATTCGCCGAGCTCAACAGTCAGGTCTCTACTGTGGGGAGGTGGGATTCGCCGAGCTCAACAGTCAGGTCTCTGCTGTGGTGAGGTGGGATTCGCCAAGCTCAACAGTCAGGTCTCTGCTGTGGTGAGGTGGGATTCGCCGAGCTCAACAGTAAGGTCTCTGCTGTGGTGAGGTAGGATTCGCCGAGCTTAACAGTCAGGTCTCTGCTGTGGTGAGGTGGGATTCGCCGAGATCAACAGTCAGGTCTCTGCTGTGGTGAGGTGGGATTTGCCGAGCTCAACAGTCAGGTCTCTGCTGGGGTGAGGTGGGATTCGCCGAGCTCAACAGTCAGGTCTCTGCTGTGGTGAGGTGGGATTCGCCGAGCTCAACAGTCAGGTCTCTGCTGTGGTGAGGTGGGATTCGCCGAGCTCAACAGTCAGGTCTCTGCTGTGGTGATTTGGGATTCGCCGAGCTCAATAGTCAGGTCTCTACTGTGCTGAGGTGGGATTCGCTGAGCTCAACAGTCAGGTCTCTGCTGTGGTGAGGTGGGATTCGCCGAACTCAACAGTCAGGTCTCTGCTGTGGTGAGGTGGGATTCGCCGAACTCAACAGTCAGGTCTCTGCTGGGGTGAGGTGAGATTCACCGAACTTAACAGTTAGGTCTGTGCTGGGGTGAGGTGGGATGCGCCGAACTCAACAGTCAGTTCTCTGCTGGGGTGAGGTGGGATTCGCCGAACACAACAGTCAGTTCTCTGCTGTGGTGAGGTGGGATTCGCCGAACACAACAGTCAGGTCTCTGCTGTGGTGAGGTGGGATACACCGGAAACAACAGTCAGGTCTCTGCTGTGGTGAGGTGGGATTTGCCGAGCACAACAGTCAGGTCTCTGCTGTGGTGATTTGGGATTCGCCGAGCTCATCAGTCACGTCTCTACTGTGGTGAGGTGGGATTCGCCGAGCTCAACAGTCAGGTCTCTGCTGTGGTGAGGTGGGATTCGCCGAGCTCATCAGTCATGTCTCTACTGTGGTGAGGTGGGATTCGCCGAGCTCAACAGTCAGGTCTCTGCTGTGGTGAGGTGGGATTCGCCGAACTCAACAATCAGGTCTCTGCTGGGGTGAGGTGGGATTCTCCGAACTCAACAGTCAGGTCTCTGCTGTGGTGAGGTGGGATTCGCCGAACTCAACAGTCAGGTCTCTGCTGGGGTGAGGTGGGATTAGCCGAGCTGAACAGTCAGGTCTCTGCTGTGGTGAGGTGGGATTCGCCGAGCTCAACAGTCAGGTCTCTGCTGTGGTGAGGTGGGATTCGCCAAGCTTAACAGTCAGAACTCTGCTGTGGTAAGGTGGGATTCGCCGAGCTTAACAGTCAGGTCTCTGCTGGGGTGAGGTGGGATGCGCCGAACTCAACAGTCAGTTCTCTGCTGGGGTGAGGTGGGATTCTCCAAACTCAACAGTCAGGTCTCTGCTGTGGTGAGGTGGGATTCGCCGAACTCAACAGTCAGTTCTCTGCTGTGGTGAGGTGGGATTCGCCGAACACAACAGTCAGGTCTCTGCTGTGGTGAGGTGGGATACACCGGAAACAACAGTCAGGTCTCTGCTGTGGTGAAGTGGGATTTGCCGAGCACAACAGTCAGGTCTCTGCTGTGGTGATTTGGGATTCGCCGAGCTCATCAGTCACGTCTCTACTGTGGTGAGGTGGGATTCGCCGAGCTCAACAGTCAGGTCTCTGCTGTGGTGAGGTGGGATTCGCCAAGCTCAACAGTCAGGTCTCTGCTGGGGTGAGGTTTGATTCGCCGAACTCAACAGTCAGGTCTCTGCTGTGGTGAGGTGGGATTCGCCGAACTCAACATTCAGGACTCTGCTGGGGTGAGGTGGGATTCTCCGAACTCGAACAGTCAGGTCTCTGCTGTGGTGAGGTGGGATTCGCCGAACTCAACAGTCAGGTCTCTGCTGTGGTGAGGTGGGATTCGCCGAGCTCAACAGTCAGGTCTCTGCTGTGGTGAGGTGGGATTCGCCAAGCTTAACAGTCAGAACTCTGCTGTGGTAAGGTAGGATTCGCCGAGCTCAACAGTCAGGTCTCTGCTGTGGTGAGGTGGGATTCGCCGAGCTAAACAGTCAGGTCTCTGCTGTGGTGAGGTGGGATTTCGCCGAGCTCAACAGTCAGGTCTCTGCTGTGGTGAGGTGGGATTCGCCGAGCTCAACAGTCAGGTCTCTGCTGTGGTGAGGTGGGATTCGCCGAGCTCAACAGTCAGGTCTCTGCTGTGGTGAGGTGGGATTCGCCGAGCTCAACAGTCAGGTCTCTGCTGTGGTGAGGTGGGATTCGCCAAGCTTAACAGTCAGAACTCTGCTGTGGTAAGGTAGGATTCGCCGAGCTCAACAGTCAGGTCTCTGCTGTGGTGAGGTGGGATTCGCCGAGCTCAACAGTCAGGTCTCTGCTGTGGTGAGGTGGGATTCGCCGAGCTCAACAGTCAGGTCTCTGCTGTGGTGAGGTGGGATTCGCCGAACTCAACAATCAGGTCTCTGCTGTGGTGAGGTGGGATTCGCCGAGCTCAACAGTCAGGTCTCTGCTGGGGTGAGGTGGGATTCGCCGAACTCAACAGTCAGGTCTCTGCTGTGGTGAGGTGGGATTCGCCAAGCTTAACAGTCAGAACTCTGCTGTGGTAAGGTAGGATTCGCCGAGCTCAACAGTCAGTTCTCTGCTGTGGTGAGGTGGGATTCGCCGAGCTAAACAGTCAGGTCTCTGCTGTGGTGAGGTGGGATTTCGCCGAGCTCAACAGTCAGGTCTCTGCTGTGGTGATTTGGGATTCGCCGAGCTCATCAGTCACGTCTCTACTGTGGTGAGGTGGGATTCGCCGAGCTCAACAGTCAGGTCTCTGCTGTGGTGAGGTGGGATTCGCCAAGCTCAACAGTCAGGTCTCTGCTGTGGTGAGGTGGGATTCGACGAGCTCAACAGTCAGGTCTATGCTGTGGTGAGGTGGGATTCGCCGAACTCAACAATCAGGTCTCTGCTGTGGTGAGGTGGGATTCGCCGAGCTCAACAGTCAGGTCTCTGCTGGGGTGAGGTGGGATTCTCCGAACTCAACAGTCAGGTCTCTGCTGTGGTGAGGTGGGATTCGTCGAACTCAACAGTCAGGTCTCTGCTGGGGTGAGGTGGGATTCGCCGAGCTTAACAGTCAGGTCTCTGCTGTGGTGATTTGGGATTCGCCGAGCTCAACAGTCAGGTCTCTACTGTGGTGAGGTGGGATTCTCCGAGCTCAACAGTCAGGTCTCTGCTGTGGTGAGGTGGGATTCGCCAAGCTCAACAGTCAGGTCTCTGCTATGGTGAGGTGGGATTCGCCGAGCTCAACAGTAAGGTCTCTGCTGTGGTGAGGTAGGATTCGCCGAACTTAACAGTCAGGTCTCTGCTGTGGTGAGGTGGGATTCGCCGAACTCAACAGTCAGGTCTCTTCTGTGGTGAGGTGGGATTCACCGAGCTCAACAGTCAGGTCTCTGCTGGGGTGAGGTAGGATTTGCAGAACTCAACAGTCAGGTCTCTGCTGTGGTGAGGTGGGATTCGCCGAACTCAACAGTCAAGTCTCTGCTGTGGTGAGGTGGGATTCGCCGAACTCAACAGTCAGGTCTCTGCTGTGGTGAGGTGGGATTCGCCGAGCTCAACAGTCAGGTCTCTGCTGGGGTGAGGTGGGATTCGCCGAACTCAACAGTCAGGTCTCTGCTGGGGTGAGGTGGGATTCGCCGAGCTCATCAGTCACGTCTCTACTGTGGTGAGGTGGGATTCGCCGAGCTCAACAGTCAGGTCTCTGCT
Organism: Hyperolius riggenbachi; assembly: GCF_040937935.1. NCBI lineage: Eukaryota > Metazoa > Chordata > Amphibia > Anura > Hyperoliidae > Hyperolius > Hyperolius riggenbachi. The sequence goes on along the minus strand of NC_090656.1, from coordinate 169,982,883 downwards.
GTGGTGAGGTGGGATTCGCCGAGCTCATCAGTCAGGTCTCTGCTGTGGTGAGGTGGGATTCGCCAAGCTTAACAGTCAGAACTCTGCTGTGGTAAGGTGGGATTCGCCGAGCTTAACAGTCAGGTCTCTGCTGGGGTGAGGTGGGATGCGCCGAACTCAACAGTCAGTTCTCTGCTGGGGTGAGGTGGGATTCTCCAAACTCAACAGTCAGGTCTCTGCTGTGGTGAGGTGGGATTCGCCGAACTCAACAGTCAGTTCTCTGCTGTGGTGAGGTGGGATTCGCCGAACACAACAGTCAGGTCTCTGCTGTGGTGAGGTGGGATACACCGGAAACAACAGTCAGGTCTCTGCTGTGGTGAAGTGGGATTTGCCGAGCACAACAGTCAGGTCTCTGCTGTGGTGATTTGGGATTCGCCGAGCTCATCAGTCACGTCTCTACTGTGGTGAGGTGGGATTCGCCGAGCTCAACAGTCAGGTCTCTGCTGTGGTGAGGTGGGATTCGCCAAGCTCAACAGTCAGGTCTCTGCTGGGGTGAGGTTTGATTCGCCGAACTCAACAGTCAGGTCTCTGCTGTGGTGAGGTGGGATTCGCCGAACTCAACATTCAGGACTCTGCTGGGGTGAGGTGGGATTCTCCGAACTCGAACAGTCAGGTCTCTGCTGTGGTGAGGTGGGATTCGCCGAACTCAACAGTCAGGTCTCTGCTGTGGTGAGGTGGGATTCGCCGAGCTCAACAGTCAGGTCTCTGCTGTGGTGAGGTGGGATTCGCCAAGCTTAACAGTCAGAACTCTGCTGTGGTAAGGTAGGATTCGCCGAGCTCAACAGTCAGGTCTCTGCTGTGGTGAGGTGGGATTCGCCGAGCTAAACAGTCAGGTCTCTGCTGTGGTGAGGTGGGATTTCGCCGAGCTCAACAGTCAGGTCTCTGCTGTGGTGAGGTGGGATTCGCCGAGCTCAACAGTCAGGTCTCTGCTGTGGTGAGGTGGGATTCGCCGAGCTCAACAGTCAGGTCTCTGCTGTGGTGAGGTGGGATTCGCCGAGCTCAACAGTCAGGTCTCTGCTGTGGTGAGGTGGGATTCGCCAAGCTTAACAGTCAGAACTCTGCTGTGGTAAGGTAGGATTCGCCGAGCTCAACAGTCAGGTCTCTGCTGTGGTGAGGTGGGATTCGCCGAGCTCAACAGTCAGGTCTCTGCTGTGGTGAGGTGGGATTCGCCGAGCTCAACAGTCAGGTCTCTGCTGTGGTGAGGTGGGATTCGCCGAACTCAACAATCAGGTCTCTGCTGTGGTGAGGTGGGATTCGCCGAGCTCAACAGTCAGGTCTCTGCTGGGGTGAGGTGGGATTCGCCGAACTCAACAGTCAGGTCTCTGCTGTGGTGAGGTGGGATTCGCCAAGCTTAACAGTCAGAACTCTGCTGTGGTAAGGTAGGATTCGCCGAGCTCAACAGTCAGGTCTCTGCTGTGGTGAGGTGGGATTCGCCGAGCTAAACAGTCAGGTCTCTGCTGTGGTGAGGTGGGATTTCGCCGAGCTCAACAGTCAGGTCTCTGCTGTGGTGATTTGGGATTCGCCGAGCTCATCAGTCACGTCTCTACTGTGGTGAGGTGGGATTCGCCGAGCTCAACAGTCAGGTCTCTGCTGTGGTGAGGTGGGATTCGCCAAGCTCAACAGTCAGGTCTCTGCTGTGGTGAGGTGGGATTCGCCGAGCTCAACAGTCAGGTCTATGCTGTGGTGAGGTGGGATTCGCCGAACTCAACAATCAGGTCTCTGCTGTGGTGAGGTGGGATTCGCCGAGCTCAACAGTCAGGTCTCTGCTGGGGTGAGGTGGGATTCTCCGAACTCAACAGTCAGGTCTCTGCTGTGGTGAGGTGGGATTCGTCGAACTCAACAGTCAGGTCTCTGCTGGGGTGAGGTGGGATTCGCCGAGCTTAACAGTCAGGTCTCTGCTGTGGTGATTTGGGATTCGCCGAGCTCAACAGTCAGGTCTCTACTGTGGTGAGGTGGGATTCTCCGAGCTCAACAGTCAGGTCTCTGCTGTGGTGAGGTGGGATTCGCCAAGCTCAACAGTCAGGTCTCTGCTATGGTGAGGTGGGATTCGCCGAGCTCAACAGTAAGGTCTCTGCTGTGGTGAGGTGGGATTCGCCGAGCTCAACAGTCAGGTCTCTGCTGTGGTGAGGTGGGATTCGCCGAACTCAACAATCAGGTCTCTGCTGTGGTGAGGTGGGATTCGCCGAGCTCAACAGTCAGGTCTCTGCTGGGGTGAGGTGGGATTCGCCGAACTCAACAGTCAGGTCTCTGCTGTGGTGAGGTGGGATTCGCCAAGCTTAACAGTCAGAACTCTGCTGTGGTAAGGTAGGATTCGCCGAGCTCAACAGTCAGGTCTCTGCTGTGGTGAGGTGGGATTCGCCGAGCTAAACAGTCAGGTCTCTGCTGTGGTGAGGTGGGATTTCGCCGAGCTCAACAGTCAGGTCTCTGCTGTGGTGATTTGGGATTCGCCGAGCTCATCAGTCACGTCTCTACTGTGGTGAGGTGGGATTCGCCGAGCTCAACAGTCAGGTCTCTGCTGTGGTGAGGTGGGATTCGCCAAGCTCAACAGTCAGGTCTCTGCTGTGGTGAGGTGGGATTCGCCGAGCTCAACAGTCAGGTCTATGCTGTGGTGAGGTGGGATTCGCCGAACTCAACAATCAGGTCTCTGCTGTGGTGAGGTGGGATTCGCCGAGCTCAACAGTCAGGTCTCTGCTGGGGTGAGGTGGGATTCTCCGAACTCAACAGTCAGGTCTCTGCTGTGGTGAGGTGGGATTCGTCGAACTCAACAGTCAGGTCTCTGCTGGGGTGAGGTGGGATTCGCCGAGCTTAACAGTCAGGTCTCTGCTGTGGTGATTTGGGATTCGCCGAGCTCAACAGTCAGGTCTCTACTGTGGTGAGGTGGGATTCTCCGAGCTCAACAGTCAGGTCTCTGCTGTGGTGAGGTGGGATTCGCCAAGCTCAACAGTCAGGTCTCTGCTATGGTGAGGTGGGATTCGCCGAGCTCAACAGTAAGGTCTCTGCTGTGGTGAGGTAGGATTCGCCGAACTTAACAGTCAGGTCTCTGCTGTGGTGAGGTGGGATTCGCCGAACTCAACAGTCAGGTCTCTTCTGTGGTGAGGTGGGATTCACCGAGCTCAACAGTCAGGTCTCTGCTGGGGTGAGGTAGGATTTGCAGAACTCAACAGTCAGGTCTCTGCTGTGGTGAGGTGGGATTCGCCGAACTCAACAGTCAAGTCTCTGCTGTGGTGAGGTGGGATTCGCCGAACTCAACAGTCAGGTCTCTGCTGTGGTGAGGTGGGATTCGCCGAGCTCAACAGTCAGGTCTCTGCTGGGGTGAGGTGGGATTCGCCGAACTCAACAGTCAGGTCTCTGCTGGGGTGAGGTGGGATTAGCCGAGCTCAACAGTCAGGTCTCTGCTGTGGTGAGGTAGGATTCGCCGAGCTTAACAGTCCGAACTCAACAGCTCAACAGTCAGGTCTCTGCTGGGGTGAGGTGGGATTCGCAGAGCTAAACAGTCAGGTCTCTGCTGTGGTGAGGTGGGATTCGCCGAGCTCAACAGTCATGTCTCTGCTGTGGTGAGGTGGGATTCGCCGAGCTCAACAGTCAGGTCTCTGCTGTGGTGAGGTGGGATTCGCCGAGCTCAACAGTCAGGTCTCTGCTGTGGTGAGGTGGGATTCGCCGAGCTCAACAGTAAGGTCTCTGCTGTGGTGAGGTAGGATTCGCCGAGCTTAACAGTCAGGTCTCTGCTGTGGTGAGGTGGGATTCGCCGAACTCAACAGTCAGGTCTCTGCTGGGGTGAGGTGGGATTCTCTGAACTCAACAGTCAGGTCTCTGCTGTGGTGAGGTGGGATTCGCCGAACTCAACAGTCAGGTCTCTGCTGTGGTGAGGTGGGATTTGCCGAGCTCAACAGTCAGGTCTCTGCTGTGGTGAGGTAGGATTCCCTCGAGCTTAACAGTCCAAACTCTGCTGTGGTGAGGTGGGATTCGCCGAGCTCAACAGTCAGGTCTCTGCTGTGGTGATTTGGGATTCGCCGAGCTCAACAGTCAGGTCTCTGCTGTGGTGAGGTGATGTTGTGACATGCGGTCACAACATCACGGGGGCGCTGTTACCATAGCGACAGACGCTGGGACAGGAAGTACATAGAAGCTGCGCAGGATCCAGGCAGGTAAGTGGAAACTTCTCTCTCCCCCGGCGCTGCACACAGCCTCCTTCCGCTCCGCTTGGTGGCCGCGCACCCGCCACCAGCAGCAGAGCGAGGCCCCCCGCAGTGTAAGTTCCCAAGCGGGGGCGTGCCTCGCCTGTATGCTGGCGGCTCTCATCAAAGGTTTAATAGCAAAAGAGTGCAGAAAGCGGCACTACCTGTGATCGATGAGTTTCATATAAAATGCCTGCTTCCAGCAAGTGTGCTGTGTGAAATAAAACAATATCATAAATGGCTCTCATAAAAATAATGATTACAAACAATATTGCTGAACAACAACACCCAGCCAAAAAGGGAGGAGCGATCCCTGCTTAGTGTGATGAGCTGGAATCTGTCATGATCGCTTCTGCAGTATGTACTGCTGGCTGCAGAGGTACTGCAGCCAAGCAGTTCTGGTTGCTTTGCATACATTTGCTGGCATAGTTCTGCATGCATTGCTTGTGATAGTCTGTCAGCTAGGGAATGGTAATCAAGCCAGCCTGCTTGTGACTGATTACCATTCACCTGTGTGGAGATTTGCATCTCTGCTCTCATTGGATGACTTCAGTATAAAGGTTTGCTTCCTGCAAGCGTGCTCCGCCCATCATAGTTTCAGCTCACACTAGGCTGTTACTGGGTCTCTGAACATTGTGAAATATAGTTCCTTGTATTGCTACATTGGGTATCATTCATAAAGAGGCTGTCGGTAGTGCGGGAAAACACCGTTCTTCTCCGCAACCGGTACTTTAGACTTCTGGGTGGGCATTCATAAAGAAGTGTGTAGGTGCGGTGGCAGTGCGGAGATTCCCCGAACTAGGCTGGCGGTAGGCAGGCGTTAGGCAGGCGGAGACACGGAAGCTGCCGAGTTGATATATTTCTCCGTGTTCCGCTCTGCTGCAGCTGCCTGGGAGGTCTGTGTGTCTCCATTCACTTGCATTAGTATCGCCACATCAGAGGGAGCGGGACTTTCCGACCTGACACAGCTGGCGGTATTCTTTATGAATTAACATTTTGCTACATTTGTTCCGTTAATCACCGCACAAGGCGGTGATTTATCACTCTGCTCGGTATGTCTTTTTTTCATGCGGAAAGAGCCTTTATGAATGCTGACTTTGCCGAGTGGTCGGTAAAGTCAGCTGTTTTTAGCATTTCCGCATGCGGAAATACTTTATGAATGATACCCTTTGTAGTTCAGTTTCTTGTGGAGTTACGTTATATATTTCCCACAGGGACATATATATACGTACTCCTTCTAGTGTAGAGAATTGTAGTATTGGAAGTATCAGGAAGACTAGCTAAATCTGGACCAATACAGCAAGCTGAGCTAGGCAATCCTAGCTCAGCTTGCTGTATTGCTCCAGATTTAGCTAGTCTTCCTGATTTATGTTATATATTGGTACATCACCAATATATACATATTCTAGTCAGCGTTTGTTATTTTGCTAGTCTTGCATCATATATTGGTTCATTGCCAATATATACGCATACTAGCGCGTTTGTTATTTTCCATATTGCGTTCGCGGATTATTGTATCACATTGATAGCTGTAACTGTAAATTCTTTGTGATACTCTTGTGTGATTTATCTGTGCTCTTGTACTCTGCCTTGTGGGTTGCGCCAATCTCCTGCGTAGGAGCGGCGAATCCTTCCAGTCCTGTCCTTGCAAAGTAAGCCATTGCTGCGGTCACGATTGGCTGCTTCATTACAGTCCTGTCCTTGCTAGGTAGCCATTGCTGCGGTTGCTATTGGCTACCTCACTCCAGTCTGTCCTATATCTGTCTTTATGTTTATTATTGCAGGAGCAGCGCAACATCGCACTGCGCTGCCATTGCGTATTATCGGAAGCCCAGAGCTGCAGTCGCTCTGGGCAGCCTGTGTAGCCTCTCCCATTATCCAGCTCTTAGCTTTATTGTGCTGGGTGGTCAGACAGTATGCTCCCCCAGCATTACAGAATCAAGTAATAATGTATAGGGTACAGCGCTCAAAGTTCAAAGTCTCTCTTGCTCAGGATCTTCAGCTCTCACTTTAAATAACATGTGGGGAATAGTAAGCCACAAGTCTCCCCCCGTTGTGGAAAGACTCGTGGAAAGATTTGCCGAATCCACTGGCCAAGTGGGCCCGTCAGCGCATCAGGGGTATCGGCCACCCCTCAGCCACCACGGCAATCACAGCTGGGCTCTTGCAGATCCGTGCAGGTCACCTCCAAAAAAGACGCTTATCATAGTGTAAAAGTGTAAGGAAACTTTCCCACGTTTATTAAAAACTCATAGGTAAAAACAAAGGACAGTATCCTGATGCGGACACGCGGACATATATATATAGATGGGGAGGCGTGCGGCTCTGTGGATGCGTACCAGCGCAACAAAATCCGCCTTAACCCTTACCCCAGCAATGCACCGCAAGTACAGCAGTCCATGTGCCGACAGTTGCCCCCCTCCGGTGACGTCACACGCAGCGCCGCTCCGTAGCTCCGCCCAACGCGGTTTCATTACTATGGTAACTCATCAGGGGAACAGTTTATTTTTGAATGGCTTATGCCTGGTACATACCATGCAATTTCCCATCAGATAGATGGGTTGAATCGATTATTTCCGACAGGTCCAATCTGATTTCCGATCGTTTTTCTGATCGATTTTCCAATCACTTCTATATAAAATCGATCAGAAAAGCAATCGGAAATCAGATCAAACCTGTGTGAAATAACTGAATCAACTCATGTATCTGACGGGAAATTGCATGGGTGTATCAGGCATTATGCTAGGTACACACCATACAATTTTCAGAATTTTCAGTTAATTTACCTGCCAGATATATATATATATCGTGTTATGGTATATGTGTATATATGTATGTATTACTTTGGCCAGGGGGACTGGTTGCGCTGGCCAAAGTAATACATACATACATATATACACATATTCCGCGGAGATTTGTTTACAGGAGGCAACTGCTCTACTATGACGTCACGCTGATGCCTCGAGCTTGTGACCTGATGGGACTCGCTGTGCAACCAGTGGGCGATGGGAGCCTCCCATCACGTCACAAGCTCGAGGCATCAGCATGACGTCATAGTGGAGCTGCTTCCTGTAAACAACCTCCCGCGGACACACTAGCGGGGACAGGCGAAGGAGCTGGACGTGGCTGAGGCTGGAGCGGAGGGGACATCTCTGAGTAGCAGCCAGCGGCATCACGGAGCAGCCAGGAGCCCGCATGTCAGCAGAGAGGAGGCATTACTGTGCCGGAGCGCCCCCTGCTGGACCTGATAAGTAACGTTACTGTAACATTGTCTTAGAGAATTCCCTGGAGTACATATCGGGGATGCAATTGAGTTATGAGCAGTGAAGCGATTTCTCAGCCTTATTTCTGCCTTATGGGAAATCCCATACAGAAGGCTGCTGAACACAAAGGCTTAGAGCGGCTGCATGCAGAGCTGCACAGCAACAGGGAACTGCTGAAAATCACAGCTGCTAAATGTCCCATACATAGTATAGGCAATATTAAAGTCATTTGGCCATGGGGGCGGAGGGCGGAGTTTCGTGTTTGGGGGCGGAGCTTAGTGGTGGTTTGGGGCGGGGTTTCACACTGGTCTTAGAGCCCTTTCAAATAGATTGAAAATTAACTGCATGTTACTGCTGAAAATGACAGCAAAATGTCCAGTACATATTATAGGGAGTTTAATCAGGAAAAAAAAAGTGACAGTTCATTACATCAGTAACTGCTAGGTAGAAACCATGGTAACTGTAAAGGTGGCCACACACCATACAATTAAAAGATCCAATTTTTCACCAATGCGATAATTACGATCGGTTGTCTTGAAAAATTGAGAGCTTTTCTTTGTTTTCAATCAATAAATGTGATCGAATTTCCCTTTTTTGGTTTTTTTTTTTCGATTTTTGAAAATTGGACATGTTGGAAATTTCAGACTAACTTTTCAAGAACTGTATGGTGTGTGATAGATTGTCAATTACTTGATGTAAAGTTCCAATCAATTTTTTCTGAGCTTTCAATTATTTTATTCGTGATTGGGTAAAAATTGAATAGGTGTGTGGTACATTGAATCAGTAAGAAAAATTGATTGCTATCCTTGAATTAAACAGATATTTTAAAAATTGTATGGTATGTGGCCACCTTAAAAGAGTTCGCCGGTATATTTTAAAAAGCTAAAACTGACACTTACCTGGTGCTTCTATCGGCCCCCTGCAGCTGTGATGTCCCGCGCCTTCCTCCTCCGATGCCACGTTCCCCGGCGCCGGTAACCTGCTAATTGTTCATCTAACTAGATCAGAGGTGCCCACCCTTTTCGGCTCGTGAGCTACTTTTAAAAATTAGCAAGTCAAAGTGATCTACCTATTTACAATTTTAGGAGCACACTTGTATATACAGAATGGAAAATGTAGTTGGGTTGGGATCTACCATTAAGGCCTTCACGATCTACCGGTAGATCGCGATCTACCTAATGGGCACCCCTGAACTAGATAAATAGAACTGGCTGCGAGGCCGTGGCTGTACTGTACAGTACTGTAATGCAGTACTATACTGCACCTGCGTAGTAAGCTCCCGGTGACACGCGTGGGAGTGAGTATGCAGCCGCAGTTCTATTCATCTAGTTAGATGAACAATTAGCAGGTTACCGGCGGCGGGGAACGGAGCATCGGAGGAGGACAGCGCGGGACATCACAGCTGCAAGGGTCCGATAGAAGCACCAGGTAAGTGTCAGTTTTAGCTTTATAAAATACAATGGAGAACCCCTTTAAGAAATGCTGCTAAAGTTGAATTTAGAGCTCATCTCTCTACTCTAGTAAAGTTGGAATGGAATTAGTGCAGAGTGAATTTGTACAGTGCAAATCCAATGACAGGGTTAATAATTGCATGAACATTGGATGTGTGTACCAGGCTTTAGGCCAGGCTTACACTAAATCAGTTGCTGTCAGCACCGGACAACTGATGTGCAGCACAGCTGAAGGAATTGTCCATGTTCCTCTATGGCTATGTAAACAGTGGTGCGCTGTGGTGTGGCCGCATTGTGATGCAGCTTTCCTCAATGCACCACCTATGCAGCGTTCACGGTGAGGCCGGTGGAGTTTAATGGCATGTGGCATCCTATGCAGTGCGTTACCGCAATATGCAGAGGGACAGTGAAACATACATTTTATTGGCTGTATGCTTCACTGTAAGCAACTCAACGCAGGAATAATGTGTGGAGCGACTTTCCCATTACATTGCGTTCCAGCTGTTACAAAAAACACAAAGTTCACTGTGTACCTAGCCACTGGCCCCGTTCACAGCAGTGCAGGGTAACAGCTGCTTTGTCATGCAGCTTACCGCAATGCAATGCACCACCTTTGTGACGTTCACAGTGTGGCGGGAGCGTTGCAGCATAGCAGGTTGCAGTATGGTAAGGCATTGCATGTAGTGCGATACCGGTAAACGCGTGCGTCAACAGTACGTGAAGAATACATTTCATTGACTTTATGCTTCACTGTGCTTCACTATACCCGAGTATACTTTTTTGTTCTGTTGCATTGTGCTCCTGTTACACAGGGAATGCAATGTCTCAACTTTTGAATGTGGTTTAGCTCTTGCTAATGCAATGCAATGGGGGATGTTTACGAAATCATATCGCTCCAGTGTGGACACACACACAGGATAACAGCAAGAGCTTTTTAAATCACAAAGCGCTTAGAAAAGCTCTTGTAGTGTGAATATGCCCTAATTAACCTCCCTGGCGGTAAGCCCGTGCTGAGCACGGGCTATGCCGCCGGGAGGCACCGCTCAGGCCCCGCTGGGCCGATTTGCATAATTTTTTTTTTGCTGCACGCAGCTAGCACTTTGCTAGCTGCGTGCAGTGCCCGATCGCCGCCGCTACCCGCCGATCCACCGCTATACGCGTCGCCGCAGCCGCCCCCCCCAGACCCCGTGCGCTGCCTGGCCAATCAGTGCCAGGCAGCGCCGTGGGGTGGATCGGAGTCCCCTTTGACGTCATGACGTCGATGACGTCGGTGACGTCATCCCGCCCCGTCGCCATGGCGACGGGGGAAGCCCTCCAGGAGATCCCGTTCTTTGAACGGGATCTCCTGATCTCCGATCGCCGGCGGCGATCGGAGGGGCTGGGGGGATGCCGCTGAGTAGCGGCTATCATGTAGCGAGACCTCGTCTCGCTACATGAAAAAAAAAAAAACGTATTTGCTGCCCCCTGGTGGATTTTGCCAAACCGCCAGGAGGATTAAAGAGGAACTTCAGCCTAAACAAACATACTGTTGTTAAGTTTCATTAGTTATGTTAATTAAAATAGATAGGTAATATAATCTCTTACCCACCCTGTTTTAAAAGAACAGGCAAATGTTTGTGATTTCATGATGGCAGCCATGTTTTTGGTTGAAAGGAGGTGACAGCGAGCATGAGACACAGTTCCAACTGTCCTGTGTGCTGATAGCCACTCCCAGTTGCTAGGCAATGTGAATAACAACATCAGAAATCCCATTATGCTTTGCACAGCATCAGGGGGAAAAAGCCTGGGCAGTTTTCTTTGATGGGTGGAGCTTAGCTAAAAATGCAGCTAAAATGATGCTTTGGTAAGAAAAACAAAGTTCTGATGCTGTGAAACTGTTAAAGAAATGAAATTCAAGTGAAATGAAAGGTCTATGCTCAGGGGTCTAGTCCTGGGAAAAGAAGTGAGCGGACTCACTTGGAGAACTCCTGCGCGGCGCGCCAAAAAATGGGCGTGCTCAAGCACACCGTGGGCGTGGTCATGGGTGGGGCCAAATATACATGACCTTAGCAATGATGTAAGAGGTCTGCCGAGGAAGTTTGAGCTCTGCCGTAGTGTATCCCCCAAAAATAGATGTAATCTGACAGCATTTCACCAAAAAGACACATAATCTGGTAGAAGTTCCTCCAAAATACAGATAATATGGAAGTGGTTCCCCCAAAATAGACAATGTGGCAGCAGCAGTTCCACCAACATACACATAATTTGGAAGCAGTTCCCCAAAATACGCGAAACCTGGCAGCGGATCACCCAAAATACACGTAACACCCAAAGGACATATAATCTGGCAGTAGTGGTCCCCCAAACATACACAATCTGGCAGCAGTTCCCCAAAATACACGTAATCTGGCAGCAGCCGTTCCCCTAACATACACATAATCTGGCAGCTGTTCCCCAAAATACATAACAGCGGTTCCACAAAAATGCAGATAATCTGACAGCAGTTACCCCAAAATAGGTACCCCCAGGAAGCCAGGTCTATAGGTGTCCCCAGTATAAGTAGCCATGAGTATAGTAGTCCCCAGTATATGTAGCCAGAGGTATAGTTGCCTAGTATATGTAGCCAGGGGTATATATGCCCAGTATACGTAGGCAGGGGTATATATGCCCAGTATATGTAGGCAGGGGTATATATGCCCAGTATATGTAGACAGGGGTATATGTCCCCAGTATATGTAGGCAGGTGTATATGTCCCCAGTATATGTAGGCAGGGGTATATGAGCCCAGGTAGTCAGGGGTATATGTCCCCAGTATATGTAGGCAGGGTATATGTGCCCAGGTAGCCAGGGGTATATGTCCCCAGTACATGTAGCCAGGGGTATGTCCCCAGTATATGTAAGCAGGTGTATATGTCCCCAGTATATGTAGCCAGGGGTATGTCCCCAGTATATGTAGGCAGGTGTATATGTCCCCAGTATATGTAGCCAGGGGTATGTCCCCAGTATATGTAGGCAGGTGTATATGTCCCCAGTATATGTAGCCAGGGGTATGTCCCCAGTATATGTAGGCAGGGTGAGGTGGGATTCGCCGAACTCAACAGCCAGGTCTCTGCTGGGGTGAGGTGGAATTCGACGAACTCAACAGTCAGGTCTCTGCTGTGGTGAGGTGGGATTCGCCGAACACAACAGTCAGGTCTCTGCTGTGGTGAGGTGGGATTCGCCGAGCTCAACAGTCAGGTCTCTGCTGGGGTGAGGTGGGATTCACGAGCTCAACAGTCAGGTCTCTGCTGGGGTGAGGTGGGATTCGCCGAACACAACAGTCAGGTCTCTGCTGTGGTGAGGTGGGATTCGCCGAGCTCAACAGTCAGGTCTCTGCTGTGGTGAGGTGGGATTCGCCGAGCTCAACAGTCAGGTCTCTGCTGGGGTGAGGTGGGATTCACGAGCTCAACAGTCAGGTCTCTGCTGGGGTGAGGTGGGATTCGCCGAGCTCAACAGTCAGGTCTCTGCTGTGGTGAGGTGGGATTCGCCGAGCTCAACAGTCAGGTCTCTGCTGTGGTGAGGTGGGATTCGCCGAGCTCAACAGTCAGGTCTCTGCTGTGGTGAGGTGGGATTCGCCGAGCTCAACAGTCAGGTCTCTGCTGTGGTGAGGTGGGATTCGCCGAGCTCAACAGTCAGGTCTCTGCTGTGGTAAGGTGGGATTCGCCGAGCTCAACAGTCAGGTCTCTGCTGTGGTGAGGTGGGATTCGCCGAGCTCAACAGTCAGGTCTCTGCTGTGGTGATTTGGGATTCGCCGAGCTCAACAGTCAGGTCTCTACTGTGCTAAGGTGGGATTCGCTGAGCTCAACAGTCAGGTCTCTGCTGTGGTGAGGTGGGATTCGCCGAACTCAACAGTCAGGTCTTTGCTGTGGTGAGGTGGGATTCGCCGACCTCAACAGTCAGGTCTCTGCTGTGGTGAGGTGGGATTCGCCGAGCTCAACAGTCAGGTCTCTGCTGTGGTGAGGTGGTATTCGCCGAGCTCAACAGTCAGGTCTCTGCTGTGGTGAGGTGGGATTCGCCGAGCTCAACAGTCAGGTCTCTGCTGTGGTGAGGTGGGATTCGCCGAGCTCAACAGTCAGGTCTCTGCTGTGGTGAGGTGGGAGTCGCCGGACTCAATAGTCAGGTCTCTGCTGTGGTGAGGTGGTATTCGCCGAGCTCAACAGTCAGGTCTCTGCTGTGGTGAGGTGGGATTCGCCGAGCTCAACAGTCAAGTCTCTGCTGTGGTGATTTGGGATTCGCCAAGCTCAACAGTCAGGTCTCTACTGTGCTGAGGTGGGATTCGCTGAGCTCAACAGACAGGTCTCTGCTGTGGTGAGGTGGGATTCGCCGAACTCAACAGTCAGGTCTCTGCTGGGGTGAGGTGAGATTCACCGAACTTAACAGTTAGGTCTCTGCTGAGGTGAGGTGGGATGCGCCGAACTCAACAGTCAGTTCTCTGCTGTGGTGAGGTGGGATTCGCCGAACACAACAGTCAGTTCTCTGTTGTGGTGAGGTGGGATTCGCCGAACACAACAGTCAGGTCTCTGCTGTGGTGAGGTGGGATACACCGGAAACAACAGTCAGGTCTCTGCTGTGGTGAGGTGGGATTTGCCGAGCACAACAGTCAGGTCTCTGCTGTGGTGATTTGGGATTCGCCGAGCTCATCAGTCACGTCTCTACTGTGGTGAGGTGGGATTCGCCGAGCTCAACAGTCAGGTCTCTGCTGTGGTGAGGTGGGATTCGCCAAGCTCAACAGTCAGGTCTCTGCTGTGGTGAGGTGGGATTCGCCGAGCTCAACAGTCAGGTCTCTGCTGTGGTGAGGTGGGATTCGCCGAACTCAACAATCAGGTCTCTGCTGTGGTGAGGTGGGATTCGCCGAGCTCAACAGTCAGGTCTCTGCTGGGGTGAGGTGGGATTCGCCAAACTCAACAGTCAGGTCTCTGCTGTGGTGAGGTGGGATTCACCGAGCTCAACAGTCAGGTCTCTGCTGTGGTGAGGTGGGATTCGCCGAGCTCAACAGTCAGGTCTCTGCTGTGGTGAGGTGGGATTCGCCGAACTCAACAGTCAGGTCTCTGCTGTGGTGAGGTGGGATTCGCCAAGCTCAAGAGTCAGGTCTCTGCTGTGGTGTGGTGGCATTCACCGAACTCAAACAGTCAGGTCTCTGCTGTGGTGAGGTGGGATAGACCTGTGGTGAGGTGGGATTCTCCGAACTCAACAGTCAGGTCTCTGCTGTGGTGAGGTGGGATTCGCCGAACTCAACATTCAGGTCTCTGCTGGGGTGAGGTGGGATTCTCCGAACTCAACAGTCAGGTCTCTGCTGTGGTGAGGTGGGATTCGCCGAACTCAACAGTCAGGTCTCTGCTGTGGTGAGGTGGGATTCGCCGAGCTCAACAGTTAGGTCTCTGCTGTGGTGAGGTGGGATTCACCAAGCTCAACACTCAGGTCTCTGCTGTGGTGTGGTGGGATTCGCCGAACTCGAACAGTCAGGTCTCTGCTGTGGGGAGGTGGGATAGACCTGTGGTGAGGTGGGATTCACCGAACTCGAACAGTCAGGTCTCTGCTGTGGTGAGGTGGGATTCGCCGAGCTCAACAGTCAGGTCTCTTCTGGGGTGAGGTGGGATTCACCGAGCTTAACAGTCAGGTCTCTGCTGTGGTGAGGTGGGATTCGCCGAGCTCAACAGTCAGGTCTCTGCTGTGGTGAGGTGGGATTCGCCGAGCTCAACAGTCAGGTCTCTGCTGTGGTGAGGTGGGATTCGCCGAGCTCAACAGTCAGGTCTCTGCTGTGGTGAGGTGGGATTCGCCGAGCTCAACAGTCAGGTCTCTGCTGTGGTGAGGTGGGATTCGCCGAACTCAACAGTCAGGTCTCTGCTGTGGTGAGGTAGGATTCACCGAGCTCAACAGTCAGGTCTCTGCTGTGGTGAGGTGGGATTCGCCGAGCTCAACAGTCAGGTCTCTGCTGTGGTGAGGTGGGATTCGCCGAACTCAACAGTCAGGTCTCTGCTGGGGTGAGGTGGGATTAGCCGAGCTGAACAGTCAGGTCTGTGCTGTGGTGAGGTGGGATTCGCCGAGCTCAACAGTCAGGTCTCTGCTGTGGTGAGGTGGGATTCGCCGAGCTCAACAGTCAGGTCTCTGCTGTGGTGAGGTGGGATTCGCCGAGCTCAACAGTCAGGTCTCTGCTGTGGTGAGGTGGGATTCGCCGAGCTCAACAGTCAGGTCTCTGCTGTGGTGAGGTGGGATTCGCCGAGCTCAACAGTCAGGTCTCTGCTGTGGTGATTTGGGATTCGCCGAGCTCAACAGTCAGGTCTCTACTGTGCTGAGGTGGGATTCGCTGAGCTCAACAGTCAGGTATCTGCTGTGGTGAGGTGGGATTCGCCGAACTCAAGAGTCAGGTCTCTGCTGTGGTGAGGTGGGATTCGCCAAGCTCAAGAGTCAGGTCTCTGCTGTGGTGTGGTGGGATTCACCGAACTCAAACAGTCAGGTCTCTGCTGTGGTGAGGTGGGATAGACCTGTGGTGAGGTGGGATTCACCGAACTCGAACAGTCAGGTCTCTGCTGTGGTGAGGTGGGATTCGCCGAGCTAAACAGTCAGGTCTCTGCTGTGGTGAGGTGGGATTCGCCGAACTCAACAGTCAGGTCTCTGCTGTGGTGAGGTGGGAGTCGCCGAACTCAACAGTCAGGTCTCTGCTGGGGTGAGGTGAGATTCAACGAACTTAACAGTTAGGTCTCTGCTGAGGTGAGGTGGGATGCGCCGAACTCAACAGTCAGTTCTCTGCTGTGGTGAGGTGGGATTCGCCGAACACAACAGTCAGCTCTCTGTTGTGGTGAGGTGGGATTCGCCGAACACAACAGTCAGGTCTCTGCTGTGGTGAGGTGGGATACACCGGAAACAACAGTCAGGTCTCTGCTGTGGTGAGGTGGGATTTGCCGAGCACAACAGTCAGGTCTCTGCTGTGGTGATTTGGGATTCGCCGAGCTCATCAGTCACGTCTCTACTGTGGTGAGGTGGGATTCACCGAGCTCAACAGTCAGGTCTCTGCTGTGGTGAGGTGGGATTCGCCAAGCTCAACAGTCAGGTCTCTGCTGTGGTGAGGTGGGATTCGCCGAGCTCAACAGTCAGGTCTCTACTGTGGTGAGGTGGGATTCGCCGAACTCAACAATCAGGTCTCTGCTGTGGTGAGGTGGGATTCACCAAGCTCAACACTCAGGTCTCTGCTGTGGTGTGGTGGGATTCGCCGAACTCGAACAGTCAGGTCTCTGCTGTGGGGAGGTGGGATAGACCTGTGGTGAGGTGGGATTCACCGAACTCGAACAGTCAGGTCTCTGCTGTGGTGAGGTGGGATTCGCCGAGCTTAACAGTCAGGTCTCTTCTGGGGTGAGGTGGGATTCGCCGAGCTTAACAGTCAGGTCTCTGCTGTGGTGAGGTGGGATTCGCCGAGCTCAACAGTCAGGTCTCTGCTGTGGTGAGGTGGGATTCGCCGAGCTCAACAGTCAGGTCTCTGCTGTGGTGAGGTGGGATTCGCCGAGCTCAACAGTCAGGTCTCTGCTGTGGTGAGGTGGGATTCGCCGAGCTCAACAGTCAGGTCTCTGCTGTGGTGAGGTGGGATTCGCCGAACTCAACAGTCAGGTCTCTGCTGTGGTGAGGTGGGATTCACCGAGCTCAACAGTCAGGTCTCTACTGTGGTGAGGTGGGATTCGCCGAGCTCAACAGTCAGGTCTCTGCTGTGGTGAGGTGGGATTCGCCGAACTCAACAGTCAGGTCTCTGCTGGGGTGAGGTGGGATTAGCCGAGCTGAACAGTCAGGTCTCTGCTGTGGTGAGGTGGGATTCGCCGAGCTCAACAGTCAGGTCTCTGCTGTGGTGAGGTGGGATTCGCCGAGCTCAACAGTCAGTTCTCTGCTGTGGTGAGGTGGGATTCGCCGAGCTCAACAGTCAGGTCTCTGCTGTGGTGAGGTGGGATTCGCCGAGCTCAACAGTCAGGTCTCTGCTGTGGTGAGGTGGGATTCGCCGAGCTCAACAGTCAGGTCTCTGCTGTGGTGATTTGGGATTCGCCGAGCTCAACAGTCAGGTCTCTACTGTGATGAGGTGGGATTCGCTGAGCTCAACAGTCAGGTATCTGCTGTGGTGAGGTGGGATTCGCCGAACTCAACAGTCAGGTCTCTGCTGTGGTGAGGTGGGATTCGCCAAGCTCAAGAGTCAGGTCTCTGCTGTGGTGTGGTGGGATTCACCGAACTCAAACAGTCAGGTCTCTGCTGTGGTGAGGTGGGATAGACCTGTGGTGAGGTGGGATTCACCGAACTCGAACAGTCAGGTCTCTGCTGTGGTGAGGTGGGATTCGCCGAGCTAAACAGTCAGGTCTCTGCTGTGGTGAGGTGGGATTCGCCGAACTCAACAGTCAGGTCTCTGCTGTGGTGAGGTGGGATTCGCCGAACTCAACAGTCAGGTCTCTGCTGGGGTGAGGTGAGATTCAACGAACTTAACAGTTAGGTCTCTGCTGAGGTGAGGTGGGATGCGCCGAACACAACAGTCAGTTCTCTGTTGTGGTGAGGTGGGATTCGCCGAACACAACAGTCAGTTCTCTGTTGTGGTGAGGTGGGATTCGCCGAACACAACAGTCAGGTCTCTGCTGTGGTGAGGTGGGATACACCGGAAACAACAGTCAGGTCTCTGCTGTGGTGAGGTGGGATTTGCCGAGCACAACAGTCAGGTCTCTGCTGTGGTGATTTGGGATTCGCCGAGCTCATCAGTCACGTCTCTACTGTGGTGAGGTGGGATTCACCGAGCTCAACAGTCAGGTCTCTGCTGTGGTGAGGTGGGATTCGCCAAGCTCAACAGTCAGGTCTCTACTGTGGTGAGGTGGGATTCGCCGAGCTCAACAGTCAGGTCTCTGCTGTGGTGAGGTGGGATTCGCCGAACTCAACAATCAGGTCTCTGCTGTGGTGAGGTGGGATTCGCCGAGCTCAACAGTCAGGTCTCTGCGGGGGTGAGGTGGGATTCGCCGAACTCAACAGTCAGGTCTCTGCTGTGGTGAGGTGGGATAGACCTGTGGTGAGGTGGGATTCACCGAACTCGAACAGTCAGGTCTCTGCTGTGGTGAGGTGGGATTCGCCGAGCTAAACAGTCAGGTCTCTGCTGTGGTGAGGTGGGATTCGCCAAGCTCAACAGTCAGGTCTCTGCTGTGGTGAGGTGAGATTCGCCGAGCTCAACAGTCAGGTCTCTGCTGTGGTGAGGTGGGATTCGCCGAGCTCAACAGTCAGGTCTCTGCTGTGGTGAGGTGGGATTCGCCAAGCTCAACAGTCAGGTCTCTGCTGTGGTGAGGTGGGATTCGCCGAGCTCAACAGTCAGGTCTCTGCTGTGGTGAGGTGGGATTCGCCGAACTCAACAGTCAGGTCTCTGCTGTGGTGAGGTGGGATTCGCCGAGCTCAACAGTAAGGTCTCTGCTGTCGTGAGGTAGGATTCGCCGAGCTTAACAGTCAGGTCTCTGCTGTGGTGAGGTGGGATTCGCCGAACTCAACAGTCAGGTCTCTGCTGTGGTGAGGTGGGATTTGCCGGACACAACAGTCTGGTCTCTGCTGTGGTGAGGTGGGATTCGCCGAGCTCAACAGTCAGGTCTCTGCTGGGGTGAGGTGGGATTCGCCGAACTCAACAGTCAGGTCTCTGCTGTGGTGAGGTGGGACTCGCCGAACTCAACATTCAGGTCTCTGCTGGGGTGAGGTGGGATTCTCCGAACTCGAACAGTCAGGTCTCTGCTGTGGTGAGGTGGGATTCGCCGAACTCAACAGTCAGGTCTCTGCTGG
Organism: Hyperolius riggenbachi; assembly: GCF_040937935.1. Classification (NCBI taxonomy): domain Eukaryota; kingdom Metazoa; phylum Chordata; class Amphibia; order Anura; family Hyperoliidae; genus Hyperolius; species Hyperolius riggenbachi. Next base: position 169,964,169 of record NC_090656.1, on the reverse strand, counting down.
GGTGAGGTGGGATTAGCCGAGCTGAACAGTCAGGTCTCTGCTGTAGTGAGGTGGGATTCGCCGAGCTCAACAGTCAGGTCTCTGCTGTGGTGAGGTGGGATTCACCAAGCTTAACAGTCAGAACTCTGCTGTGGTAAGGTAGGATTCGCCGAGCTCAACAGTCAGGTCTCTGCTGTGGTGAGGTGGGATTCGCCGAGCTAAACAGTCAGGTCTCTGCTGTGGTGAGGTGGGATTCGCCGAGCTCAACAGTCAGGTCTCTGCTGTGGTGAGGTGGGATTCGCCGAGCTCAACAGTCAGGTCTCTGCTGTGGTGAGGTGGGATTCGCCGAGCTCAACAGTCAGGTCTCTGCTGTGGTGAGGTGGGATTCGCCGAACTCAACAGTCAGGTCTCTGCTGTGGTGAGGTGGGATTCGCCGGACACAACAGTCAGGTCTCTGCTGGGGTGAGGTGGGATTCTCTGAACTCAACAGTCAGGTCTCTGCTGTGGTGAGGTGGGATTCGCCGAGCTCAACAGTAAGGTCTCTGCTGTGGTGAGGTAGGATTCGCCGAGCTTAACAGTCAGGTCTCTGCTGTGGTGAGGTGGGATTCGCCGAACTCAACAGTCAGGTCTCTGCTGTGGTGAGGTGGGATTCGCCGAGCTCAACAGTCATGTCTCTGCTGGGGTGAGGTGGGATTCTCTGAACTCAACAGCCAGTTCTCTGCTGTGGTGAGGTGGGATTCGCCGAACTCAACAGTCAGGTCTCTGCTGGGGTGAGGTGGGATTAGCCGAGCTCAACAGTCAGGTCTCTGCTGTGGTGAGGTGGGATTTGCCGAGCTCAACAGTCAGGTCTCTGCTGTGGTGAGGTAGGATTCGCCGAGCTTAACAGTCCGAACTCTGCTGTGGTGAGGTGGGATTCGCCGAGCTCAACAGTCAGGTCTCTGCTGTGGTGATTTGGGATTCGCCGAGCTCAACAGTCAGGTCTCTACTGTGGTGAGGTGGGATTCGCCGAGCTCAACAGTCAGGTCTCTGCTGTGGTGAGGTGGGATTCGCCAAGCTCAACAGTCAGGTCTCTGCTGTGGTGAGGTGGGATTCGCCGAGCTCAACAGTAAGGTCTCTGCTGTGGTGAGGTAGGATTCGCCGAGCTTAACAGTCAGGTCTCTGCTGTGGTGAGGTGGGATTCGCCGAGATCAACAGTCAGGTCTCTGCTGTGGTGAGGTGGGATTTGCCGAGCTCAACAGTCAGGTCTCTGCTGGGGTGAGGTGGGATTCGCCGAGCTCAACAGTCAGGTCTCTGCTGTGGTGAGGTGGGATTCGCCGAGCTCAACAGTCAGGTCTCTGCTGTGGTGAGGTGGGATTCGCCGAGCTCAACAGTCAGGTCTCTGCTGTGGTGATTTGGGATTCGCCGAGCTCAATAGTCAGGTCTCTACTGTGCTGAGGTGGGATTCGCTGAGCTCAACAGTCAGGTCTCTGCTGTGGTGAGGTGGGATTCGCCGAACTCAACAGTCAGGTCTCTGCTGTGGTGAGGTGGGATTCGCCGAACTCAACAGTCAGGTCTCTGCTGGGGTGAGGTGAGATTCACCGAACTTAACAGTTAGGTCTCTGCTGGGGTGAGGTGGGATGCGCCGAACTCAACAGTCAGTTCTCTGCTGGGGTGAGGTGGGATTCGCCGAACACAACAGTCAGTTCTCTGCTGTGGTGAGGTGGGATTCGCCGAACACAACAGTCAGGTCTCTGCTGTGGTGAGGTGGGATACACCGGAAACAACAGTCAGGTCTCTGCTGTGGTGAGGTGGGATTTGCCGAGCACAACAGTCAGGTCTCTGCTGTGGTGATTTGGGATTCACCGAGCTCATCAGTCACGTCTCTACTGTGGTGAGGTGGGATTCGCCGAGCTCAACAGTCAGGTCTCTGCTGTGGTGAGGTGGGATTCGCCGAGCTCATCAGTCATGTCTCTACTGTGGTGAGGTGGGATTCGCCGAGCTCAACAGTCAGGTCTCTGCTGTGGTGAGGTGGGATTCGCCGAACTCAACAATCAGGTCTCTGCTGGGGTGAGGTGGGATTCTCCGAACTCAACAGTCAGGTCTCTGCTGTGGTGAGGTGGGATTCGCCGAACTCAACAGTCAGGTCTCTGCTGTGGTGAGGTGGGATTAGCCGAGCTGAACAGTCAGGTCTCTGCTGTGGTGAGGTGGGATTCGCCGAGCTCAACAGTCAGGTCTCTGCTGTGGTGAGGTGGGATTCGCCAAGCTTAACAGTCAGAAATCTGCTGTGGTAAGGTGGGATTCGCCGAGCTTAACAATCAGGTCTCTGCTGGGGTGAGGTGGGATTCGCCGAGCTCAACAGTCAGGTCTCTGCTGGGGTGAGGTGGGATTCGCGGAGCTCAACAGTCAGGTCTCTGCTGTGGTGTGGTGGGATTTGCCGAACTCGAACAGTCAGGTCTCTGCTGTGGTGAGGTGGGATAAACCTGTGGTGAGGTGGGATTCACCGAACTCGAACAGTCAGGTCTCTGCTGTGGTGAGGTGGGATTCGCCGAGCTCAACAGTCAGGTCTCTGCTGGGGTGAGGTGGGATTCGCCGAGCTAAACAGTCAGGTCTCTGCTGTGGTGAGGTGGGATTCGCCGAGCTCAACAGTCATGTCTCTGCTGTGGTGAGGTGGGATTCGCCGAGCTCAACAGTCAGGTCTCTGCTGTGGTGAGGTGGGATTCGCCGAGCTCAACAGTCAGGACTCTGCTGGGGTGAGGTGGGATTCTCCGAACTCGAACAGTCAGGTCTCTGCTGTGGTGAGGTGGGATTCGCCGAACTCAACAGTCAGGTCTCTGCTGTGGTGAGGTGGGATTCGCCGAGCTCAACAGTCAGGTCTCTGCTGTGGTGAGGTGGGATTCGCCAAGCTTAACAGTCAGAACTCTGCTGTGGTAAGGTAGGATTCGCCGAGCTCAACAGTCAGGTCTCTGCTGTGGTGAGGTGGGATTCGCCAAGCTAAACAGTCAGGTCTCTGCTGTGGTGAGGTGGGATTTCGCCAAGCTCAACAGTCAGGTCTCTGCTGTGGTGAGGTGGGATTCGCCGAGCTCAACAGTCAGGTCTCTGCTGTGGTGAGGTGGGATTCGCCGAGCTCAACAGTCAGGTCTCTGCTGTGGTGAGGTGGGATTCGCCGAACTCAACAATCAGGTCTCTGCTGTGGTGAGGTGGGATTCGCCGAGCTCAACAGTCAGGTCTCTGCTGGGGTGAGGTGGGATTCGCCGAACTCAACAGTCAGGTCTCTGCTGTGGTGAGGTGGGATTCGCCAAGCTTAACAGTCAGAACTCTGCTGTGGTAAGGTAGGATTCGCCGAGCTCAACAGTCAGGTCTCTGCTGTGGTGAGGTGGGATTCGCCGAGCTAAACAGTCAGGTCTCTGCTGTGGTGAGGTGGGATTTCGCCGAGCTCAACAGTCAGGTCTCTGCTGTGGTGATTTGGGATTCGCCGAGCTCATCAGTCACGTCTCTGCTGTGGTGAGGTGGGATTCGCCGAGCTCAACAGTCAGGTCTCTGCTGTGGTGAGGTGGGATTCGCCGAACTCAACAGTCAGGTCTCTACTGTGGTGAGGTGGGATTCGCCGAGCTCAACAGTCAGGTCTCTGCTGTGGTGAGGTAGGATTCGCCGAGCTTAACAGTCAGGTCTCTGCTGTGGTGAGGTGGGATTCGCCGAACTCAACAGTCAGGTCTCTGCTGTGGTGAGGTGGGATTCGCCGGACACAACATTCTGGTCTCTGCTGTGGTGAGGTGGGATTCGCCGAGCTCAACAGTCAGGTCTCTGCTGGGGTGAGGTGGGATTCGCCGAACTCAACAGTCAGGTCTCTGCTGTGGTGAGGTGGGATTCGCCGAACTCAACATTCAGGACTCTGCTGTGGTGAGGTGGGATTCGCCGAACTCGAACAGTCAGGTCTCTGCTGTGGTGAGGTGGGATTCGCCGAACTCAACAGTCAGGTCTCTGCTGGGGTGAGGTGGGATTAGCCGAGCTGAACAGTCAGGTCTCTGCTGTGGTGAGGTGGGATTCGCCGAGCTCAACAGTCAGGTCTCTGCTGTGGTGAGGTGGGATTCGCCGAGCTCAACAGTCAGGTCTCTGCTGTGGTGAGGTGGGATTCGCCGAACTCAGCAATCAGGTCTCTGCTGTGGTGAGGTGGGATTCGCCGAGCTCAACAGTCAGGTCTCTGCTGGGGTGAGGTGGGATTCGCCGAACTCAACAGTCAGGTCTCTGCTGTGGTGAGGTGGGATTCGCCAAGCTTAACAGTCAGAACTCTGCTGTGGTAAGGTAGGATTCGCCGAGCTCAACAGTCAGGTCTCTGCTGTGGTGAGGTGGGATTCGCCGAGCTAAACAGCCAGGTCTCTGCTGTGGTGAGGTGGGATTTCGCCAAGCTCAACAGTCAGGTCTCTGCTGTGGTGATTTGGGATTCGCCGAGCTCATCAGTCACGTCTCTGCTGTGGTGAGGTGGGATTCGCCGAGCTCAACAGTCAGGTCTCTGCTGTGGTGAGGTGGGATTCGCCGAACTCAACAGTCAGGTCTCTACTGTGGTGAGGTGGGATTCGCCGAGCTCAACAGTAAGGTCTCTGCTGTGGTGAGGTAGGATTCGCCGAGCTTAACAGTCAGGTCTCTGCTGTGGTGAGGTGGGATTCGCCGAACTCAACAGTCAGGTCTCTGCTGTGGTGAGGTGGGATTCGCCGGACACAACAGTCTGGTCTCTGCTGTGGTGAGGTGGGATTCGCCGAGCTCAACAGTCAGGTCTCTGCTGGGGTGAGGTGGGATTCGCCGAACTCAACAGTCAGGTCTCTGCTGTGGTGAGGTGGGATTCGCCGAACTCAACATTCAGGACTCTGCTGGGGTGAGGTGGGATTCTCCGAACTCGAACAGTCAGGTCTCTGCTGTGGTGAGGTGGGATTCGCCGAACTCAACAGTCAGGTCTCTGCTGGGGTGAGGTGGGATTAGCCGAGCTGAACAGTCAGGTCTCTGCTGTGGTGAGGTGGGATTCGCCGAGCTCAACAGTCAGGTCTCTGCTGTGGTGAGGTGGGATTCGCCAAGCTTAACAGTCAGAACTCTGCTGTGGTAAGGTAGGATTCGCCGAGCTCAACAGTCAGGTCTCTGCTGTGGTGAGGTGGGATTTCGCCGAGCTCAACAGTCAGGTCTCTGCTGTGGTGAGGTGGGATTCGCCGAGCTCAACAGTCAGGTCTCTGCTGTGGTGAGGTGGGATTCGCCGAACTCAACAATCAGGTCTCTGCTGTGGTGAGGTGGGATTCGCCGAGCTCAACAGTCAGGTCTCTGCTGGGGTGAGGTGGGATTCGCCGAACTCAACAGTCAGGTCTCTGCTGTGGTGAGGTGGGATTCGCCAAGCTTAACAGTCAGAACTCTGCTGTGGTAAGGTAGGATTCGCCGAGCTCAACAGTCAGGTCTCTGCTGTGGTGAGGTGGGATTCGCCGAGCTAAACAGTCAGGTCTCTGCTGTGGTGAGGTGGGATTTCGCCGAGCTCAACAGTCAGGTCTCTGCTGTGGTGATTTGGGATTCGCCGAGCTCATCAGTCAGGTCTCTACTGTGGTGAGGTGGGATTCGCCGAGCTCAACAGTCAGGTCTCTGCTGTGGTGAGGTGGGATTCGCCGAGCTCAACAGTCAGGTCTCTGCTGTGGTGAGGTGGGATTCGCCGAACTCAACAATCAGGTCTCTGCTGTGGTGAGGTGGGATTCGCCGAGCTCAACAGTCAGGTCTCTGCTGTGGTGAGGTGGGATTCGCCGAGCTCAACAGTCAGGTCTCTGCTGTGGTGAGTTTGGATTCGCCGAGCTCAACAGTCAGGTCTCTGCTGTGGTGAGGTGGGATTCGCCGAACTCAACAATCAGGTCTCTGCTGTGGTGAGGTGGGATTCGCCGAGCTCAACAGTCAGGTCTCTGCTGGGGTGAGGTGGGATTCGCCGAACTCAACAGTCAAGTCTCTGCTGTGGTGAGGTGGGATTCGCCAAGCTTAACAGTCAGAACTCTGCTGTGGTAAGGTAGGATTCGCCGAGCTCAACAGTCAGGTCTCTGCTGTGGTGAGGTGGGATTTCGCCGAGCTCAACAGTCAGGTCTCTGCTGTGGTGATTTGGGATTCGCCGAGCTCATCAGTCACGTCTCTACTGTGGTGAGGTGGGATTCGCCGAGCTCAACAGTCAGGTCTCTGCTGTGGTGAGGTGGGATTCGCCAAGCTCAACAGTCAGGTCTCTGCTGTGGTGAGGTGGGATTCGCCGAGCTCAACAGTCAGGTCTCTGCTGTGGTGAGGTGGGATTCGCCGAACTCAACAATCAGGTCTCTGCTGTGGTGAGGTGGGATTCGCCGAGCTCAACAGTCAGGTCTCTGCTGGGGTGAGGTGGGATTCGCCGAACTCAACAGTCAGGTCTCTGCTGTGGTGAGGTGGGATTCGTCGAACTCAACAGTCAGGTCTCTGCTGGGGTGAGGTGGGATTCGCCGAGCTTAACAGTCAGGTCTCTGCTGTGGTGATTTGGGATTCGCGGAGCTCAACAGTCAGGTCTCTACTGTGGTGAGGTGGGATTCTCCGAGCTCAACAGTCAGGTCTCTGCTGTGGTGAGGTGGGATTCGCCAAGCTCAACAGTCAGGTCTCTGCTATGGTGAGGTGGGATTCGCCGAGCTCAACAGTAAGGTCTCTGCTGTGGTGAGGTAGGATTCGCCGAACTTAACAGTCAGGTCTCTGCTGTGGTTAGTGTTGGGCGAACAGTGTTCGCCACTGTTCGGGTTCTGCAGAACATCACCCTGTTCGGGTGATGTTCGAGTTCGGCCGAACACCTGACGGTGCTCGGCCAAACCGTTCGGCCATATGGCCGAACTAAGAGCGCATGGCCGAACGTTCCCCGAACGTTCGGCTAGCGCTGTGATTGGCCGAACGGGTCACGTGGTTCGGACCCGAACGCGCTCTGATTGGCCGAACTGTCACGTGGTTCGGGTAAATAAATACCCGAACCACGTCATATCTCCGCCATTTGTCTGTGGGTTTAGCTTTGGGTAGGCAGGCAGGGTAGTTCGCGCTCCAGCCACGCTAGCCAGGGTCCCCCCCAGTCATTGTGTGTCGCTGCTGGGAATAGTAGTACACCGCTCGCTCAGCATTCTGTTTACTGCCACTCTGTGTACCTCGCTCAGCCACACTATATAGCATTCTGTTTACTGCCACTCTGTGTCTGCTGGGAATAGTAGTACACCGCTTGCACAGCCACACTATATAGCATTCTGTTTACTGCCACTCTGTGTACCTCGCTCAGCCACACTATATAGCATTCTGTTTACTGCCACTCTGTGTCTGCTGGGAATAGTGGTACACCGCTCGCTCAGCCACACTATATAGCATTCTGTTCACTGTTCTGTGTCTGCTTGGAATAGTGGTACACCGCTCGTTCAGCCACACTATATAGCATTCTGTGTACTGTTCTGTGTCTGCTGGGAACAGTAGTACACCGCTCGTTCAGCCACACTATATAGCATTCTGTGTACTGTTCTGTGTCTGCTGGGAACAGTAGTACACCGCTCGCTCAGCCACACTATATAGCATTCTGTTCACTGTTCTGTGTCTGCTGGGAATAGTGGTACACCGCTCGCTCAGCCACACTATATAGCATTCTGTTCACTGTTCTGTGTCTGCTGGGAATAGTGGTACACCGCTCGCTCAGCCACACTATATAGCATTCTGTTTACTGTTCTGTGTCTGCTGGGAATAGTGGTACACCGCTCGCTCATCCACACTATATAGCATTCTGTTCACTGTTCTGTGTCTGCTGGGAATAGTGGTACACCGCTCGCTCAGCCACACTATATAGCATTCTGTTCACTGTTCTGTGTCTGCTGGGAATAGTGGTACACCGCTCGCTCAGCCACACTATATAGCATTCTGTTTACTGCCACTCTGTGTACCTCGCTCAGCCACACTATATAGCATTGCGTACTCTGCCAGTCAGTGTGTATATTGCTGGGATCAGTAATACTCCACTCACCGTCAACCACTATATGAGCTCAACATGAGTTCCCCAGAGACCTCCGCTGTGAGCAGCACTCCCAACAACAGCAACAGCCAACGCCCCACGCAAGCTATAACATCCACCCCAGCAGCCAGTGGTCAGCAGCAGCCCTCCCCGGAGGAGAACGTTGTGTCCATCAGTCCGTCGCCAGAGCGATTAATGAGGGCTGCCATTGAGGAGATGATGGGGCCTGATGTGGAGGAGGAGGTCTGGCTCAGGCCAGCATCCCAAGTTAATGTTGAGGACGATGAGGGGTCTGTGTCTGGGGATGTTGGGGTGGCAGAGGTGGTGGGTGGGTCAGACTCAGGAGAAGAGTTGTATGATGAGGATGATGATCGGGACCATCTGTATGTGCCTCAGAGTCCGACCCCGGAAAACATGTTGTATCGTGTGTTTAGGTACTAAAATCTGCGTTCCCTCCCAGTAGTGTTGGGCGAACAGTGTTTGCCACTGTTCGGGTTCTGCAGAACATCACCCTGTTCGGGGTGACTATATAGCAGACTATATAGCATTGTGTTTAATGCCACTCTGTGTACACGGCTCAGCCACACTATATAGCATTGTGTTTACTTCCACTCTGTGTCTGCTGGGAACAGTAGTACACCGCTCACCCGCCACTGTATAGCATTGTGCTCTGTGTCACTGCTGACAATAGTGGTACACCGCTCACCCACCACTGTATAGCATTTCTGTACTGCCACTGTACTGCTGCCAGTCAGCGTGTACTTTAAGGATAAGTGAAATGAGGAAGAAATCCGGTGAAAGAGGGAGGGGCAAGGGAAGAGGTGTTTCCCCTGACGGTTCACGTACAGGCCACAGGGGAGCACCCAAGAAAACCCACTCAATACTGCCCATGTTGTCCAGGACAACAACCCTCACAGATCCAAAAGAACAGGACCAGATAATTACTTGGATGACCTCTCAAGCGTCCAGCAGTGGGTTAAGCAGCACCAGCACATCACGCACGAGGTCCGAGTCCTCAGCCAGTTAAAGTCTGGGCTTTCTTTGAAGACTGCACTGAGGATGTTACCATGGCGATTTGCAAGGTGTGCAAGACCCGCCTGAGCAGGGGGAAAAGTATTAACAACCTCTCCACCACCAGCATGAGCCGCCACATTCTATCCAAACATCCCACTCTGTGGGCAAACGCGGCAGGACAGGGTACCACCAGCAACACTGCCTCCCTTGGGTTCACCAGACTCACCACCAGACCCGCCTCAGCAGCAGCAGTAGCCCAGCCATTGCGTGGTTCACAACATTCACAAACATCAGACGATGCTGACACTGTCACTTTCCGGACTAGTGCTCTTGAGGTCTCCCAGTGTTCATCAAACACAACAACCAACAGCCCTTCGGTGTGCAGCGCTACGGTTGAGTTGTCTGTTTCTGAGATGTTTGAGCACAAGAGGAAATTGCCAGCAAATGACCCCCGGGCCGTGGCAGTAACAGCCAGCCAGCATAGCCAAGCTTCTGGCCTGCGAAATGCTGCCATATCGAGTGGTGGAGACAAACAGCTTCAAGGGCATGATGTCAGTGGCCATCCCACGTTACGTGGTTCCCAGCCGCTACCACTTTGCGCGCTCTGCAGTGCCTGAGTTGCATGAGCACGTGGTCAGCTAAATAACCCGAAGCTTGAAGAATGCCGTTGCCTGCAAGGTTCACCTCACCACTGACACCTGGACGAGTGCGTTCGGCCAGGGTCGATACATCTCCCTTACCGCGCACTGGGTGAACCTTGTGGAGCCTGGCAGCGATTCCTCACCTGCTACGGCGCGGGTGTTGCCCACGCCGCAAACAGCTGGATAACAACAGCAGCACCTACCTCTCTGACTCCTTCTCCTCCAACGCATCTCAAAGCTGTACCTCATCCGGAAATGCTAACCCAGCACCAGCAGCAGTAGGATCGTGGAAGCAGTGCAGCACAGCTGTTGGCATGCGTCAGCAAGCGTTGCTGAAGCTGATCTGCCTTGGGGATAAGCAGCACACAGGGGAGGAAATTTGGAGGGGAATAAAGGAACAGACGGATTTGTGGCTGGCACCGCTGGACCTGAAACCGGGCATGAAGCTAGACACCTGGCACGAACTGGCAATGTACGCAATAGAGGTGCTGGCTTGCCCGGCAGCCAGCGTTATGTCGGAACGCTGTTTCAGTGCTGCCGGAGGCATCATCACAGATCGGCGTATCCGCCTCTCCACAGAAAATGCAGACCGTCTGACTCAAATTAAAATGAATCAATCCTGGATTGGAAACGACTACGCAACACTCCTGGACCCCAACCAAGTAACATGACCGATGAACATCTGGGATGGTTTAGCGTTTCCGGTCCCTGTTTATTGAACCTCTCATCTGTATTACATTTATGACTGCATGGCGGCAAAAAGCATTGCTGCTATATCCGCACGCTTTTTGTCCTCATGCAAGGCCTGGGTTGTTGTGTCTCACAAAGCGTGGCCTTCTCCTCCTGCGCCTCCTCCTGTTCCATCACGTGTGCTGCTGCTGCTGCTGCTGCTGGGTTAGCGTTGCCGCGTGGTCCCTGTTTATTGAACCTCTTATCTTTATTACATTTATGACTACATGGCGGTACAAAGCATGCTATCCGCACGCTTTTTGTCCTCATGCAAGGCCTGGGTTGTTGTGTCTCACAAAGCGTGGCCTTCTCCTCCTGCGCCTCCTCCTGTTCCATCACGTGTGCTGCTGCTGGGTTAGCGTTGCCGCGTGGTCCCTGTTTATTGAACCACTTATCTTTATTACATTTATGACTGCATGGTGGTACAAAGCATGCTATCCGCACGCTTCTTGTCCTCATGCAAGGCCTGGGTTGTTGTGTCTCAAAGCGTGGCCTTCTCCTCCTGCGCCACCCTCCTCCTGTTCCATCACGTGTGCTGCTGCTGGGTTAGCATTACCGGTCCCTTTTCCTGGAACCTCTTATATGTATTACATTTATGACTGCATGCCGACAAAAAGCATGTTACCTGTGCAAAGAAAACAGACATTTCCCGCATTTAAAAGACAGTTTTCCCTTTGAAACTTTAAAATCGATTTTCTCAAAAACTATAAGCTCTTTTTGCTAAATTTTTTTTTCCTCTTGTACCCACTCCCAAGGTGCACATACCCTGTAAATTTGGGGTATGTAGCATATAAGGAGGCTTTACAAAGCACAAAAGTTCGGGTCCCCATTGACTTCCATTATGTTCGGAGTTCGGGTCGAACACCCGAACATCGCGGCCATGTTCGGCCTGTTCGGCCCGAACCCGAACATCTAGATGTTCGCCCAACACTAGCTGTGGTGAGGTGGGATTCGCCGAACTCAACAGTCAGGTCTCTTCTGTGGTGAGGTGGGATTCACCGAGCTCAACAGTCAGGTCTCTGCTGGGGTAAGGTAGGATTTGCAGAACTCAACAGTCAGGTCTCTGCTGTGGTGAGGTGGGATTCGCCGAACTCAACAGTCAAGTCTCTGCTGTGGTGAGGTGGGATTCGCCGAACTCAACAGTCAGGTCTCTGCTGTGGTGAGGTGGGATTCGCCGAGCTCAACAGTCAGGTCTCTGCTGGGGTGAGGTGGGATTCGCCGAACTCAACAGTCAGGTCTCTGCTGGGGTGAGGTGGGATTAGCCGAGCTCAACAGTCAGGTCTCTGCTGTGGTGAGGTAGGATTTGCCGAGCTTAAAGGGAAGGTTCAGGGAGGGTGGAGAAAAAATAAAAATCAATTTCCACTTACCTGGGGCTTCCTCCAGCCCGTGGCAGGCAGGAGGTGCCCTCGCCGCCGCTCCGCAGGCTCCCGGTGGCCGACCCGACCTGGCCGGCTGCCAGGTCGGGCTCTTCTGCGCTTCAAGTCCTTGTACTTCTGCGTCCCACGCCGGCGCTCTGACGTCATCGGACGTCCTCCGGGCTCTACTGCGCAGGCGCAGAACTACTGCGCATGCGCAGTACAGCCCGGCGGACGTCCGATGACGTCAGAGCGCCGGCGTGGGACGCAGAAGTACAAGGACTTGGAGCGCAGAAGAGCCCGACCTGGCAGCCGGCCTGGCCAGGTCGGGTCGGCCACCGGAGACCACCGGGAGCCTGCGGAGCGGCGGCGAGGGCACCTCCTGCCTGCCACGGGCTGGAGGAAGCCCCAGGTAAGTGGAAATTGATTTTTATTTTTTCCCCACCCTCCCTGAACCTTCCCTTTAACAGTCCGAACTCTGCTGTGGTGAGGTGGGATTCGCCGAGCTCAACAGACAGGTCTCTGCTGTGGTGATTTGGGATTCGCTGAGCTCAACAGTCAGGTCTCTACTGTGGTGAGGTGGGATTCGTCTCTGCTGTGGTGAGGTGGGATTCGCCGAGCTCAACAGTCAGGCCTCTGCTGTGGTGAGGTGGGATTCACCGAGCTCAACAGTAAGGTCTCTGCTGGGGTGAGGTGGGATTCCCCGAACTCAACAGTCAGGTCTCTGCTGTGGTGAGGAGGGATTCGCCGAACTCAACAGTCAGGTCTCTGCTGTGGTGAGGTGGGATTCGCCGAGCTCAACAGTCAGGTCTCTGCTGGGGTGAGGTGGGATTCTCCGAACTCAACAGTCAGGTCTCTGCTGTGGTGAGGTGGGATTCGCCGAACTCAACAGTCAGGTCTCTGCTGGGGTGAGGTGGGATTCTCCAAACTCAACAGTCAGGTCTCTGCTGTGGTGAGGTGGGATTCGCCGAACTCAACATTCAGGTCTCTGCTGGGGTGAGGTGGGATTCTCCGAACTCAACAGTCAGGTCTCTGCTGTGGTGAGGTGGGATTCGCCGAACTCAACAGTCAGGTCTCTGCTGGGGTGAGGTGGGATTAGCCGAGCTGAACAGTCAGGTCTCTGCTGTGGTGAGGTGGGATTCGCCGAGCTCAACAGTCAGGTCTCTGCTGTGGTGAGGTGGGATTCGCCAAGCTTAACAGTCAGAACTCTGCTGTGGTAAGGTGGGATTCGCCGAGCTTAACAGTCAGGTCTCTGCTGTGGTGAGGTGGGATTCGCCGAGCTCAACAGTCAGGTCTCGGCTGTGGTGAGGTGGGATTCGCGGAGCTCAACAGTCAGGTCTCTGCTGTGGTGTGGTGGGATTTTCCGAACTCGAACAGTCAGGTCTCTGCTGTGGTGAGGTGGGATAAACCTGTGGTGAGGTGGGATTCACCGAACTCGAACAGTCAGGTCTCTGCTGTGGTGAGGTGGGATTCGCCGAGCTCAACAGTCAGGTCTCTGCTGGGGTGAGGTGGGATTCGCCGAGCTAAACAGTCAGGTCTCTGCTGTGGTGAGGTGGGATTCGCCGAGCTCAACAGTCATGTCTCTGCTGTGGTGAGGTGGGATTCGCCGAGCTCAACAGTCAGGTCTCTGCTGTGGTGAGGTGGGATTCGCCGAGCTCAACAGTCAGGACTCTGCTGGGGTGAGGTGGGATTCTCCGAACTCGAACAGTAAGGTCTCTGCTGTGGTGAGGTGGGATTCGCCGAACTCAACAGTCAGGTCTCTGCTGGGGTGAGGTGGGATTAGCCGAGCTGAACAGTCAGGTCTCTGCTGTGGTGAGGTGGGATTCGCCGAGCTCAACAGTCAGGTCTCTGCTGTGGTGAGGTGGGATTCGCCAAGCTTAACAGTCAGAACTCTGCTGTGGTAAGGTAGGATTCGCCGAGCTCAACAGTCAGGTCTCTGCTGTGGTGAGGTGGGATTCGCCGAGCTAAACAGTCAGGTCTCTGCTGTGGTGAGGTGGGATTTCGCTGAGCTCAACAGTCAGGTCTCTGCTGTGGTGAGGTGGGATTCGCCGAGCTCAACAGTCAGGTCTCTGCTGTGGTGAGGTGGGATTCGCCGAGCTCAACAGTCAGGTCTCTGCTGTGGTGAGGTGGGATTCGCCGAACTCAACAATCAGGTCTCTGCTGTGGTGAGGTGGGATTCGCCGAGCTCAACAGTCAGGTCTCTGCTGGGGTGAGGTGGGATTCGCCGAACTCAACAGTCAGGTCTCTGCTGTGGTGAGGTGGGATTCGCCAAGCTTAACAGTCAGAACTCTGCTGTGGTAAGGTAGGATTCGCCGAGCTCAACAGTCAGGTCTCTGCTGTGGTGAGGTGGGATTCGCCGAGCTAAACAGTCAGGTCTCTGCTGTGGTGAGGTGGGATTTCGCCGAGCTCAACAGTCAGTTCTCTGCTGTGGTGATTTGGGATTCGCCGAGCTCATCAGTCACGTCTCTGCTGTGGTGAGGTGGGATTCGCCGAGCTCAACAGTCAGGTCTCTGCTGTGGTGAGGTGGGATTCGCCGAACTCAACAGTCAGGTCTCTACTGTGGTGAGGTGGGATTCGCCGAGCTCAACAGTAAGGTCTCTGCTGTGGTGAGGTAGGATTCGCCGAGCTTAACAGTCAGGTCTCTGCTGTGGTGAGGTGGGATTCGCCGAACTCAACAGTCAGGTCTCTGCTGTGGTGAGGTGGGATTCGCCGGACACAACAGTCTGGTCTCTGCTGTGGTGAGGTGGGATTTGCCGAGCTCAACAGTCAGGTCTCTGCTGGGGTGAGGTGGGATTCGCCGAACTCAACAGTCAGGTCTCTGCTGTGGTGAGGTGGGATTCGCCGAACTCAACATTCAGGACTCTGCTGGGGTGAGGTGGGATTCTCCGAACTCGAACAGTCAGGTCTCTGCTGTGGTGAGGTGGGATTCGCCGAACTCAACAGTCAGGTCTCTGCTGGGGTGAGGTGGGATTAGCCGAGCTGAACAGTCAGGTCTCTGCTGTGGTGAGGTGGGATTCGCCGAGCTCAACAGTCAGGTCTCTGCTGTGGTGAGGTGGGATTCGCCAAGCTTAACAGTCAGAACTCTGCTGTGGTAAGGTAGGATTCGCCGAGCTCAACAGTCAGGTCTCTGCTGTGGTGAGGTGGGATTCGCCGAGCTAAACAGTCAGGTCTCTGCTGTGGTGAGGTGGGATTTCGCCGAGCTCAACAGTCAGGTCTCTGCTGTGGTGAGGTGGGATTCGCCGAGCTCAACAGTCAGGTCTCTGCTGTGGTGAGGTGGGATTCGCCGAGCTCAACAGTCAGGTCTCTGCTGTGGTGAGGTGGGATTCGCCGAACTCAACAATCAGGTCTCTGCTGTGGTGAGGTGGGATTCGCCGAGCTCAACAGTCAGGTCTCTGCTGTGGTGAGGTGGGATTCGCCGAGCTCAACAGTCAGGTCTCTGCTGTGGTGAGGTGGGATTCGCCAAGCTCAACAGTCAGGTCTCTGCTGTGGTGAGGTGGGATTCGCCGAGCTCAACAGTCAGGTCTCTGCTGTGGTGAGGTGGGATTCGCCGAACTCAACAATCAGGTCTCTGCTGTGGTGAGGTGGGATTCGCCGAGCTCAACAGTCAGGTCTCTGCTGTGGTGAGGTGGGATTCGCCGAGCTCAACAGTCAGGTCTCTGCTGTGGTGAGTTTGGATTCGCCAAGCTCAACAGTCAGGTCTCTGCTGTGGTGAGGTGGGATTCGCCGAGCTCAACAGTCAGGTCTCTGCTGTGGTGAGGTGGGATTCGCCGAACTCAACAATCAGGTCTCTGCTGTGGTGAGGTGGGATTCGCCGAGCTCAACAGTCAGGTCTCTGCTGTGGTGAGGTGGGATTCGCCGAGCTCAACAGTCAGGTCTCTGCTGTGGTGAGGTGGGATTCGCCAAGCTCAACAGTCAGGTCTCTGCTGTGGTGAGGTGGGATTCGCCGAGCTCAACAGTCAGGTCTCTGCTGTGGTGAGGTGGGATTCGCCGAACTCAACAATCAGGTCTCTGCTGTGGTGAGGTGGGATTCGCCGAACTCAACAGTCAGGTCTCTGCTGGGGTGAGGTTGGATTAGCCGAGCTGAACAGTCAGGTCTCTGCTGTGGTGAGGTGGGATTCGCCGAGCTCAACAGTCAGGTCTCTGCTGTGGTGAGGTGGGATTCGCCAAGCTTAACAGTCAGAACTCTGCTGTGGTAAGGTAGGATTCGCCGAGCTCAACAGTCAGGTCTCTGCTGTGGTGAGGTGGGATTCGCCGAGCTAAACAGTCAGGTCTCTGCTGTGGTGAGGTGGGATTTCGCCGAGCTCAACAGTCAGGTCTCTGCTGTGGTGAGGTGGGATTCGCCGAACTCAACAATCAGGTCTCTGCTGTGGTGAGGTGGGATTCGCCGAGCTCAACAGTCAGGTCTCTGCTGGGGTGAGGTGGGATTCGCCGAACTCAACAGTCAGGTCTCTGCTGTGGTGAGGTGGGATTCGCCAAGCTTAACAGTCAGAACTCTGCTGTGGTAAGGTAGGTTTCGCTGAGCTCAACAGTCAGGTCTCTGCTGTGGTGAGGTGGGATTCGCCAAGCTCAACAGTCAGGTCTCTGCTGTGGTGAGGTGGGATTCGCCGAGCTCAACAGTCAGGTCTCTGCTGTGGTGAGGTGGGATTCGCCGAACTCAACAATCAGGTCTCTGCTGTGGTGAGGTGGGATTCGCCGAGCTCAACAGTCAGGTCTCTGCTGGGGTGAGGTGGGATTCGCCGAACTCAACAGTCAGGTCTCTGCTGTGGTGAGGTGGGATTCGTCGAACTCAACAGTCAGGTCTCTGCTGGGGTGAGGTGGGATTCGCCGAGCTTAACAGTCAGGTCTCTGCTGTGGTGATTTGGGATTCGCCGAGCTCAACAGTCAGGTCTCTACTGTGGTGAGGTGGGATTCTCCGAGCTCAACAGTCAGGTCTCTGCTGTGGTGAGGTGGGATTCGCCAAGCTCAACAGTCAGGTCTCTGCTATGGTGAGGTGGGATTCGCCGAGCTCAACAGTAAGGTCTCTGCTGTGGTGAGGTAGGATTCGCCGAACTTAACAGTCAGGTCTCTGCTGTGGTGAGGTGGGATTCGCCGAACTCAACAGTCAGGTCTCTTCTGTGGTGAGGTGGGATTCACCGAGCTCAACAGTCAGGTCTCTGCTGGGGTGAGGTAGGATTTGCAGAACTCAACAGTCAGGTCTCTGCTGTGGTGAGGTGGGATTCGCCGAACTCAACAGTCAAGTCTCTGCTGTGGTGAGGTGGGATTCGCCGAACTCAACAGTCAGGTCTCTGCTGTGGTGAGGTGGGATTCGCCGAGCTCAACAGTCAGGTCTCTGCTGGGGTGAGGTGGGATTCGCCGAACTCAACAGTCAGGTCTCTGCTGGGGTGAGGTGGGATTAGCCGAGCTCAACAGTCAGGTCTCTGCTGTGGTGAGGTAGGATTCGCCGAGCTTAAAGGGAAGGTTCAGGGAGGGTGGAGAAAAAATAAAAATCAATTTCCACTTACCTGGGGCTTCCTCCAGCCCGTGGCAGGCAGGAGGTGCCCTCGCCGCCGCTCCGCAGGCTCCCGGTGGTCTCCGGTGGCCGACCCGACCTGGCCAGGCCGGCTGCCAGGTCGGGCTCTTCTGCGCTCCAAGTCCTTGTACTTCTGCGTCCCACGCCGGCGCTCTGACGTCATCGGACGTCCGCCGGGCTGTACTGCGCATGCGCAGTAGTTCTGCGCCTGCGCAGTAGAGCCCGGAGGACGTCCGATGACGTCAGAGCGCCGGCGTGGGACGCAGAAGTACAAGGACTTGGAGCGCAGAAGAGCCCGACCTGGCGGCCGGCCTGGCCAGGTCGGGTCGGCCACCGGAGACCACCGGGAGCCTGCGGAGCAGCGGCGAGGGCACCTCCTGCCTGCCACGGGCTGGAGGAAGCCCCAGGTAAGTGGAAATTGATTTTTATTTTTTCCCCACCCTCCCTGAACCTTCGCTTTAACAGTCCGAACTCTGCTGTGGTGAGGTGGGATTCGCCGAGCTCAACAGACAGGTCTCTGCTGTGGTGATTTGGGATTCGCTGAGCTCAACAGTCAGGTCTCTACTGTGGTGAGGTGGGATTCGTCTCTGCTGTGGTGAGGTGGGATTCGCCGAGCTCAACAGTCAGGCCTCTGCTGTGGTGAGGTGGGATTCACCGAGCTCAACAGTAAGGTCTCTGCTGGGGTGAGGTGGGATTCGCCGAACTCAACAGTCAGGTCTCTGCTGTGGTGAGGAGGGATTCGCCGAACTCAACAGTCAGGTCTCTGCTGTGGTGAGGTGGGATTCGCCGAGCTCAACAGTCAGGTCTCTGCTGGGGTGAGGTGGGATTCTCCGAACTCAACAGTCAGGTCTCTGCTGTGGTGAGGTGGGATTCGCCGAACTCAACAGTCAGGTCTCTGCTGGGGTGAGGTGGGATTCTCCAAACTCAACAGTCAGGTCTCTGCTGTGGTGAGGTGGGATTCGCCGAACTCAACATTCAGGTCTCTGCTGGGGTGAGGTGGGATTCTCCGAACTCAACAGTCAGGTCTCTGCTGATGCCTCGAGCTTGTGACCTGATGGGACTCGCTGTGCAACCAGTGGGCGATGGGAGCCTCCCATCACGTCACAAGCTCGAGGCATCAGCGTGACGTCATAGTGGAGCTGCTTCCTGTAAACAACCCCCCGCGGACACACTAGCGGGGACAGGCGAAGGAGCTGGACGTGAGTGAGGCTGGAGCGGAGGGGACATCTCTGAGTAGCAGCCAGCGGCATCACGGAGCAGCCAGGAGCCCGCATGTCAGCAGAGAGGAGGCATTACTGTGCCGGAGCGCCCCCTGCTGGACCTGATAAGTAACGTTACTGTAACATTGTCTTAGTGAATTCCCTGGAGTACATATCGGGGATGCAATTGAGTTATGAGCAGTGAAGCGATTTCTCAGCCTTATTTCTGCCTTATGGGAAATCCCATACAGAAGGCTGCTGAACACAAAGGCTTAGAGCGGCTGCATGCAGAGCTGCACAGCAACAGGGAACTGCTGAAAATCACAGCTGCTAAATGTCCCATACATAGTATAGGCAATATTAAAGTCATTTGGCCATGGGGGCGGAGGGCGGAGTTTCGTGTCTGTTTGGGGGCGGAGCTTAGTGGTGGTTTGGGGCGGGGTTTCACACTGGTCTTAGAGCCCTTTCAAATAGATTGAAAATTAACTGCATGTTACTGCTGAAAATGACAGCAAAATGTCCAGTACATATTATAGGGAGTTTAATCAGGAAAAAAAAAGTGACAGTTCATTACATCAGTAGCTGCTAGGTAGAAACCATGGTAACTGTAAAGGTGGCCACACACCATACAATTAAAAGATCCAATTTTTCACCAATGCGATAATTACGATCGGTTGTCTTGAAAAATTGAGAGCTTTTCTTTGTTTTCAATCAATAAATGTGATCGAATTTCCCTTTTTTTTTTTTTTTTTTTCGATTTTTGGAAATTGGACATGTTGGAAATTTCAGACTAACTTTTCAAGAATTGTATGGTGTGTGATAGATTGTCAATTACTTGATGTAAAGTTCCAATCAATTTTTTCTGAGCTTTCAATTATTTTATTCGTGATTGGGTAAAAATTGAATAGGTGTGTGGTACATTGAATCAGTAAGAAAAATTGATTGCTATCCTTGAATTAAACAGATATTTTAAAAATTGTATGGTATGTGGCCACCTTAAAAGAGTTCGCCGGTATATTTTAAAAAGCTAAAACTGACACTTACCTGGTGCTTCTATCGGCCCCCTGCAGCTGTGATGTCCCGCGCTGTCCTCCTCCGATGCCACGTTCCCCGGCGCCGGTAACCTGCTAATTGTTCATCTAACTAGATCAGAGGTGCCCACCCTTTTCGGCTCGTGAGCTACTTTTAAAAATTAGCAAGTCAAAGTGATCTACCTATTTACAATTTTAGGAGCACACTTGTATATACAGAATGGAAAATGTAGTTGGGTTGGGATCTACCATTAAGGCCTTCACGATCTACCGGTAGATCGCGATCTACCTAATGGGCACCCCTGAACCAGATAAATAGAACTGGCTGCGAGGCCGTGGCTGTACTGTACAGTACTGTAATGCAGTACTATACTGCACCTGCGTAGTAAGCTCCCGGTGACACGCGTGGGAGTGAGTATGCAGCCGCAGTTCTATTCATCTAGTTAGATGAACAATTAGCAGGTTACCGGCGGCGGGGAACGGAGCATCGAAGGAGGACAGCGCGGGACATCACAGCTGCAAGGGTCCGATAGAAGCACCAGGTAAGTGTCAGTTTTAGCTTTATAAAATACAATGGAGAACCCCTTTAAGAAATGCTGCTAAAGTTGAATTTAGAGCTCATCTCTCTACTCTAGTAAAGTTGGAATGGAATTAGTGCAGAGTGAATTTGTACAGTGCAAATCCAATGACAGGGTTAATAATTGCATGAACATTGGATGTGTGTACCAGGCTTTAGGCCAGGCTTACACTAAATCAGTTGCTGTCAGCACCGGACAACTGATGTGCAGCACAGCTGAAGGAATTGTCCATGTTCCTCTATGGCTATGTAAACAGTGGTGCGCTGTGGTGTGGCCGCATTGTGATGCAGCTTTCCTCAATGCACCACCTATGCAGCGTTCACGGTGAGGCCGGTGGAGTTTAATGGCATGTGGCATCCTATGCAGTGCGTTACCGCAATATGCAGAGGGACAGTGAAACATACATTTTATTGGCTGTATGCTTCACTGTAAGCAACTCAACGCAGGAATAATGTGTGGAGCGACTTTCCCATTACATTGCGTTCCAGCTGTTACAAAAAACACAAAGTCCACTGTGTACCTAGCCACTGGCCCCGTTCACAGCAGTGCAGGGTAACAGCTGCTTTGTCATGCAGCTTACCGCAATGCAATGCACCACCTTTGTGACGTTCACAGTGTGGCAGGAGCGTTGCAGCATAGCAGGTTGCAGTATGGTAAGGCACTGCATGTAGTGCGATACCGGTAAACGTGTGCGTCAACAGTACGTGAAGAATACATTTCATTGACTTTATGCTTCACTGTGCTTCACTATACCCGAGTATACTTTTTTGTTCTGTTGCATTGTGCTCCTGTTACACAGGGAATGCAATGTCTCAACTTTTGAATGTGGTTTAGCTCTTGCTAATGCAATGCAATGGGGGATGTTTACGAAATCATATCGCTCCAGTGTGGACACACACACAGGATAACAGCAAGAGCTTTTTAAATCACAAAGCGCTTAGAAAAGCTCTTGTAGTGTGAATATGCCCTAATTAACCTCCCTGGCGGTAAGCCCGTGCTGAGCACGGGCTATGCCGCCGGGAGGCACCGCTCAGGCCCCGCTGGGCCGATTTGCATAATTTTTTTTTTGCTGCACGCAGCTAGCACTTTGCTAGCTGCGTGCAGTGCCCGATCGCCGCCGTTACCCGCCGATCCACCGCTATACGCGTCGGCGCAGCCGCCCCCCCTCCCCCAGACCCCGTGCGCTGCCTGGCCAATCAGTGCCAGGCAGCGCCGTGGGGTGCATCGGAGTCCCCTTTGACGTCACGACGTCGCCCCGTCGCTGTGGCGACGGGGGAAGCCCTCCAGGAGATCCCGTTCTTTGAACGGGATCTCCTGATCTCCGATCGCCGGCGGCGATCGGAGGGGCTGGGGGGATGCCGCTGAGTAGCGGCTATCATGTAGCGAGACCTCGTCTCGCTACATGAAAAAAAAAAAAAAACGTATTTGCTGCCCCCTGGCGGATTTTGCCAAACCGCCAGGAGGATTAAAGAGGAACTTCAGCCTAAACAAACATACTGTTGTTAAGTTTCATTAGTTATGTTAATTAAAATAGATAGGTAATATAATCTCTTACCCACCCTGTTTTAAAAGAACAGGCAAATGTTTGTGATTTCATGATGGCAGCCATGTTTTTGGTTGAAAGGAGGTGACAGCGAGCATGAGACACAGTTCCAACTGTCCTGTGTGTTGATAGCCACTCCCAGTTGCTAGGCAATGTGAATAACAACATCAGAAATCCCATTATGCTTTGCACAGCATCAGGGGAAAAAAGCCTGGGCAGTTTTCTTTGATGGGTGGAGCTTAGCTAAAAATGCAGCTAAAATGATGCTTTGGTAAGAAAAACAAAGTTCTGATGCTGTGAAACTGTTAAAGAAATGAAATTCAAGTGAAATGAAAGGTCTATGCTCAGGGGTCTAGTCCTGGGAAAAGAAGTGAGCGGACTCACTTGGAGAACTCCTGCGCGGCGCGCCAAAAAATGGGCGTGCTTAAGCACACCGTGGGCGTGGTCATGGGTGGGGCAAAATATACATGACCTTAGCAATGATGTAAGAGGTCTGCCGAGGAAGTTTGAGCTCTGCCGTAGTGTATCCCCCCAAAATAGATGTAATCTGACAGCATTTCACCAAAAAGACACATAATCTGGTAGAAGTTCCTCCAAAATACAGATAATATGGAAGTGGTTCCCCCAAAATAGACAATGTGGCAGCAGCAGTTCCACCAACATACACATAATTTGGAAGCAGTTCCCCAAAATACGCGAAACCTGGCAGCGGATCACCCAAAATACACGTAACACCCAAAGGACATATAATCTGGCAGTAGTGGTCCCCCAAACATACACAATCTGGCAGCAGTTCCCCAAAATACACGTAATCTGGCAGCAGCCGTTCCCCTAACATACACATAATCTGGCAGCTGTTCCCCAAAATACATAACATCGGTTCCACAAAAATGCAGATAATCTGACAGCAGTTACCCCAAAATAGGTACCCCCAGGAAGCCAGGTCTATAGGTGTCCCCAGTATAAGTAGCCATGAGTATAGTAGTCCCCAGTATATGTAGCCAGAGGTATAGTTGCCTAGTATATGTAGCCAGGGGTATATATGCCCAGTATACGTAGGCAGGGGTATATATGCCCAGTATATGTATACATCCAAGATGGCGCCGGGTGAGGACGCCATGGCCACAGGGCTCCGGTCTATTTGTCTCCCCTTCCCCTAACATCCCCTCTGGCGACCTCCCGACCACCTCCACCCACCTGAGGATGATGCAGGGGCCACGATGGTGCCTCGCAGGCTGCTGGAGGATCGGGAGGGAGCGTGCTGCGGGGTGAGGACTGCTGCCCGGGGAATCCATCACTGCTGCCAGGGGAGCCGGGACGCCGCTCTGGAGCCAGGGGACGCCGCACGCACCACGCAGCGCTGCGCAGCACCACGCCGCCTCCACGCTGCATAGCTTCCGCCTCTCCTGCCGGGGACCACACGGAGAGGGGCAGCGGCGGCTCTCATGACTGTCGGGGGCTGCCGCCTGGGAAGAAGCCGCAATATGCCCCCGCCGCCAACACGAGCTCCCGCCGCCACCACTTGCCGACCAGGGCCGCCGCCGGAGACCTCCCCCAGAGACCTCCCCATCACAGGACTGCTGGGGTTGCCGGTCCCCCTTCACCACGGGTCGCCCAGGGACCAGCAAGGACACATGGGTCACCCGCCACGTGCGGAGGAGGCCTGTCTGCAGCGGCTCCCCAGTCACCAGGAATACGACCACGACCAGGCTGCCACCGTGCTGATGGAGGGCCTGTGGCTGCTCCTCGCAGCCACAGAGAAGGTATGCTGCCCCTGGACTGTCCACCTCTGCTGCCTGCCCCCTTCCCGGCCCAAAGTCCACCAATGGGGCCCAGCCTAGGTGCCCCCCGGCCTCATGTCCACCACTGCTGCCCAGCCTGGGTGGCCCCAGGCCCCACGTCCACCACTGCTGTCCAACACTGCTGCCTAGCAAAGGTGCCCCCATCAACCAGCCATGCGGACCCTGGAAATAGGAGCGATTCTCCTCGAGCAACCTGGCTCAAGTGATCCCTGCTGGCCGCCTCCATCACGATCCCCCCCCCAGCATCCTCTCTACTTTCCGCGGACAATCGGAGCACCTGTCTAGTTGGGAGAGCGTCGCTGTGTAGCGTCCAGTGCCGAAAATGGCAGCGCTCATATCAGCTCTCAGGCTGCTCCTCCAGTCCCACTCTTTTTCTGTTCCCGCTATCAGTGTATGTCTTGCTATGCTATGTGTGTATTATGTAAATTGTACGTGTATGCTGTAACGCTTGGTTTGTATTATGTTACTGTACGTGTATGCTGTAATGCTCTGTTTTTGCTTTGATTTTGCTTTTGTTTATACGTATGTACCTATGCTTAATTGTATACGACGCTCTGCTTAAATGTACGCACAAACTGTAATGTTGCCCTATGTATGCTTGTCCCACGTCTACGTATGTACCATGCTATTTTCTGTTTTTCACCAACGACCCTGTATGCGCCAAAACCAATTCCGGGTACAATTCACCGTTGTACTTGGCGAAATAAATTCTGATTCTGATTCTGATATGTAGGCAGGGGTATATATGCCCAGTATATGTAGACAGGGGTATATGTCCCCAGTATATGTAGGCAGGTGTATATGTCCCCAGTATATGTAGGCAGGGGTATATGAGCCCAGGTAGTCAGTGGTATATGTCCCCAGTATATGTAGGCAGGGTATATGTGCCCAGGTAGCCAGGGGTATATGTCCCCAGTACATGTAGCCAGGGGTATGTCCCCAGTATATGTAAGCAGGTGTATATGTCCCCAGTATATGTAGCCAGGGGTATGTCCCCAGTATATGTAGGCAGGTGTATATGTCCCCAGTATATGTAGCCAGGGGTATGTCCCCAGTATATGTAGGCAGGTGTATATGTCCCCAGTATATGTAGCCAGGGGTATGTCCCCAGTATATGTAGGCAGGGTGAGGTGGGATTCGCCGAACTCAACAGCCAGGTCTCTGCTGGGGTGAGGTGGAATTCGCCGAACTCAACAGTCAGGTCTCTGCTGTGGTGAGGTGGGATTCGCCGAACACAACAGTCAGGTCTCTGCTGTGGTGAGGTGGGATTCGCCGAGCTCAACAGTCAGGTCTCTGCTGGGGTGAGGTGGGATTCACGAGCTCAACAGTCAGGTCTCTGCTGGGGTGAGGTGGGATTCGCCGAACACAACAGTCAGGTCTCTGCTGTGGTGAGGTGGGATTCGCCGAGCTCAACAGTCAGGTCTCTGCTGTGGTGAGGTGGGATTCGCCGAGCTCAACAGTCAGGTCTCTGCTGGGGTGAGGTGGGATTCGCCGAGCTCAACAGTCAGGTCTCTGCTGTGGTGAGGTGGGATTCGCCGAGCTCAACAGTCAGGTCTCTGCTGGGGTGAGGTGGGATTCACCGAGCTCAACAGTCAGGTCTCTGCTGTGGTGAGGTGGGATTCGCCGAGCTCAACCGTCAGGTCTCTGCTGGGGTGAGGTGGGATTCGCCGAGCTCAACCGTCAGGTCTCTGCTGGGGTAAGGTGGGATTCGCTGAGCTCAACCGTCAGGTCTCTGCTGGGGTGAGGTGGGATTCACCGAGCTCAACCGTCAGGTCTCTGCTGGGGTAAGGTGGGATTCGCCGAGCTCAACAGTCAGGTCTCTGCTGGGGCGAGGTAGGATTTGCTGAACACAACAGTCAGGTCTCTGCTGGGGTGAGGTGGGATTCGCCGAACTCAGATTTGCCGAACTCAACAGTCAGGTCCCTGCTGTGGTGAGGTGGGATTCGCCGAGCTCAACAGTCAGGTCTCTGCTGTGGTGAGGTGGGATTCGCCGAGCTCAACAGTCAGGTCTCTGCTGGCGTGAGGTGGGATTCGCTGAGCTCAACCGTCAGGTCTCTGCTGGGGTGAGGTGGGATTCGCCGACCTCAACCCTCAGGTCTCTGCTGGGGTGAGGTGGGATTCGCCGAGCTCAACAGTCAGGTCTCTGCTGGGGTGAAGTGGGATTCGCCGAACTCAACAGTCAGGTCTCTGCTGTGGTGAGGTGGGATTCGCCGAACTCAACAGTCAGGTCTCTGCTGTGGTGAGGTGGGATTTACCGAGCTCAACAGTCAGGTCTCTGCTGTGGTGAGGTGGGATTCGCCGAGCTCAACAGTCAGGTCTCTGCTGTGGTGAGGTGGGATTCGCCGAACTCAACAGTCAGGTCTCTGCTGTGGTGAGGTGGGATTCGCCGAGCTCAAGAGTCAGGTCTCTGCTGTGGTGTGGTGGGATTCACCGAACTCAAACAGTCAGGTCTCTGCTGTGGTGAGGTGGGATAGACCTGTGGTGAGGTGGGATTCACCGAACTCGAACAGTCAGGTCTCTGCTGTGGTGAGGTGGGATTCGCCGAGCTAAACACTCAGGTCTCTGCTGCGGTGAGGTGGGATTCGCCGAGCTCAACAGTCAGGTCTCTGCTGTGGTGAGGTGGGATTCGCCGAGCTCAACAGTCAGGTCTCTGCTGTGGTGAGGTGGGATTCGCTGAGCTCAACAGTCAGGTCTCTGCTGTGGTGAGGTGGGATTCGCCAAGCTCAACAGTCAGGTCTCTGCTGTGGTGAGGTGGGATTCGCCGAGCTCAACAGTCAGGTCTCTGCTGTGGTGAGGTGGGATTCGCCGAACTCAACAGTCAGGTCTCTACTGTGGTGAGGTGGGATTCGCCTAGCTCAACAGTAAGGTCTCTGCTGTGGTGAGGTAGGATTCGCCGAGCTTAACAGTCAGGTCTCTGCTGTGGTGAGGTGGGATTCTCCGAACTCAACAGTCAGGTCTCTGCTGTGGTGAGGTGGGATTCGCCGGACACAACAGTCTGGTCTCTGCTGTGGTGAGGTGGGATTCGCCGAGCTCAACAGTCAGGTCTCTGCTGGGGTGAGGTGGGATTCGCCGAACTCAACAGTCAGGTCTCTGCTGTGGTGAGGTGGGATTCGCCGAACTCAACATTCAGGACTCTGCTGGGGTGAGGTGGGATTCTCCGAACTCGAACAGTCAGGTCTCTGCTGTGGTGAGGTGGGATTCGCCGAACTCAACAGTCAGGTCTCTGCTGGGGTGAGGTGGGATTAGCCGAGCTGAACAGTCAGGTCTCTGCTGTGGTGAGGTGGGATTCGCCGAGCTCAACAGTCAGGTCTCTGCTGTGGTGAGGTGGGATTCGCCAAGCTTAACAGTCAGAACTCTGCTGTGGTAGGGTAGGATTCGCCGAGCTCAACAGTCAGGTCTCTGCTGTGGTGAGGTGGGATTCGCCGAGCTAAACAGTCAGGTCTCTGCTGTGGTGAGGTGGGATTTCGCCGAGCTCAACAGTCAGGTCTCTGCTGTGGTGAGGTGGGATTCGCCGAGCTCAACAGTCAGGTCTCTGCTGTGGTGAGGTGGGATTCGCCGAGCTCAACAGTCAGGTCTCTGCTGTGGTGAGGTGGGATTCGCCGAACTCAACAATCAGGTCTCTGCTGTGGTGAGGTGGGATTCGCCGAGCTCAACAGTCAGGTCTCTGCTGTGGTGAGGTGGGATTCGCCAAGCTTAACAGTCAGAACTCTGCTGTGGTAAGGTAGGATTCGCCGAGCTCAACAGTCAGGTCTCTGCTGTAATGAGGTGGGATTCGCCGAGCTAAACAGTCAGGTCTCTGCTGTGGTGAGGTGGGATTTCGCCGAGCTCAACAGTCAGGTCTCTGCTGTGGTGATTTGGGATTCGCCGAGCTCATCAGTCACGTCTCTACTGTGGTGAGGTGGGATTCGCCGAGCTCAACAGTCAGGTCTCTGCTGTGGTGAGGTGGGATTCGCCAAGCTCAACAGTCAGGTCTCTGCTGTGGTGAGGTGGGATTCGCCGAGCTCAACAGTCAGGTCTCTGCTGTGGTGAGGTGGGATTCGCCGAACTCAACAATCAGGTCTCTGCTGTGGTGAGGTGGGATTCGCCGAGCTCAACAGTCAGGTCTCTGCTGGGGTGAGGTGGGATTCGCCGAACTCAACAGTCAGGTCTCTGCTGTGGTGAGGTGGGATTCGTCGAACTCAACAGTCAGGTCTCTGCTGGGGTGAGGTGGGATTCGCCGAGCTTAACAGTCAGGTCTCTGCTGTGGTGATTTGGGATTCGCCGAGCTCAACAGTCAGGTCTCTACTGTGGTGAGGTGGGATTCTCCGAGCTAAACAGTCAGGTCTCTGCTGTGGTGAGGTGGGATTCGCCAAGCTCAACAGTCAGGTCTCTGCTATGGTGAGGTGGGATTCGCCGAGCTCAACAGTAAGGTCTCTGCTGTGGTGAGGTAGGATTCGCCGAACTTAACAGTCAGGTCTCTGCTGTGGTGAGGTGGGATTCGCCGAACTCAACAGTCAGGTCTCTTCTGTGGTGAGGTGGGATTCACCGAGCTCAACAGTCAGGTCTCTGCTGGGGTGAGGTAGGATTTGCAGAACTCAACAGTCAGGTCTCTGCTGTGGTGAGGTGGGATTCGCCGAACTCAACAGTCAAGTCTCTGCTGTGGTGAGGTGGGATTCCCTCGAGCTTAACATTCCAAACTCTGCTGTGGTGAGGTGGGATTCGCCGAGCTCAACAGTCAGGTCTCTGCTGTGGTGATTTGGGATTCGCCGAGCTCAACAGTCAGGTCTCTGCTGTGGTGAGGTGATGTTGTGACATGCGGTCACAACATCACGGGGGCGCTGTTACCATAGCGACAGACGCCGGGACAGGAAGTACATAGAAGCTGCGCAGGATCCAGGCAGGTAAGTGGAAACTTCTCTCTCCCCCGGCGCTGCACACAGCCTCCTGCCGCTCCGCTTGGTGGCCGCACACCCGCCACCAGCAGCAGAGCGAGGCCCCCCGCAGTGTAAGTTCCCAAGCGGGGGCGTGCCTCGCCTGTATGCTGGCGGCGCTCATCAAAGGTTTAATAGCAAAAGAGTGCAGAAAACGGCACTACCTGTGATCGATGAGTTTCATATAAAAGGCCTGCTTCCAGCAAGTGTGCTGTGTGAAATAAAACAATATCATAAATGGCTCTCATAAAAATAATGATTACAAACAATATTGCTGAACAACAACACCCAGCCAAAAAGGGAGGAGCGATCCCTGCTTAGTGTGATGAGCTGGAATCTGTCATGATCGCTTCTGCAGTATGTACTGCTGGCTGCAGAGGTACTGCAGCCAAGCAGTTCTGGTTGCTTTGCATACATTTGCTGGCATAGTTCTGCATGCATTGCTTGTGATAGTCTGTCAGCTAGGGAATGGTAATCAAGCCAGCCTGCTTGTGACTGATTACCATTCACCTGTGTGGAGATTTGCATCTCTGCTCTCATTGGATGACTTCAGTATAAAGGTTTGCTTCCTGCAAGCGTGCTCCGCCCATCATAGTTTCAGCTCACACTAGGCTGTTACTGGGTCTCTGAACATTGTGAAATATAGTTCCTTGTATTGCTACATTGGGTATCATTCATAAAGAGGCTGTCGGTAGTGCGGGAGAACACCGTTCTTCTCCGCAACCGGTACTTTAGACTTCTGGGTGGGCATTCATAAAGAAGTGTGTAGGTGCGGTGGCAGTGCGGAGATTCCCCGAACTAGGCTGGCGGTAGGCAGGCGTTAGGCAGGCGGAGACACGGAAGCTGCCGAGTTGATACATTTCTCCGTGTTCCGCTCTGCTGCAGCTGCCTGGGAGGTCTGTGTGTCTCCATTCACTTGCATTGGTATCGCCACATCAGAGGGAGCGGGACTTTCCGACCTGACACCGCTGGCGGTATTCTTTATGAATTAACATTTTGCTACATTTGTTCAGTAACCTGAGAGCTGGGCGAAGCTAGGGCGAGAAAGGGCGTGACCGGGTGGGCTCTGAGCTGGACTGTCCAGAAACAATAGGGTCGCCAGGTGTGAAGTAAAGGTGGAGTGTCTTGGCCAGGGGCCAGGACACTATAAGACCAGGGGGCTGGCCATTCAGCCTCCCTTCTTGGATCGTGTGGATACAGCAAACTTCGCTGGAGCTCAGGCTGGGGTAAGTGCAGTTTTTTCTTTACTTGGGCCTTAGCCGGAATTCCCTTCCAACCTTCACCCAGCAGTAAGCACACAGCCAGCAGCTTTCCCCCCTGGGATACCTGCAGCCCAGCCGACTAGCAGATCCCACCACCTATTTTCTGGGCACCCCAGGCATCAATCCACCCAGCTTCCGCCATCCCACCCCACTCATTCCTTCACAACCAGCTCTACCCCCCCCCCCCCCCCGTCCCATCCATCCGATCCCACCCGGTACAGATCCCAGCTACCCAGCTCATCTCGAGCTGCTGGCCGGCACCCCTGCCCTCCCTCTCAGCCATCCCACCCATCCACCTCTAGACCCCCAGGGAAAAAACCTCCTCCCTCCACATCACTGAGCAGCTGCAAGTAGTATAGGGACAAACATGGATGCCCCTATGCAGCAGCTCTGGGACCGGGTGCGGGCCATGCCGGGCGAACAAGGTATGCTGTGGCTGCAGGCACAGCTTACTAACCTGGCTGGTGCGCGCCCGGAGAGCACCAGGAGAAGGAGGCCCCCGGCCCGTTTCAGCCCCGCAGGCTCCCCAGCCAGGAGCAGGAGGCGGGGGGATGAAGGTCCCATCCGGCCGGATGGCAGCGCGGCGAGCGGTGGGGCCCGGGCCCAATCAGCGGGGGGGCAGGAGAGCGAGGCGGCTGCCACTGAGTGGGGAATAGGTAGTGGGCGGGCGGGGGGTGCAGCAGCGGCAGGTCGGGGAGAGGACAGCAGGCGAGCGGGGAACAGCCTGATCGAGGGCGCCAACCGGGAGGAAGAGAATCACTCACCCGGGGCGGGGAACAGCCCGATCGCGGGGGCCAACAGGGAGGGGGAGGATCACTCACTCGGCCAACGGCAGGCTGCAGGCCCACGCCCCCTCCCTCTCACTGGTCCAACACAAAATGGCCGCCACCCGGAGCCTCAGCAAAATGGCCACCGCTCGGGTCTCCGGCAAAATGGCCGCCGCCCGAGCTCAGGGAGCCCAAGGCAAAATGGCCGCCGCCGGGTCAGCGAACATCAAAGCCCCCGCCGGCGCGGCCGAGCGGTACCCGCCGGCGCCGGTGGGGCCAGCGAAGGCCCGGCTCCAGCCCCCACAGTCCTCCGGCCACCGACTCCCTCCCCAGCCAGGCGGCTAGAATCCACCCCCGCATGCAGGCCACACCAACGGGGCCTCCGAGGGGGGCCCAATTCAGCCCCGGGCCAGCAAAAAATCAGGCAGTTGAAGGGCTCGCCACAGAGCCTAGACCCAGTATCGGGGGCCAGCGGGGGGAGGCAGGTGCTTCAGGCAGGGGGCACAAAGGGGGCAAAGGGGCGCAGGGCAGCACAGGGGGAGCGCAGCAGGAGAAGGGGAAAAAGGAGCAGCGCGCAAGGGGGCCACGAAAAGCCAAAGCAGGGGCCGGGGGGCAGCCCAGAAGCCCAACAAGGGGGAGGGAGCCAGAGGACGCCAGCGACAGCCGGAGCATGCCGCGGAGGTGAGTCCGGAGGAACAAGGGGGGGAAAGCGAATGGGAGCTGGAAGAGGACCAGGACCAGTACTGGGGCCAGCAGGACGGGGGATGGGGACGTCAGGGAGGCGCTGGGGTAGCAATGGGGGACCCACCACAAGGTCGGGCCAGCAGCAGCGGCGAAGGACGGCAACAGCAGGGGGCACGGCAGCAGTACAACTGGGCGGAGGGAGTCGCCTCTTTGTTATTACCTCCGCAGGTCGCCCATCACGGCTCCGGGGAGCAGATAGCTCAGGGGCCACATGGAAGAGATGGATCAGCGACACTCCAGGAGGCGGGAAACCAAGCAGGTGAGATCAACAGAACGATTACCAATGAAATGCCTGTATCTACAACTGTTAATAGTGTTTCTCAGGAAGGGGACCAGCGGACTTTGCTGCTGGAAATTTTAAAAGCCATTAGGGCAAATAATACAACTCAACAGGCGGGGGCCTGGGGCGGGGGAGAGGAAGCAGGGCCCTCAAAACAAACGGAGGTGTGCGGCTTGATTCCAGAGGTTGGGAACGTTCAACCGCCGGTCGCCGCAACCCCAGAGGTAGCAACGACTGAGAAGCCCGAAGGGGCACCCCGTCTAGCCGATGCGGCTAAGAGCAGCACCTACATCTGTTTTGCGGGCCGCTTAGGTTTTCACGTGTCGGTGGAAACAAAGGAAAAAATTTGGAAGGGACAGTACATTGACATTTTCACAGTGCTCCCCCTGGATAACTTTAACATAGACAAATGGGAAAAGGGTAAAGAACACCGCAAAGAGGAGGACGACATAAGGAGAATGTATAGATTAATACCCAGGACATTCCCCAACTGGTCCAGGGCGTTCCACATATTCGCCAGCATAGTGGGGGAAAAGACCCCAGAACAATGCGCAGCAATGTTCTGCTACCTAGACGGCATCAGGGAGGCGTACCACAAATACGGGGGGAAGGCCTGGCTGCTATATGATGAGCAGTTTCGCCAAAGGATGGCAGTCAGGTCATCTTTGACGTGGGAACACAGGGACATCATGCTCTGGATGTCGCTGAGTACCCCCGCCAAGCCAGAATACGGGGGTGGGTACAAAGGGAACACCCCCTTTCAAGCGGGTGCCGGCGGGGCGGATGCCTCGCTGGCCCAGCAAAGAAAAGGTTTATGCTGGAACTACAACAATGATACCTGCAAACGGGGAACCACATGCAGGTACAAGCACGATTGCGCAGTCTGCGGGGTCAGCGGGCACCCAGGGGCAAAATGTTACAAGAGAAACAGAAATGCGCAGGGAGCCAAGACAGAGCAAGGAACTGGAAAAGGGGGTCACGCCAGTTAACGTTGGGGCAATGGCCCCATGGCTAGATAGGTACCCCAATAGGGAACAGGCCGACCTTCTAGCATATGGCTTTCGAGGGGGGTTTAGAATACCATGCGAAACGGCCTACCCAAATGACAGGTGCAAAAATTTAAAATCCGCTTACCAATTCCCAGAGGTGGTGGCGCAAAAACTGGATAAGGAGCTAACCATGGAAAGGATGGCAGGTCCTTATCACCACCCACCGATTCCCAATCTACACATATCACCCCTAGGCGTGGTCCCCAAGAAAGAGGCAGGTAAATACCGCCTTATCCACCACCTATCGCACCCACGGGGCACGTCAGTAAACGACGGGATCGACCCAGACTTAGCGGCGGTACACTACGCATCCTTTGAAAGGGCAACAGCCCTGGTGAGAGGAAAAGGCCAAGGGGCACTAATGGGCAAGGTAGATATAGAATCGGCTTTTCGCCTGCTGCCGGTGCACAAGGATAGCCTGCACCTGTTAGGATGCAAGTTTGAAGGAAGATATTATGTCGACCGATGCTTGCCCATGGGTTGCTCAATATCATGCGCGTATTTCGAAGCCTTTAGCACATTCCTAGAATGGGTAGTGAAGAACGAAAGCGGCTCCAAAGGCATAGTTCATTACTTGGACGACTTCCTTTGCGTGGGCCCGGCCGGGTCGGGCGAATGCAGGCAGCTGATGCGCACGCTGGTAGACACATTTGACCTATTCGGGGTACCATTAGCAGCTGAGAAAACTGAGGGCCCAACGAGGCAGATCAAGTTTCTGGGGATAGAGATAGACTCGGAGGCGATGGAATTTAGACTACCTGAGGACAAGGTGAGTGACCTCAGGCTTGAAGTGGGAAAATCCCTGGCAGCCAGGAAAAGGGTACTGCGCGAAATACAGTCACTACTGGGTAAACTGAACTTTGCATGCAGGGTCATGCCAATGGGCAGGATCTTCTGCAGGCGCCTAGCCTTTCTGACGAAAGGAATACAGCAGCCCCACCACTTCATCAGGCTAAACCGGGAGACAAAAGATGACTTAAGGGTCTGGGAATCGTTCCTGGCAGATTATAATGGGAGAACGCTGTGGCCCCAAGAGTGGCGCTCGAACGAGGAGCTGCAGCTCTTCACCGACGCGGCGGGGTCCACAGGCTTTGGAGCCTATTTCAAAGGACGGTGGGTGAGCGGCAGGTGGCCACACCCATGGCTCCGATCACCACTGGGGAAGAACCTGGCCTTTCTAGAATTCTTCCCGCTGGTAGTAGCACTGTTGGTCTGGGGCCACGAGCTAGCCAACAGAGCAGTCCGATTTCGAACGGACAACATGGCAGTAGTCGCAGCGGTAAATAGTCTGACTTCATCATCACCCCCAGTTGTGAGTCTCATTAGGCAGTTCGTACTAAAGTGTCTGCAGCATAACATTACCTTTAGGGCAGTACACATCCCCGGTAAGGAGAATGGGATAGCTGACGCACTGTCTCGTTTTCAGCTGGACCGTTTTCGGAAGTTGGCCCCAGAGGCGGACGAGAGGCCCACACAGATACCACCAGGCCTATGGGACACAGTCTCGACAGACTGGCGAGTTGGGTGAGACAGTCCATCTCACCGACCACTTGGAGGGCTTACAGCAGGGTATGGAATAGGTGGGCGGACTTAGAAATCAGGCACACAACGGGGAACCCCGAAGAAAAAAGGAGCCTTATGCTCCATTTCATCGACAACATATGTACCACGGCTACGTCACCCTCCGCAGTGGACAAGGCCATGGCGGCACTGGCGTTCCTATTTAAGTTAAGGGGGGAGGAAGACATAACCAAGGTCTTCATGATTCGCCAGGTGGTCAAGGGTTTTAGACGTAGGGGTAAGGAGGAGTTGGGAGGTGATTGCCGAAGGCCCATTACGCTGGCAGTGCTGATCGAACTACTGAACGCACTGGAGGTACATTGCCGCAGTGCACACGAAATTCGACTGTTCCAGCTGGCTTTTGCGTTAGCTTTCCATGGGGCTCTAAGGGTGGGGGAGCTGGTAGGCCCCAATAGAAATAGCGGGGGGGGGGATACAGCGGAAGGATATCTCGATAGCCCAAGGCAGTTTATGGGTGCACATTCCCAGGTCAAAAACGGACCAGAGGGCCAAAGGAGTAACCCTTAGGCTCAGGGAGATGGCCGGGAGCAGGGCTTGCCCGGTACAACTGTACACAAGTTTTATGCAGGGGCAGTCTGACCGAACCGGTCCGCTCCTGCGGCACGAAGACGGAACTACGCTGTCCAGATTTCAGTTCGTAGCCCTGCTAAAACGCACACTCACAGGGATCGGGTGTGTCGCGGCCGAATACGGGTCACACTCATTTCGCATTGGGGCAGCTACCGAGGCAACCAGATGGGGCCTCAGCGCCGAAATGATTAAAAAGATCGGCAGATGGGAATCGCACCGTTTCAGGTCTTACATTCGCCCGCACCTGGCGGAGCGATAAGTGTAGGGCGCGAAGAAGAAGCAAACAAAAAAAAAAACAAAAAGTTTGTACTGTAGCATGTTATAATGACTATCATCCCTCACAGGCCGACGAAAATGTATAGTGTGGATAATGGGGCATTCATACATAGTGCGGGCTGAGCGACGAGCTGCAAAGCGAGACAGAGCCCGACACCTCGGGCAGGTAAGCGACAACGTGGAGGTTCACTGGCTGGGCCAGGGAGGACTGACAGTCGAGAGGCTGGCCCAGAAATTTTTTAAGTTAGTGAAAGCAAGGGGGTCCCCCGACGTGCTAATGGTCCATATAGGGGGTAACGACGTCGGGCATATGCAGCAGCATCTACTGATGCAAGAACTAATATCACTATTCACGCGGATGTGGTCACTCTGCCCCCATATGACCGTAGTGTGGTCGGAAATCATCCCCAGGCTAACGTGGCGCCCGCGCAAGCCCGAGCAGGTCCTAAATCAGTCTCGGGCAAAAATCAATAGAGCCATTTCGAAATTTATGTTTAGGTCTGGGGGGTTAGCGGTCCGTCACACGCTTCTCAAGAGGCCGGCAGGGCACCTGGAAAGGGACGGCGTGCACCTAAATGATCTGGGCAATACCATCTTCTTATATGGCCTGAGAGAGGCTCTCGAGGCAGCGCTCTGCGTTTGGGCGGGCATTCGCCCTTGAGAGGGCAAGGACGAATGCTGTGGCGGGTCCTTGGCAATGCCGTATCTTGGGACATCGAGAAAGTATTCACCACTGAGCTGGCATAACCAATGAATGAGTCGAAAGAGGATCCCATAATGAAATATCATGATAATGGATAATGCATAATGGAGTGAGGAGTGGTGGTGTAATGTGATAATGTAAGCCGAAGGCTAGTGGCCAGCACGCAAGGGCATTGTCAAGGGACCTGCAGAGCGCTCAAGCGCCCCGCCATCTGTTAATGGAAATATGATTGTTATTGTAATATGTGTTTTTTTACCCCTCCCCCTTTTTACCCATCTTTTATTTCAATGTTTCGCTGTCACAGCTCAACTAATGTTTAATGTTAATACTGTAATAAAGCTGTGGCCTTATAACTCCAATTGGGTGTCATAGCTTTGTTACGGTAATTGAGAAGGTCGGCTCAAATAGGGCCCTACCCTGGTCACGTTAATCACCGCACAAGGCGGTGATTTATCACTCTGCTCGGTATGTCTTTTTTTCATGCGGAAAGAGCCTTTATGAATGCTGACTTTGCCGAGTGGTCGGTAAAGTCAGCTGTTTTTAGCATTTCCGCATGCGGAAATACTTTATGAATGATACCCTTTGTAGTTCAGTTTCTTGTGGAGTTACGTTATATATTTCCCACAGGGACATATATATACGTACTCCTTCTAGTGTAGAGAATTGTAGTATTGGAAGTATCAGGAAGACTAGCTAAATCTGGACCAATACAGCAAGCTGAGCTAGGCAATCCTAGCTCAGCTTGCTGTATTGCTCCAGATTTAGCTAGTCTTCCTGATTTATGTTATATATTGGTACATCACCAATATATACATATTCTAGTCAGCGTTTGTTATTTTGCTAGTCTTGCATCATATATTGGTTCATTGCCAATATATACGCATACTAGCGCGTTTGTTATTTTCCATATTGCGTTCGCGGATTATTGTATCACATTGATAGCTGTAACTGTAAATTCTTTGTGATACTCTTGTGTGATTTATCTGTGCTCTTGTACTCTGCCTTGTGGGTTGCGCCAATCTCCTGCGTAGGAGCGGCGAGTCCTTCCAGTCCTGTCCTTGCGAAGTAAGCCATTGCTGCGGTCACGATTGGCTGCTTCATTACAGCCCTGTCCTTGCTAGGTAGCCATTGCTGCGGTTGCTATTGGCTACCTCACTCCAGTCTGTCCTATATCTGTCTTTATGTTTATTATTGCAGGAGCAGCGCAACATCGCACTGCGCTGCCATTGCGTATTATCGGAAGCCCAGAGCTGCAGTCGCTCTGGGCAGCCTGTGTAGCCTCTCCCATTATCCAGCTCTTAGCTTTATTGTGCTGGGTGGTCAGACAGTATGCTCCCCCAGCATTACAGAATCAAGTAATAATGTATAGGGTACAGCGCTCAAAGTTCAAAGTCTCTCTTGCTCAGGATCTTCAGCTCTCACTTTAAATAACATGTGGGGAATAGTAAGCCACAAGTCTCCCCCCGTTGTGGAAAGACTCGTGGAAAGACTCGCCGAATCCACTGGCCAAGTGGGCCCGTCAGCGCATCAGGGGTATCGGCCACCCCTCAGCCACCACGGCAATCACAGCTGGGCTCTTGCAGATCCGTGCAGGTCACCTCCAAAAAAGACGCTTATCATAGTGTAAAAGTGTAAGGAAACTTTCCCACGTTTATTAAAAACTCATAGGTAAAAACAAAGGACAGTATCCTGATGCGGACACGCGGACATATATATATAGATGGGGAGGCGTGCGGCTCTGTGGATGCGTACCAGCCGCAACAAAATCCGCCTTAACCCTTACCCCAGCAAAGCACCGCAAGTACAGCAGTCCATGTGCCGACAGTTGCCCCCCTCCGGTGACGTCACACGCAGCGCCGCTCCGTAGCTCCGCCCAACGCGGTTTCATTACTATGGTTACTCATCAGGGGAACAGTTTATTTTTGAATGGCTTATGCCTGGTACATACCATGCAATTTCCCATCAGATAGATGGGTTGAATCGATTATGTCCGACAGGTCCAATCTGATTTCCGATCGTTTTTCTGATCGATTTTCAAATCACTTCTATATAAAATCGATCAGAAAAGCAATCGGAAATCAGATCAAACCTGTGTGAAATAACTGAATCAACTCATGTAACTGACGGGAAATTGCATGGGTGTATCAGGCATTATGCTAGGTACACACCATACAATTTTCAGAATTTTCAGTTAATTTACCTGCCAGATATATATATATCGTGTTATGGTATATGTGTATATATGTATGTATTACTTTGGCCAGGGGGACTGGTTGCGCTGGCCAAAGTAATACATACATACATATATACACATATTCCGCAGAGGTTTGTTTACAGGAGGCAACTGCTCTACTATGACGTCACGCTGATGCCTCGAGCTTGTGACCTGATGGGACTCGCTGTGCAACCAGTGGGCGATGGGAGCCTCCCATCACGTCACAAGCTCGAGGCATCAGCATGACGTCATAGTGGAGCTGCTTCCTGTAAACAACCTCCCGCGGACACACTAGCGGGGACAGGCGAAGGAGCTGGACGTGGCTGAGGCTGGAGCGGAGGGGACATCTCTGAGTAGCAGCCAGCGGCATCACGGAGCAGCCAGGAGCCCGCATGTCAGCAGAGAGGAGGCATTACTGTGCCGGAGCGCCCCCTGCTGGACCTGATAAGTAACGTTACTGTAACATTGTCTTAGTGAATTCCCTGGAGTACATATCGGGGATGCAATTGAGTTATGAGCAGTGAAGCGATTTCTCAGCCTTATTTCTGCCTTATGGGAAATCCCATACAGAAGGCTGCTGAACACAAAGGCTTAGAGCGGCTGCATGCAGAGCTGCACAGCAATAGTGTTGTCCGGATCATGAACGATTCGGATCTTTGATCCGAATCTATTTTATGAGTCGATCATCCGAATCATCAAAATGAGTGATTTGGATCGCAAAAGGGGCGGGGCCAGGAGCGACACGCCCCCTCTCAGCGGGCAGCGGGGTCCTGGAAGCAGAGCAGGGATGGATCGCTGAGTTGGAGGGGAGCCAGCCTTGCAACCACAGGTAGATGAGAGAGGTAGAGGGGACATGGGTGCCACTGCCAGATATGGGTAGAGCACACATACTGGCTATAACGTGCTGCTCATTATAGGCTGGCTTTTCAGTAGTGCTGCACAGTGATCACATTGGAAACGTTTGGCTCAGCACAGCTCAGTAACTATGCAGGCACTGTGATTGAAAGGCAATATGATCCTCCTGCACTGGGCACTAAACAGCTGCAGTTCACTTCTGGAAATGCTTTCTTTCACTGTGCGACCTTTTCTTTCAAAGTGTACAGATGAACATATAGGTGAAATATATGTAAAGCATATGATTGCAGCATGTGGGTATTGTGTGCAAACATTTCTGCTCTCTGCTCGTCCCTCCTCCCATCTCTGTCCACTCCCTGCCCTCTGTCCATCTTCTCCCCTTCTCTGTGTGTCCACCCCCTCCCCTTCTCCTGTCCACAGACCTGTCCTGCTGTTCATTTCACCCCCGAATGCTTCCGGTAGTAAAATGATCCGAGATTCGGATCAAAGATCCGGATCTCTTCAATGATCCGATTCGAATCATCCGGATCATTGAAAAGATCCGAACTTCCCATCTCTACACAGCAACAGGGAACTGCTGAAAATCACAGCTGCTAAATGTCCCATACATAGTATAGGCAATATTAAAGTCATTTGGCCATGGGGGCGGAGGGCGGAGTTTCGTGTCTGTTTGGGGGCGGAGCTTAGTGGTGGTTTGGGGCGGGGTTTCACACTGGTCTTAGAGCCCTTTCAAATAGATTGAAAATTAACTGCATGTTACTGCTGAAAATGACAGCAAAATGTCCAGTACATATTATAGGGAGTTTAATCAGGAAAAAAAAAAGTGACAGTTCATTACATCAGTAACTGCTAGGTAGAAACCATGGTAACTGTAAAGGTGGCCTCACACCATACAATTAAAAGATCCAATTTTTCACCAATGCGATAATTACGATCGGTTGTCTTGAAAAATTGAGAGCTTTTCTTTGTTTTCAATCAATAAATGTGATCGAATTTCCCTTTTTTGTTTTTTTTTTTTCGATTTTTGGAAATTGGACATGTTGGAAATTTCAGACTAACTTTTCAAGAATTGTATGGTGTGGGATAGATTGTCAATTACTTGATGTAAAGTTCCAATCAATTTTTTCTGAGCTTTCAATTATTTTATTCGTGATTGGGTAAAAATTGAATAGGTGTGTGGTACATTGAATCAGTAAGAAAAATTGATTGCTATCCTTGAATTAAACAGATATTTTAAAAATTGTATGGTATGTGGCCACCTTAAAAGAGTTCGCCGGTATATTTTAAAAAGCTAAAACTGACACTTACCTGGTGCTTCTATCGGCCCCCTGCAGCTGTGATGTCCCGCGCTGTCCTCCTCCGATGCCACGTTCCCCGGCGCCGGTAACCTGCTAATTGTTCATCTAACTAGATCAGAGGTGCCCACCCTTTTCGGCTCGTAAGCTACTTTTAAAAATTAGCAAGTCAAAGTGATCTACCTATTTACAATTTTAGGAGCACACTTGTATATACAGAATGGAAAATGTAGTTGGGTTGGGATCTACCATTAAGGCCTTCACGATCTACCGGTAGATCGCGATCTACCTAATGGGCACCCCTGAACTAGATAAATAGAACTGGCTGCGAGGCCGTGGCTGTACTGTACAGTACTGTAATGCAGTACTATACTGCACCTGCGTAGTAAGCTCCCGGTGACACGCGTGGGAGTGAGTATGCAGCCGCAGTTCTATTCATCTAGTTAGATGAACAATTAGCAGGTTACCGGCGGCGGGGAACAGAGCATCGGAGGAGGACAGCGCGGGACATCACAGCTGCAAGGGTCCGATAGAAGCACCAGGTAAGTGTCAGTTTTAGCTTTATAAAATACAATGGAGAACCCCTTTAAGAAATGCTGCTAAAGTTGAATTTAGAGCTCATCTCTCTACTCTAGTAAAGTTGGAATGGAATTAGTGCAGAGTGAATTTGTACAGTGCAAATCCAATGACAGGGTTAATAATTGCATGAACATTGGATGTGTGTACCAGGCTTTAGGCCAGGCTTACACTAAATCAGTTGCTGTCAGCACCGGACAACTGATGTGCAGCACAGCTGAAGGAATTGTCCATGTTCCTCTATGGCTATGTAAACAGTGGTGCGCTGTGGTGTGGCCGCATTGTGATGCAGCTTTCCTCAATGCACCACCTATGCAGCGTTCACGGTGAGGCCGGTGGAGTTTAATGGCATGTGGCATCCTATGCAGTGCGTTACCGCAATATGCAGAGGGACAGTGAAACATACATTTTATTGGCTGTATGCTTCACTGTAAGCAACTCAACGCAGGAATAATGTGTGGAGCGACTTTCCCATTACATTGCGTTCCAGCTGTTACAAAAAACACAAAGTCCACTGTGTACCTAGCCACTGGCCCCGTTCACAGCAGTGCAGGGTAACAGCTGCTTTGTCGTGCAGCTTACCGCAATGCAATGCACCACCTTTGTGACGTTCACAGTGTGGCGGGAGCGTTGCAGCATAGCAGGTGGCAGTATGGTAAGGCACTGCATGTAGTGCGATACCGGTAAACGCGTGCGTCAACAGTACGTGAAGAATACATTTCATTGACTTTATGCTTCACTGTGCTTCACTATACCCGAGTATACTTTTTTGTTCTGTTGCATTGTGCTCCTGTTACACAGGGAATGCAATGTCTCAACTTTTGAATGTGGTTTAGCTCTTGCTAATGCAATGCAATGGGGGATGTTTACGAAATCATATCGCTCCAGTGTGGACACACACACAGGATAACAGCAAGAGCTTTTTAAATCACAAAGCGCTTAGAAAAGCTCTTGTAGTGTGAATATGCCCTAATTAACCTCCCTGGCGGTAAGCCCGTGCTGAGCACGGGCTATGCCGCCGGGAGGCACCGCTCAGGCCCCGCTGGGCCGATTTGCATAATTTTTTTTTTGCTGCACGCAGCTAGCACTTTGCTAGCTGCGTGCAGTGCCCGATCGCCGCCGCTACCCGCCGATCCACCGCCGAGCTCAACAGTCAGGTCTCTGCTGTGGTGAGGTGGGATTCGCCGAGCTCAACAGTCAGGTCTCTGCTGGGGTGAGGTGGGATTCGCCGAGCTCAGCAGTCAGGTCTCTGCTGTGGTGAGGTGGGATTCGCCGAGCTCAACAGTCAGGTCTCTGCTGTGGTGAGGTGGAATTCGCTGAGCTCAACAGTCAGGTCTCTGCTGTGGTGAGGTGGGATTCGCTGAGCTCAACAGTCAGGTCTCTGCTGTGGTGAGGTGGGATTCGCTGAGCTCAACAGTCAGGTCTCTGCTGTGGTGAGGTGGGATTCGCCGAACTCAACAGTCAGGTCTCTGCTGGGGTGAGGTGGGATTCGCCGAGCTCAACAGTCAGGTCTCTGCTGGGGTGTGGTGGGATTCGCCAAGCTCAACAGTCAGGTCTCTGCTTTGGTGAGGTGGGATTCGCCGAACACAACAGTCAGGTCTCCGCTGTGGTGAGGTGGGAATCGCCGAACTCAACAGTCAGGTCTCTGCTGTGGTGAGGTGGGATTCGCCGAGCTCAACAGTCAGGTCTCTACTGTGGTGAGGTGGGATTCGCCGAGCTCAACAGTCAGGTCTCTGCTGTGGTGAGGTGGGATTCGCCAAGCTCAACAGTCAGGTCTCTGCTGTGGTGAGGTGGGATTCGCCGAGCTCAACAGTAAGGTCTCTGCTGTGGTGAGGTAGGATTCGCCGAGCTTAACAGTCAGGTCTCTGCTGTGGTGAGGTGGGATTCGCAGAGCTCAACAGTCAGGTCTCTGCTGTGGTGAGGTGGGATTCGCCGAGCTCAACAGTCAGGTCTCTGCTGGGGTGAGGTGGGATTCGTCGAGCTAAACAGTCAGGTCTCTGCTGTGGTGAGGTGGGATTCGCCGAGTTCAACAGTCAGGTCTCTGCTGGGGTGAGGTGGGATTCACCGAACTCAACAGTCAGGTCTCTGCTGTGGTGAGGTGGGATTCGCCGAACTCAACAGTCAGGTCTCTGCTGGGGTGAGGTGGGATTCTCCGAACTCAACAGTCAGGTCTCTGCTGTGGTGAGGTGGGATTCGCCGAACTCAACATTCAGGTCTCTGCTGGGGTGAGGTGGGATTCTCCGAACTCAACAGTCAGGTCTCTGTTGTGGTGAGGTGGGATTCGCCGAACTCAACAGTCAGGTCTCTGCTGGGGTGAGGTGGGATTAGCCGAGCTCAACAGTCAGGTCTCTGCTGTGGTGAGGTGGGATTCGCCGAGCTCAACAGTCAGGTCTCTGCTGTGGTGAGGTGGGATTCGCCGAGCTCAACAGTCAGGTCTCTGCTGTGGTGAGGTGGTATTCGCCGAGCTCAACAGTCAGGTCTCTGCTGTGGTGAGGTGGGATTCACCGAGCTCAACAGTCAGGTCTCTGCTGTGGTGAGGTGGGATTCGCCGAGCTCAACAGTCAGGTCTCTGCTGTGGTGAGGTGGGATTCGCCAAACTCAACAGTCAGGTCTCTGCTGTGGTGAGGTGGGATTCGCCAAGCTCAACAGTAAGGTCTCTGCTGTGGTGAGGTAGGATTAGCCGAGCTTAACAGTCAGGTCTCTGCTGTGGTGAGGTAGGATTCGCCGAACTCAACAGTCAGGTCTCTGCTGTGGTGAGGTGGGATTCGCCGGACACAACAGTCTGGTCTCTGCTGTGGTGAGGTGGGATTCGCCGAGCTCAACAGTCAGGTCTCTGCTGGGGTGAGGTGGGATTCGCCGAACTCAACAGTCAGGTCTCTGCTGTGGTGAGGTGGGATTCGCCGAATTTAACAGTCAGGTCTCTGCTGGGGTGAGGTGGGATTCTCTGAACTCAACAGTCAGGTCTCTGCTGTGGTGAGGTGGGATTCGCCGAACTCAACAGTCAGGTCTCTGCTGGGGTGAGGTGGGATTAGCCGAGCTCAACAGTCAGGTCTCTGCTGTGGTGAGGTGGGATTTGCCGAGCTCAACAGTCAGGTCTCTGCTGTGGTGAGGTGGGATTCGCCGAGCTTAACAGTCCGAACTCTGCTGTGGTGAGGTGGGTTTCGCCGAGCTCAACAGTCAGGTCTCTGCTGTGGTGATTTGGGATTCGCCGAGCTCAACAGTCAGGTCTCTACTGTGGTGAGGTGGGATTCGCCGAGCTCAACAGTCAGGTCTCTGCTGTGGTGAGGTGGGATTCGCCAAGCTCAACAGTCAGGTCTCTGCTGTGGTGAGGTGGGATTCGCCGAGCTACACAGTAAGGTCTCTGCTGTGGTGAGGTAGGATTCGCCGAGCTTAACAGTCAGGTCTCTGCTGTGGTGAGGTGGGATTCGCCGAGCTCAACAGTCAGGTCTCTGCTGTGGTGAGGTGGGATTCGCCGAGCTCAACAGTCAGGTCTCTGCTGGGGTTAGGTGGGATTCGCCGAGCTAAACAGTCAGGTCTCTGCTGTGGTGAGGTGGGATTCGCCGAGCTCAACAGTCAGGTCTCTGCTGGGGTGAGGTGGGATTCCCCGAACTCAACAGTCAGGTCTCTGCTGTGGTGAGGTGGGATTCGCCGAACTCAACAGTCAGGTCTCTGCTGGGGTGAGGTGGGTTTCTCCGAACTCAACAGTGAGGTCTCTGCTGTGGTGAGGTGGGATTCGCCGAACTCAACATTCAGGTCTCTGCTGGGGTGAGGTGGGATTCTCCGAACTCAACAGTCAGGTCTCTGCTGTGGTGAGGTGGGATTCGCCGAACTCAACAATCAGGTCTCTGCTGGGGTGAGGTGGGATTAGCCGAGCTGAACAGTCAGGTCTCTGCTGTGGTGAGGTGGGATTCGCCGAGCTCAACAGTCAGGTCTCTGCTGTGGTGAGGTGGGATTCACCAAGCTCAACACTCAGGTCTCTGCTGTGGTGTGGTGGGATTTGCCGAACTCGAACAGTCAGGTCTCTGCTGTGGTGAGGTGGGATAGACCTGTGGTGAGGTGGGATTCACCGAACTCGAACAGTCAGGTCTCTGCTGTGGT
Organism: Hyperolius riggenbachi; assembly: GCF_040937935.1. Taxonomy (NCBI): domain Eukaryota; kingdom Metazoa; phylum Chordata; class Amphibia; order Anura; family Hyperoliidae; genus Hyperolius; species Hyperolius riggenbachi. The sequence goes on along the minus strand of NC_090656.1, from coordinate 169,919,639 downwards.
GAGGTGGGATTCGCCGAGCTCAACAGTCAGGTCTCTGCTGTGGTGAGGTGGGATTAGCCGAGCTCAACAGTCAGGTCTCTGCTGTGGTGAGGTGGCATTCGCCGAGCTCAACAGTCAGGTCTCTGCTGTGGTGAGGTGGGATTCGCCGAACTCAACAGTCAGGTCTCTGCTGTGGTGAGGTGGGATTCACCGAGCTCAACAGTCAGGTCTCTGCTGTGGTGAGGTGGGATTCGCCGAGCTCAACAGTCAAGTCTCTGCTGTGGTGAGGTGGGATTTGCCGAACTCAACAGTCAGGTCTCTGCTGTGGTGAGGTGGGATTCGCCGAGCTCAAGAGTCAGGTCTCTGCTGTGGTGTGGTGGGATTCACCGAACTCAAACAGTCAGGTCTCTGCTGTGGTGAGGTGGGATAGACCTGTGGTGAGGTGGGATTCACCGAACTCGAACAGTCAGGTCTCTGCTGTGGTGAGGTGGGATTCGCCGAGCTAAACAGTCAGGTCTCTGCTGTGGTGAGGTGGGATTCGCCGAGCTCAACAGTCAGGTCTCTGCTGTGGTGAGGTGGGATTCGCCGAGCTCAACAGTCAGGTCTCTGCTGTGGTGAGGTGGGATTCGCCGAGCTCAACAGTCAGGTCTCTGCTGTGGTGAGGTGGGATTCACCGAGCTCAACAGTCAGGTCTCTGCTGTGGTGAGGTGGGATTCGCCGAGCTCAACAGTCAGGTCTCTGCTGTGGTGAGGTGGGATTCGCCGAGCTCAACAGTCAGGTCTCTGCTGTGGTGATTTGGGATTCGCCGAACTCAACAGTCAGGTCTCTGCTGGGGTGAGGTGAGATTCACCGAACTTAACAGTTAGGTCTCTGCTGGGGTGAGGTGGGATGCGCCGAACTCAACAGTCAGTTCTCTGCTGTGGTGAGGTGGGATTCGCCGAACACAACAGTCAGTTGTCTGTTGTGGTGAGGTGGGATTCGCCGAACACAACAGTCAGGTCTCTGCTGTGGTGAGGTGGGATACACCGGAAACAACAGTCAGGTCTCTGCTGTGGTGAGGTGGGATTTGCCGAGCACAACAGTCAGGTCTCTGCTGTGGTGATTTGGGATTCGCCGAGCTCATCAGTCACGTCTCTACTGTGGTGAGGTGGGATCCGCCGAGCTCAACAGTCAGGTCTCTGCTGTGGTGAGGTGGGATTCGCCAAGCTCAACAGTCAGGTCTCTGCTGTGGTGAGGTGGGATTCGCCGAGCTCAACAGTCAGGTCTCTGCTGTGGTGAGGTGGGATTCGCCGAACTCAACAATCAGGTCTCTGCTGTGGTGAGGTGGGATTCGCCGAGCTCAACAGTCAGGTCTCTGCTGGGGTGAAGTGGGATTCGCCGAACTCAACAGTCAGGTCTCTGCTGTGGTGAGGTGGGATAGACCTGTGGTGAGGTGGGATTCACCGAACTCGAACAGTCAGGTCTCTGTTGTGGTGAGGTGGGATTCGCCGAGCTAAACAGTCAGGTCTCTGCTGTGGTGAGGTGGGATTCGCCGAGCTCAACAGTCAGGTCTCTACTGTGGTGAGGTGGGATTCGCCGAGCTCAACAGTAAGGTCTCTGCTGTGGTGAGGTAGGATTCGCCGAGCTTAACAGTCAGGTCTCTGCTGTGGTGAGGTGGGATTCGCCGAGCTAAACAGTCAGGTCTCTGCTGTGGTGAGGTGGGATTCGCCGAGCTCAACAGTCAGGTCTCTGCTGTGGTGAGGTGGGATTCGCCGAGCTCAACAGTCAGGTCTCTGCTGTGGTGAGGTGGGATTCGCCGAGCTCAACAGTAAGGTCTCTGCTGTGGTGAGGTAGGATTCGCCGAGCTTAACAGTCAGGTCTCTGCTGTGGTGAGGTGGGATTCGCCGGACACAACAGTCAGGTCTCTGCTGGGGTGAGGTGGGATTCTCTGAACTCAACAGTCAGGTCTCTGCTGGGGTGAGGTGGGATTCGCCGAGCTAAACAGTCAGGTCTCTGCTGTGGTGAGGTGGGATTCGCCGAGCTCAACAGTCAGGTCTCTGCTGTGGTGAGGTGGGATTCGCCGAACTCAACAGTCAGGTCTCTGCTGGGGTGAGGTGGGATTCTCCGAACTCAACAGTCAGGTCTCTGCTGTGGTGAGGTGGGATTCGCCGAACTCAACATTCAGGTCTCTGCTGGGGTGAGGTGGGATTCTCCGAACTCAACAGTCAGGTCTCTGCTGTGGTGAGGTGGGATTCGCCGAACTCAACAGTCAGGTCTCTGCTGGGGTGAGGTGGGATTAGCCGAGCTGAACAGTCAGGTCTCTGCTGTGGTGAGGTGGGATTCACCGAGCTCAACAGTCAGGTCTCTTCTGTGGTGAGGTGGGATTCGCCAAGCTCAACAGTCAGGTCTCTGCTGGGGTGAGGTGGGATTCGCCGAGCTCAACAGTCAGGTCTCTGCTGTGGTGAGGTGGGATTCACCGAGCTCAACAGTCAGGTCTCTGCTGTGGTGAGGTGGGATTCGCCGAGCTCAACAGTCAGGTCTCTGCTGTGGTGAGGTGGGATTCGCCGAGCTCAACAGTCAGGTCTCTGCTGTGGTGAGGTGGGATTCGCCAAACTCAACAGTCAGGTCTCTGCTGTGGTGAGGTGGGATTCGCCAAGCTCAACAGTAAGGTCTCTGCTGTGGTGAGGTAGGATTAGCCGAGCTTAACAGTCAGGTCTCTGCTGTGGTGAGGTAGGATTCGCCGAACTCAACAGTCAGGTCTCTGCTGTGGTGAGGTGGGATTCGCCGGACACAACAGTCTGTTCTCTGCTGTGGTGAGGTGGGATCCGCCGAGCTCAACAGTCAGGTCTCTGCTGGGGTGAGGTGGGATTCGCCGAACTCAACAGTCAGGTCTCTGCTGTGGTGAGGTGGGATTCGCTGAACTCAACAGTCAGGTCTCTGCTGGGGTGAGGTGGGATTCTCTGAACTCAACAGTCAGGTCTCTGCTGTGGTGAGGTGGGATTCGCCGAGCTCAACAGTCAGGTCTCTGCTGTGGTGAGGTAGGATTCGCCGAGCTTAACAGTCCGAACTCTGCTGTGGTGAGGTGGGATTCGCCGAACTCAACAGTCAGGTCTCTGCTGTGGTGAGGTGGGATTCGCCGAACTCAACAGTCAGGTCTCTGCTGGGGTGAGGTGGGATTAGCTGAGCTCAACAGTCAGGTCTCTGCTGTGGTGAGGTGGGATTTGCCGAGCTCAACAGTCAGGTCTCTGCTGTGGTGAGGTAGGATTCGCCGAGCTTAACAGTCCGAACTCTGCTGTGGTGAGGTGGGATTCGCCGAGCTCAACAGTCAGGTCTCTGCTGTGGTGATTTGGGATTCGCCGAGCTCAACAGTCAGGTCTCTACTGTGGTGAGGTGGGTTTCGCCGAGCTCAACAGTCAGGTCTCTGCTGTGGTGAGGTGGGATTCGCCAAGCTCAACAGTCAGGTCTCTGCTGTGGTGAGGTGGGATTCGCCGAGCTCAACAGTAAGGTCTCTGCTGTGGTGAGGTAGGATTCGCCGAGCTTAACAGTCAGGTCTCTGCTGTGGTGAGGTGGGATTCGCCGAGCTCAACAGTCAGGTCTCTGCTGTGGTGAGGTAGGATTTGCCGGGCTCAACAGTCAGGTCACTGCTGGGGTGAGGTGGGATTCGCCGAGCTAAACAGTCAGGTCTCTGCTGTGGTGAGGTGGGATTCGCCGAGCTCAACAGTCAGGTCTCTGCTGTGGTGAGGTGGGATTCGCCGAACTCAACAGTCAGGTCTCTGCTGGGGTGAGGTGGGATTCTCCGAACTCAACAGTCAGGTCTCTGCTGTGGTGAGGTGGGATTCGCCGAACTCAACATTCAGGTCTCTGCTGGGGTGAGGTGGGATTCTCTGAACTCAACAGTCAGGTCTCTGCTGTGGTGAGGTGGGATTCGCCGAACTCAACAGTCAGGTCTCTGCTGGGGTGAGGTGGGATTAGCCGAGCTGAACAGTCAGGTCTCTGCTGTGGTGAGGTGGGATTCGCCGAGCTCAACAGTCAGGTCTCTGCTGTGGTGAGGTGGGATTCACCAAGCTCAACACTCAGGTCTCTGCTGTGGTGTGGTGGGATTTGCCGAACTCGAACAGTCAGGTCTCTGCTGTGGTGAGGTGGGATAGACCTGTGGTGAGGTGGGATTCACCGAACTCGAACAGTCAGGTCTCTGCTGTGGTGAGGTGGGATTCGCCGAGCTCAACAGTCAGGTCTCTGCTGTGGTGAGGTAGGATTCGCCGAGCTCAACAGTCAGGTCTCTGCTGTGGTGAGGTGGGATTCGCCGAACTCAACAGTCAGGTCTCTGCTGTGGTGAGGTGGGATTCGCCGAGCTCAACAGTAAGGTCTCTGCTGTGGTGAGGTAGGATTCGCCGAGCTTAACAGTCAGGTCTCTGCTGTGGTGAGGTGGGATTCGCCGGACACAACAGTCAGGTCTCTGCTGGGGTGAGGTGGGATTCTCTGAACTCAACAGTCAGGTCTCTGCTGTGGTGAGGTGGGATTCGCCGAGCTCAACAGTCAGGTCTCTGCTGGGGTGAGGTGGGATTCGCCGAGCTAAACAGTCAGGTCTCTGCTGTGGTGAGGTGGGATTCGCCGAGCTCAACAGTCAGGTCTCTGCTGGGGTGAGGTGGGATTCACCAAACTCAACAGTCAGGTCTCTGCTGTGGTGAGGTGGGATTCACCGAACTCAACAGTCAGGTCTCTGCTGGGGTGAGGTGGGATTCTCCGAACTCAACAGTCAGGTCTCTGCTGTGGTGAGGTGGGATTCGCCGAACTCAACATTCAGGTCTCTGCTGGGGTGAGGTGGGATTCTCCGAACTCAACAGTCAGGTCTCTGCTGTGGTGAGGTGGGATTCGCCGAACTCAACAGTCAGGTCTCTGCTGGGGTGAGGTGGGATTAGCCGAGCTGAACAGTCAGGTCTCTGCTGTGGTGAGGTGGGATTAGCCGAGCTGAACAGTCAGGTCTCTGCTGTGGTGAGGTGGGATTCGCCGAGCTACACAGTAAGGTCTCTGCTGTGGTGAGGTAGGATTCGCCGAGCTTAACAGTCAGGTCTCTGCTGTGGTGAGGTGGGATTCGCCGAGCTCAACAGTCAGGTCTCTGCTGTGGTGAGGTGGGATTCGCCGAGCTCAACAGTCAGGTCTCTGCTGGGGTTAGGTGGGATTCGCCGAGCTAAACAGTCAGGTCTCTGCTGTGGTGAGGTGGGATTCGCCGAGCTCAACAGTCAGGTCTCTGCTGGGGTGAGGTGGGATTCGCCGAACTCAACAGTCAGGTCTCTGCTGTGGTGAGGTGGGATTCGCCGAACTCAACAGTCAGGTCTCTGCTGGGGTGAGGTGGGTTTCTCCGAACTCAACAGTCAGGTCTCTGCTGTGGTGAGGTGGGATTCGCCGAACTCAACATTCAGGTCTCTGCTGGGGTGAGGTGGGATTCTCCGAACTCAACAGTCAGGTCTCTGCTGTGGTGAGGTGGGATTCGCCGAACTCAACAATCAGGTCTCTGCTGGGGTGAGGTGGGATTAGCCGAGCTGAACAGTCAGGTCTCTGCTGTGGTGAGGTGGGATTCGCCGAGCTCAACAGTCAGGTCTCTGCTGTGGTGAGGTGGGATTCACCAAGCTCAACACTCAGGTCTCTGCTGTGGTGTGGTGGGATTTGCCGAACTCGAACAGTCAGGTCTCTGCTGTGGTGAGGTGGGATAGACCTGTGGTGAGGTGGGATTCACCGAACTCGAACAGTCAGGTCTCTGCTGTGGTGAGGTGGGATTCGCCGAGCTCAACAGTCAGGTCTCTGCTGGGGTGAGGTGGGATTCGCCGAGCTTAACAGTCAGGTCTCTGCTGTGGTGAGGTGGGATTCGCTGAGCTCAACAGTCAGGTCTCTGCTGTGGTAAGGTGGGATTCGCCGAGCTCAACAGTCAGGTCTCTGCTGTGGTGAGGTGGGATTAGCCGAGCTCAACAGTCAGGTCTCTGCTGTGGTGAGGTGGCATTCGCCGAGCTCAACAGTCAGGTCTCTGCTGTGGTGAGGTGGGATTCGCCGAACTCAACAGTCAGGTCTCTGCTGTGGTGAGGTGGGATTCACCGAGCTCAACAGTCAGGTCTCTGCTGTGGTGAGGTGGGATTCGCCGAGCTCAACAGTCAAGTCTCTGCTGTGGTGAGGTGGGATTTGCCGAACTCAACAGTCAGGTCTCTGCTGTGGTGAGGTGGGATTCGCCGAGCTCAAGAGTCAGGTCTCTGCTGTGGTGTGGTGGGATTCACCGAACTCAAACAGTCAGGTCTCTGCTGTGGTGAGGTGGGATAGACCTGTGGTGAGGTGGGATTCACCGAACTCGAACAGTCAGGTCTCTGCTGTGGTGAGGTGGGATTCGCCGAGCTAAACAGTCAGGTCTCTGCTGTGGTGAGGTGGGATTCGCCGAGCTCAACAGTCAGGTCTCTGCTGTGGTGAGGTGGGATTCGCCGAGCTCAACAGTCAGGTCTCTGCTGTGGTGAGGTGGGATTCGCCGAGCTCAACAGTCAGGTCTCTGCTGTGGTGAGGTGGGATTCACCGAGCTCAACAGTCAGGTCTCTGCTGTGGTGAGGTGGGATTCGCCGAGCTCAACAGTCAGGTCTCTGCTGTGGTGAGGTGGGATTCGCCGAGCTCAACAGTCAGGTCTCTGCTGTGGTGATTTGGGATTTGCCGAACACAACAGTCAGGTCTCTGCTGTGGTGAGGTGGGATACACCGGAAACAACAGTCAGGTCTCTGCTGTGGTGAGGTGGGATTTGCCGAGCACAACAGTCAGGTCTCTGCTGTGGTGATTTGGGATTCGCCGAGCTCATCAGTCACGTCTCTACTGTGGTGAGGTGGGATCCGCCGAGCTCAACAGTCAGGTCTCTGCTGTGGTGAGGTGGGATTCGCCAAGCTCAACAGTCAGGTCTCTGCTGTGGTGAGGTGGGATTCGCCGAGCTCAACAGTCAGGTCTCTGCTGTGGTGAGGTGGGATTCGCCGAACTCAACAATCAGGTTCTGCTGTGGTGAGGTGGGATTCGCCGAGCTCAACAGTCAGGTCTCTGCTGTGGTGAGGTGGGATTCGCCGAACTCAACAGTCAGGTCTCTGCTGTGGTGAGGTGGGATTCGCCGAGCTCAAGAGTCAGGTCTCTGCTGTGGTGTGGTGGGATTCACCGAACTCAAACAGTCAGGTCTCTGCTGTGGTAAGGTGGGATAGACCTGTGGTGAGGTGGGATTCACCGAACTCGAACAGTCAGGTCTCTGTTGTGGTGAGGTGGGATTCGCCGAGCTAAACAGTCAGGTCTCTGCTGTGGTGAGGTGGGATTCGCCGAGCTCAACAGTCAGGTCTCTACTGTGGTGAGGTGGGATTCGCCGAGCTCAACAGTAAGGTCTCTGCTGTGGTGAGGTAGGATTCGCCGAGCTTAACAGTCAGGTCTCTGCTGTGGTGAGGTGGGATTCGCCGAGCTAAACAGTCAGGTCTCTGCTGTGGTGAGGTGAGATTCGCCGAGCTCAACAGTCAGGTCTCTGCTGTGGTGAGGTGGGATTCGCCGAGCTCAACAGTCAGGTCTCTGCTGTGGTGAGGTGGGATTCGCCGAGCTCAACAGTCAGGTCTCTGCTGTGGTGAGGTAGGATTCGCCGAGCTCAACAGTCAGGTCTCTGCTGTGGTGAGGTGGGATTCGCCGAACTCAACAGTCAGGTCTCTGCTGTGGTGAGGTGGGATTCGCCGAGCTCAACAGTAAGGTCTCTGCTGTGGTGAGGTAGGATTCGCCGAGCTTAACAGTCAGGTCTCTGCTGTGGTGAGGTGGGATTCGCCGGACACAACAGTCAGGTCTCTGCTGGGGTGAGGTGGGATTCTCTGAACTCAACAGTCAGGTCTCTGCTGTGGTGAGGTGGGATTCGCCGAGCTCAACAGTCAGGTCTCTGCTGGGGTGAGGTGGGATTCGCCGAGCTAAACAGTCAGGTCTCTGCTGTGGTGAGGTGGGATTCGCCGAGCTGAACAGTCAGGTCTCTGCTGGGGTGAGGTGGGATTCACCGAACTCAACAGTCAGGTCTCTGCTGTGGTGAGGTGGGATTCGCCGAACTCAACAGTCAGGTCTCTGCTGGGGTGAGGTGGGATTCTCCGAACTCAACAGTCAGGTCTCTGCTGTGGTGAGGTGGGATTCGCCGAACTCAACATTCAGGTCTCTGCTGGGGTGAGGTGGGATTCTCAGAACTCAACAGTCAGGTCTCTGCTGTGGTGAGGTGGAATTCGCCAAACTCAACAGTCAGGTCTCTGCTGGGGTGAGGTGGGATTAGCCGAGCTGAACAGTCAGGTCTCAGCTGTGGTGAGGTGGGATTCGCCGAGCTCAACAGTCAGGTCTCTGCTGTGGTGAGGTGGGATTCGCCAAGCTCAACAGTCAGGTCTCTGCTGGGGTGAGGTGGGATTCGCCGAGCTCAACAGTCAGGTCTCTGCTGTGGTGAGGTGGGATTCACCGAGCTCAACAGTCAGGTCTCTGCTGTGGTGAGGTGGGATTCGCCGAGCTCAACAGTCAGGTCTCTGCTGTGGTGAGGTGGGATTCGCCGAGCTCAACAGTCAGGTCTCTGCTGTGGTGAGGTGGGATTCGCCAAACTCAACAGTCAGGTCTCTGCTGTGGTGAGGTGGGATTCGCCAAGCTCAACAGTAAGGTCTCTGCTGTGGTGAGGTAGGATTAGCCGAGCTTAACAGTCAGGTCTCTGCTGTGGTGAGGTAGGATTCGCCGAACTCAACAGTCAGGTCTCTGCTGTGGTGAGGTGGGATTCGCCGGACACAACAGTCTGGTCTCTGCTGTGGTGAGGTGGGATCCGCCGAGCTCAACAGTCAGGTCTCTGCTGGGGTGAGGTGGGATTCGCCGAACTCAACAGTCAGGTCTCTGCTGTGGTGAGGTGGGATTCGCTGAACTCAACAGTCAGGTCTCTGCTGGGGTGAGGTGGGATTCTCTGAACTCAACAGTCAGGTCTCTGCTGTGGTGAGGTGGGATTCGCCGAGCTCAACAGTCAGGTCTCTGCTGTGGTGAGGTAGGATTCGCCGAGCTTAACAGTCCGAACTCTGCTGTGGTGAGGTGGGATTCGCCGAACTCAACAGTCAGGTCTCTGCTGTGGTGAGGTGGGATTCGCCGAACTCAACAGTCAGGTCTCTGCTGGGGTGAGGTGGGATTAGCTGAGCTCAACAGTCAGGTCTCTGCTGTGGTGAGGTGGGATTTGCCGAGCTCAACAGTCAGGTCTCTGCTGTGGTGAGGTAGGATTCGCCGAGCTTAACAGTCCGAACTCTGCTGTGGTGAGGTGGGATTCGCCGAGCTCAACAGTCAGGTTTCTGCTGTGGTGATTTGGGATTCGCCGAGCTCAACAGTCAGGTCTCTACTGTGGTGAGGTGGGATTCGCCGAGCTCAACAGTCAGGTCTCTGCTGTGGTGAGGTGGGATTCGCCAAGCTCAACAGTCAGGTCTCTGCTGTGGTGAGGTGGGATTCGCCGAGCTCAACAGTAAGGTCTCTGCTGTGGTGAGGTAGGATTCGCCGAGCTTAACAGTCAGGTCTCTGCTGTGGTGAGGTGGGATTCGCCGAGCTCAACAGTCAGGTCTCTGCTGTGGTGAGGTAGGATTTGCCGGGCTCAACAGTCAGGTCTCTGCTGGGGTGAGGTGGGATTCGCCGAGCTAAACAGTCAGGTCTCTGCTGTGGTGAGGTGGGATTCGCCGAGCTCAACAGTCAGGTCTCTGCTGGGGTGAGGTGGGATTCGCCGAACTCAACAGTCAGGTCTCTGCTGTGGTGAGGTGGGATTCGCCGAACTCAACAGTCAGGTCTCTGCTGGGGTGAGGTGGGATTCTCCGAACTCAACAGTCAGGTCTCTGCTGTGGTGAGGTGGGATTCGCCGAACTCAACATTCAGGTCTCTGCTGGGGTGAGGTGGGATTCTCCGAACTCAACAGTCAGGTCTCTGCTGTGGTGAGGTGGGATTCGCCGAACTCAACAGTCAGGTCTCTGCTGGGGTGAGGTGGGATTAGCCGAGCTGAACAGTCAGGTCTCTGCTGTGGTGAGGTGGGATTCGCCGAGCTCAACAATCAGGTCTCTGCTGTGGTGAGGTGGGATTCACCAAGCTCAACACTCAGGTCTCTGCTGTGGTGTGGTGGGATTTGCCGAACTCGAACAGTCAGGTCTCTGCTGTGGTGAGGTGGGATAGACCTGTGGTGAGGTGGGATTCACCGAACTCGAACAGTCAGGTCTCTGCTGTGGTGAGGTGGGATTCGCCGAGCTCAACAGTCAGGTCTCTGCTGTGGTGAGGTAGGATTCGCCGAGCTCAACAGTCAGGTCTCTGCTGTGGTGAGGTGGGATTCGCCGAACTCAACAGTCAGGTCTCTGCTGTGGTGAGGTGGGATTCGCCGAGCTCAACAGTAAGGTCTCTGCTGTGGTGAGGTGGGATTCGCCGGACACAACAGTCAGGTCTCTGCTGGGGTGAGGTGGGATTCTCTGAACTCAACAGTCAGGTCTCTGCTGTGGTGAGGTGGGATTCGCCGAGCTCAACAGTAAGGTCTCTGCTGTGGTGAGGTGGGATTCGCCGGACACAACAGTCAGGTCTCTGCTGGGGTGAGGTGGGATTCTCTGAACTCAACAGTCAGGTCTCTGCTGTGGTGAGGTGGGATTCGCCGAGCTCAACAGTCAGGTCTCTGCTGGGGTGAGGTGGGATTCGCCGAGCTAAACAGTCAGGTCTCTGCTGTGGTGAGGTGGGATTCGCCGAGCTCAACAGTTAGGTCTCTGCTGGGGTGAGGTGGGATTCACCGAACTCAACAGTCAGGTCTCTGCTGTGGTGAGGTGGGATTCACCGAACTCAACAGTCAGGTCTCTGCTGGGGTGAGGTGGGATTCTCCGAACTCAACAGTCAGGTCTCTGCTGTGGTGAGGTGGGATTCGCCGAACTCAACATTCAGGTCTCTGCTGGGGTGAGGTGGGATTCTCCGAACTCAACAGTCAGGTCTCTGCTGTGGTGAGGTGGGATTCGCCGAACTCAACAGTCAGGTCTCTGCTGGGGTGAGGTGGGATTAGCCGAGCTGAACAGTCAGGTCTCTGCTGTGGTGAGGTGGGATTAGCCGAGCTGAACAGTCAGGTCTCTGCTGTGGTGAGGTGGGATTCGCCGAGCTCAACAGTCAGGTCTCTGCTGTGGTGAGGTGGGATTCGCCAAGCTCAACAGTCAGGTCTCTGCTGGGGTGAGGTGGGATTCGCCGAGCTCAACAGTCAGGTCTCTGCTGTGGTGAGGTGGGATTAGCTGAGCTCAACAGTCAGGTCTCTGCTGTGGTGAGGTGGGATTTGCCGAGCTCAACAGTCAGGTCTCTGCTGTGGTGAGGTAGGATTCGCCGAGCTTAACAGTCCGAACTCTGCTGTGGTGAGGTGGGATTCGCCGAACTCAACAGTCAGGTCTCTGCTGTGGTGAGGTGGGATTCGCCGAACTCAACAGTCAGGTCTCTGCTGGGGTGAGGTGGGATTAGCTGAGCTCAACAGTCAGGTCTCTGCTGTGGTGAGGTGGGATTTGCCGAGCTCAACAGTCAGGTCTCTGCTGTGGTGAGGTAGGATTCGCCGAGCTTAACAGTCCGAACTCTGCTGTGGTGAGGTGGGATTCGCCGAGCTCAACAGTCAGGTTTCTGCTGTGGTGATTTGGGATTCGCCGAGCTCAACAGTCAGGTCTCTACTGTGGTGAGGTGGGATTCGCCGAGCTCAACAGTCAGGTCTCTGCTGTGGTGAGGTGGGATTCGCCAAGCTCAACAGTCAGGTCTCTGCTGTGGTGAGGTGGGATTCGCCGAGCTCAACAGTAAGGTCTCTGCTGTGGTGAGGTAGGATTCGCCGAGCTTAACAGTCAGGTCTCTGCTGTGGTGAGGTGGGATTCGCCGAGCTCAACAGTCAGGTCTCTGCTGTGGTGAGGTAGGATTTGCCGGGCTCAACAGTCAGGTCTCTGTTGGGGTGAGGTGGGATTCGCCGAGCTAAACAGTCAGGTCTCTGCTGTGGTGAGGTGGGATTCGCCGAGCTCAACAGTCAGGTCTCTGCTGGGGTGAGGTGGGATTCGCCGAACTCAACAGTCAGGTCTCTGCTGTGGTGAGGTGGGATTCGCCGAACTCAACAGTCAGGTCTCTGCTGGGGTGAGGTGGGATTCTCCGAACTCAACAGTCAGGTCTCTGCTGTGGTGAGGTGGGATTCGCCGAACTCAACATTCAGGTCTCTGCTGGGGTGAGGTGGGATTCTCCGAACTCAACAGTCAGGTCTCTGCTGTGGTGAGGTGGGATTCGCCGAACTCAACAGTCAGGTCTCTGCTGGGGTGAGGTGGGATTAGCCGAGCTGAACAGTCAGGTCTCTGCTGTGGTGAGGTGGGATTCGCCGAGCTCAACAATCAGGTCTCTGCTGTGGTGAGGTGGGATTCACCAAGCTCAACACTCAGGTCTCTGCTGTGGTGTGGTGGGATTTGCCGAACTCGAACAGTCAGGTCTCTGCTGTGGTGAGGTGGGATAGACCTGTGGTGAGGTGGGATTCACCGAACTCGAACAGTCAGGTCTCTGCTGTGGTGAGGTGGGATTCGCCGAGCTCAACAGTCAGGTCTCTGCTGTGGTGAGGTAGGATTCGCCGAGCTCAACAGTCAGGTCTCTGCTGTGGTGAGGTGGGATTCGCCGAACTCAACAGTCAGGTCTCTGCTGTGGTGAGGTGGGATTCGCCGAGCTCAACAGTAAGGTCTCTGCTGTGGTGAGGTGGGATTCGCCGGACACAACAGTCAGGTCTCTGCTGGGGTGAGGTGGGATTCTCTGAACTCAACAGTCAGGTCTCTGCTGTGGTGAGGTGGGATTCGCCGAGCTCAACAGTAAGGTCTCTGCTGTGGTGAGGTGGGATTCGCCGGACACAACAGTCAGGTCTCTGCTGGGGTGAGGTGGGATTCTCTGAACTCAACAGTCAGGTCTCTGCTGTGGTGAGGTGGGATTCGCCGAGCTCAACAGTCAGGTCTCTGCTGGGGTGAGGTGGGATTCGCCGAGCTAAACAGTCAGGTCTCTGCTGTGGTGAGGTGGGATTCGCCGAGCTCAACAGTTAGGTCTCTGCTGGGGTGAGGTGGGATTCACCGAACTCAACAGTCAGGTCTCTGCTGTGGTGAGGTGGGATTCACCGAACTCAACAGTCAGGTCTCTGCTGGGGTGAGGTGGGATTCTCCGAACTCAACAGTCAGGTCTCTGCTGTGGTGAGGTGGGATTCGCCGAACTCAACATTCAGGTCTCTGCTGGGGTGAGGTGGGATTCTCCGAACTCAACAGTCAGGTCTCTGCTGTGGTGAGGTGGGATTCGCCGAACTCAACAGTCAGGTCTCTGCTGGGGTGAGGTGGGATTAGCCGAGCTGAACAGTCAGGTCTCTGCTGTGGTGAGGTGGGATTAGCCGAGCTGAACAGTCAGGTCTCTGCTGTGGTGAGGTGGGATTCGCCGAGCTCAACAGTCAGGTCTCTGCTGTGGTGAGGTGGGATTCGCCAAGCTCAACAGTCAGGTCTCTGCTGGGGTGAGGTGGGATTCGCCGAGCTCAACAGTCAGGTCTCTGCTGTGGTGAGGTGGGATTCACCGAGCTCAACAGTCAGGTCTCTGCTGTGGTGAGGTGGGATTCGCCGAGCTCAACAGTCAGGTCTCTGCTGTGGTGAGGTGGGATTCGCCGAGCTCAACAGTCAGGTCTCTGCTGTGGTGAGGTGGGATTCGCCAAACTCAACAGTCAGGTCTCTGCTGTGGTGAGGTGGGATTCGCCAAGCTCAACAGTAAGGTCTCTGCTGTGGTGAGGTAGGATTAGCCGAGCTTAACAGTCAGGTCTCTGCTGTGGTGAGGTAGGATTCGCCGAACTCAACAGTCAGGTCTCTGCCGTGGTGAGGTGGGATTCGCCGGACACAACAGTCTGGTCTCTGCTGTGGTGAGGTGGGATCCGCCGAGCTCAACAGTCAGGTCTCTGCTGGGGTGAGGTGGGATTCGCCGAACTCAACAGTCAGGTCTCTGCTGTGGTGAGGTGGGATTCGCTGAACTCAACAGTCAGGTCTCTGCTGGGGTGAGGTGGGATTCTCTGAACTCAACAGTCAGGTCTCTGCTGTGGTGAGGTGGGATTCGCCGAGCTCAACAGTCAGGTCTCTGCTGTGGTGAGGTAGGATTCGCCGAGCTTAACAGTCCGAACTCTGCTGTGGTGAGGTGGGATTCGCCGAACTCAACAGTCAGGTCTCTGCTGTGGTGAGGTGGGATTCGCCGAACTCAACAGTCAGGTCTCTGCTGGGGTGAGGTGGGATTAGCTGAGCTCAACAGTCAGGTCTCTGCTGTGGTGAGGTGGGATTTGCCGAGCTCAACAGTCAGGTCTCTGCTGTGGTGAGGTAGGATTCGCCGAGCTTAACAGTCCGAACTCTGCTGTGGTGAGGTGGGATTCGCCGAGCTCAACAGTCAGGTCTCTGTTGTGGTGATTTGGGATTCGCCGAGCTCAACAGTCAGGTCTCTACTGTGGTGAGGTGGGATTCGCCGAGCTCAACAGTCAGGTCTCTGCTGTGGTGAGGTGGGATTCGCCAAGCTCAACAGTCAGGTCTCTGCTGTGGTGAGGTGGGATTCGCCGAGCTCAACAGTAAGGTCTCTGCTGTAGTGAGGTAGGATTCGCCGAGCTTAACAGTCAGGTCTCTGCTGTGGTGAGGTGGAATTCGCCGAGCTCAACAGTCAGGTCTCTGCTGTGGTGAGGTAGGATTTGCCGGGCTCAACAGTCAGGTCTCTGCTGGGGTGAGGTGGGATTCGCCGAGCTAAACAGTCAGGTCTCTGCTGTGGTGAGGTGGGATTCGCCGAGCTCAACAGTCAGGTCTCTGCTGGGGTGAGGTGGGATTCGCCGAACTCAACAGTCAGGTCTCTGCTGTGGTGAGGTGGGATTCGCCGAACTCAACAGTCAGGTCTCTGCTGGGGTGAGGTGGGATTCTCCGAACTCAACAGTCAGGTCTCTGCTGTGGTGAGGTGGGATTCGCCGAACTCAACATTCAGGTCTCTGCTGGGGTGAGGTGGGATTCTCCGAACTCAACAGTCAGGTCTCTGCTGTGGTGAGGTGGGATTCGCCGAACTCAACAGTCAGGTCTCTGCTGGGGTGAGGTGGGATTAGCCGAGCTGAACAGTCAGGTCTCTGCTGTGGTGAGGTGGGATTCGCCGAGCTCAACAGTCAGGTCTCTGCTGTGGTGAGGTAGGATTCACCAAGCTCAACACTCAGGTCTCTGCTGTGGTGTGGTGGGATTTGCCGAACTCGAACAGTCAGGTCTCTGCTGTGGTGAGGTGGGATAGACCTGTGGTGAGGTGGGATTCACCGAACTCGAACAGTCAGGTCTCTGCTGTGGTGAGGTGGGATTCGCCGAACTCAACAGTCAGGTCTCTGCTGGGGTGAGGTGGGATTAGCCGAGCTGAACAGTCAGGTCTCTGCTGTGGTGAGGTGGGATTCGCCGAGCTCAACAGTCAGGTCTCTGCTGTGGTGAGGTGGGATTCGCCAAGCTCAACAGTCAGGTCTCTGCTGGGGTGAGGTGGGATTCGCCGAGCTCAACAGTCAGGTCTCTGCTGTGGTGAGGTGGGATTCACCGAGCTCAACAGTCAGGTCTCTGCTGTGGTGAGGTGGGATTCGCCGAGCTCAACAGTCAGGTCTCTGCTGTGGTGAGGTGGGATTCGCTGAGCTCAACAGTCAGGTCTCTGCTGTGGTGAGGTGGGATTCGCCAAACTCAACAGTCAGGTCTCTGCTGTGGTGAGGTGGGATTCGCCAAGCTCAACAGTAAGGTCTCTGCTGTGGTGAGGTAGGATTAGCCGAGCTTAACAGTCAGGTCTCTGCTGTGGTGAGGTAGGATTCGCCGAACTCAACAGTCAGGTCTCTGCTGTGGTGAGGTGGGATTCGCCGGACACAACAGTCTGGTCTCTGCTGTGGTGAGGTGGGATCCGCCGAGCTCAACAGTCAGGTCTCTGCTGGGGTGAGGTGGGATTCGCCGAACTCAACAGTCAGGTCTCTGCTGTGGTGAGGTGGGATTCGCCGAACTCAACAGTCAGGTCTCTGCTGGGGTGAGGTGGGATTCTCTGAACTCAACAGTCAGGTCTCTGCTGTGGTGAGGTAGGATTCGCCGAGCTCAACAGTCAGGTCTCTGCTGTGGTGAGGTAGGATTCGCCGAGCTTAACAGTCCGAACTCTGCTGTGGTGAGGAGGGATTCGCCGAACTCAACAGTCAGGTCTCTGCTGTGGTGAGGTGGGATTCGCCGAACTCAACAGTCAGGTCTCTGCTGGGGTGAGCTGGGATTAGCCGAGCTCAACAGTCAGGTCTCTGCTGTGGTGAGGTGGGATATGCCGAGCTCAACAGTCAGGTCTCTGCTGTGGTGAGGTAGGATTCGCCGAGCTTAACAGTCCGAACTCTGCTGTGGTGAGGTGGGATTCGCCGAGCTCAACAGTCAGGTCTCTGCTGTGGTGATTTGGGATTCGCCGAGCTCAACAGTCAGGTCTCTACTGTGGTGCGGTGGGATTAGCCGAGCTCAACAGTCAGATCTCTGCTGTGGTGAGGTGGGATTCGCCAAGCTCAACAGTCAGGTCTCTGCTGTGGTGAGGTGGGATTCGCCGAGCTCAACAGTAAGGTCTCTGCTGTGGTGAGGTAGGATTCGCCGAGCTTAACAGTCAGGTCTCTGCTGTGGTGAGGTGGGATTCGCCGAGCTCAACAGTCAGGTCTCTGCTGTGGTGAGGTAGGATTTGCCGGGCTCAACAGTCAGGTCTCTGCTGGGGTGAGGTGGGATTCGCCGAGCTAAACAGTCATGTCTCTGCTGTGGTGAGGTGGGATTCGCCGAGCTCAACAGTCAGGTCTCTGCTGGGGTGAGGTGGGATTCGCCGAACTCAACAGTCAGGTCTCTGCTGTGGTGAGGTGGGATTCGCCGAACTCAACAGTCAGGTCTCTGCTGGGGTGAGGTGGGATTCTCCGAACTCAACAGTCAGGTCTCTGCTGTGGTGAGGTGGGATTCGCCGAACTCAACAGTCAGGTCTCTGCTGGGGTGAGGTGGGATTAGCCGAGCTGAACAGTCAGGTCTCTGCTGTGGTGAGGTGGGATTCGCCGAGCTCAACAGTCAGGTCTCTGCTGTGGTGAGGTGGGATTCACCAAGCTCAACACTCAGGTCTCTGCTGTGGTGTGGTGGGATTTGCCGAACTCGAACAGTCAGGTCTCTGCTGTGGTGAGGTGGGATAGACCTGTGGTGAGGTGGGATTCGCCGAGCTCAACAGTCAGGTCTCTGCTGTGGTGAGGTGGGATTCGCCGAGCTCAACAGTCAGGTCTCTGCTGTGGTGAGGTGGGATTCGCCGAGCTCAACAGTCAGGTCTCTGCTGTGGTGAGGTGGGATTCGCCGAGCTCAACAGTCAGGTCTCTGCTGTGGTGAGGTGGGATTCGCCAAACTCAACAGTCAGGTCTCTGCTGTGGTGAGGTGGGATTCACCGAGCTCAACAGTCAGGTCTCTGCTGTGGTGAGGTGGGATTCGCCGAGCTCAACAGTCAGATCTCTGCTGTGGTGAGGTGGGATTCGCCGAGCTCAACAGTCAGGTCTCTGCTGTGGTGAGGTAGGATTCGCCGAGCTTAACAGTCCGAACTCTGCTGTGGTGAGGTGGGATTCGCCGAACTCAACAGTCAGGTCTCTGCTGTGGTGAGGTGGGATTCGCCGAACTCAACAGTCAGGTCTCTGCTGGGGTGAGGTGGGATTTGCCGAGCTCAACAGTCAGGTCTCTGCTGTGGTGAGGTAGGATTCGCCGAGCTTAACAGTCCGAACTCTGCTGTGGTGAGGTGGTATTCGCCGAGCTCAACAGTCAGGTCTCTGCTGTGGTGATTTGGGATTCGCCGAGCTCAACAGTCAGGTCTCTACTGTGGTGAGGTGGGATTCGCCGAGCTCAACAGTCAGATCTCTGCTGTGGTGAGGTGGGATTCGCCAAGCTCAACAGTCAGGTCTCTGCTGTGGTGAGGTGGGATTCGCCGAGCTCAACAGTAAGGTCTCTGCTGTGGTGAGGTAGGATTCGCCGAGCTTAACAGTCAGGTCTCTGCTGTGGTGAGGTGGGATTCGCCGAGCTCAACAGTCAGGTTTCTGCTGTGGTGAGGTAGGATTTGCCGGGCTCAACAGTCAGGTCTCTGCTGGGTGAGGTGGGATTCGCCGAGCTAAACAGTCAGGTCTCTGCTGTGGTGAGGTGGGATTCGCCGAGCTCAACAGTCAGGTCTCTGCTGGGGTGAGGTGGGATTCGCCGAACTCAACAGTCAGGTCTCTGCTGTGGTGAGGTGGGATTCGCCGAACGCAACAGTCAGGTCTCTGCTGGGGTGAGGTGGGATTCTCCGAACTCAACAGTCAGGTCTCTGCTGTGGTGAGGTGGGATTCGCCGAACTCAACATTCAGGTCTCTGCTGGGGTGAGGTGGGATTCTCCGAACTCAACAGTCAGGTCTCTGCTGTGGTGAGGTGGGATTCACCGAACTCAACAGTCAGGTCTCTGCTGGGGTGAGGTGGGATTAGCCGAGCTGAACAGTCAGGTCTCTGCTGTGGTGAGGTGGGATTCGCCGAGCTCAACAGTCAGGTCTCTGCTGTGGTGAGGTGGGATTCACCATGCTCAACACTCAGGTCTCTGCTGTGGTGTGGTGGGATTTGCCGAACTCGAACAGTCAGGTCTCTGCTGTGGTGAGGTGGGATAGACCTGTGGTGAGGTGGGATTCACCGAACTCGAACAGTCAGGTCTCTGCTGTGGTGAGGTGGGATTCGCCGAGCTCAACAGTCAGGTCTCTGCTGGGGTGAGGTGGGATTCGCCGAGCTTAACAGTCAGGTCTCTGCTGTGGTGAGGTGGGATTCGCCGAGCTCAACAGTCAGGTCTCTGCTGTGGTGAGGTGGGATTCGCCGAGCTCAACAGTCAGGTCTCTGCTGTGGTGAGGTGGGATTCGCCGAGCTCAACAGTCAGGTCTCTGCTGTGGTGAGGTGGGATTCGCCGAGCTCAACAGTCAGGTCTCTGCTGTGGTGAGGTGGGATTCGCCGAACTCAACAGTCAGGTCTCTGCTGTGGTGAGGTGGGATTCACCGAGCTCAACAGTCAGGTCTCTGCTGTGGTGAGGTGGGATTCGCCGAGCTCAACAGTCAGGTCTCTGCTGTGGTGAGGTGGGATTCGCCGAACTCAACAGTCAGGTCTCTGCTGTGGTGAGGTGGGATTCGCCGAGCTCAAGAGTCAGGTCTCCGCTGTGGTGTGGTGGGATTCACCGAACTCAAACAGTCAGGTCTCTGCTGTGGTGAGGTGGGATAGACCTGTGGTGAGGTGGGATTCACAGTCAGGTCTCTACTGTGGTGAGGTGGGATTCGCCGAGCTAAACAGTCAGGTCTCTGCTGTGGTGAGGTGGGATTCGCCGAGCTCAACAGTCAGGTCTCTGCTGGGGTGAGGTGGGATTCTCTGAACTCAACAGCCAGGTCTCTGCTGTGGTGAGGTGGGATTCGCCGAACTCAACAGTCAAGTCTCTGCTGGGGTGAGGTGGGATTAGCCGAGCTCAACAGTCAGGTCTCTGCTGTGGTGAGGTGGGATTTGCCGAGCTCAACAGTCAGGTCTCTGCTGTGGTGAGGTAGGATTCGCCGAGCTTAACAGTCCGAACTCTGCTGTGGTGAGGTGGGATTCGCCGAACTCAACAGTCAGGTCTCTGCTGTGGTGAGGTGGGATTCGCCGAACTCAACAGTCAGGTCTCTGCTGGGGTGAGGTGGGATTAGCCGAGCTCAACAGTCAGGTCTCTGCTGTGGTGAGGTGGGATTTGCCGAGCTCAACAGTCAGGTCTCTGCTGTGGTGAGGTAGGATTCGCCGAGCTTAACAGTCCGAACTCTGCTGTGGTGAGGTGGGATTCGCCGAGCTCAACAGTCAGGTCTCTGCTGTGGTGATTTGGGATTCGCCGAGCTCAACAGTCAGGTCTCTACTGTGGTGCGGTGGGATTAGCCGAGCTCAACAGTCAGATCTCTGCTGTGGTGAGGTGGGATTCGCCAAGCTCAACAGTCAGGTCTCTGCTGTGGTGAGGTGGGATTCGCCGAGCTCAACAGTAAGGTCTCTGCTGTGGTGAGGTAGGATTCGCCGAGCTTAACAGTCAGGTCTCTGCTGTGGTGAGGTGGGATTCGCCGAGCTCAACAGTCAGGTCTCTGCTGTGGTGAGGTAGGATTTGCCGGGCTCAACAGTCAGGTCTCTGCTGGGGTGAGGTGGGATTCGCCGAGCTAAACAGTCAGGTCTCTGCTGTGGTGAGGTGGGATTCGCCGAGCTCAACAGTCAGGTCTCTGCTGGGGTGAGGTGGGATTCGCCGAACTCAACAGTCAGGTCTCTGCTGTGGTGAGGTGGGATTCGCCGAACTCAACAGTCAGGTCTCTGCTGGGGTGAGGTGGGATTCTCCGAACTCAACAGTCAGGTCTCTGCTGTGGTGAGGTGGGATTCGCCGAACTCAACAGTCAGGTCTCTGCTGGGGTGAGTTGGGATTAGCCGAGCTGAACAGTCAGGTCTCTGCTGTGGTGAGGTGGGATTCGCCGAGCTCAACAGTCAGGTCTCTGCTGTGGTGAGGTGGGATTCACCAAGCTCAACACTCAGGTCTCTGCTGTGGTGTGGTGGGATTTGCCGAACTCGAACAGTCAGGTCTCTGCTGTGGTGAGGTGGGATAGACCTGTGGTGAGGTGGGATTCGCCGAGCTCAACAGTCAGGTCTCTGCTGTGGTGAGGTGGGATTCGCCGAGCTCAACAGTCAGGTCTCTGCTGTGGTGAGGTGGGATTCGCCGAGCTCAACAGTCAGGTCTCTGCTGTGGTGAGGTGGGATTCGCCGAGCTCAACAGTCAGGTCTCTGCTGTGGTGAGGTGGGATTCGCCAAACTCAACAGTCAGGTCTCTGCTGTGGTGAGGTGGGATTCACCGAGCTCAACAGTCAGGTCTCTGCTGTGGTGAGGTGGGATCCGCCGAGCTCAACAGTCAGATCTCTGCTGTGGTGAGGTGGGATTCGCCGAGCTCAACAGTCAGGTCTCTGCTGTGGTGAGGTAGGATTCGCCGAGCTTAACAGTCCAAACTCTGCTGTGGTGAGGTGGGATTCGCCGAACTCAACAGTCAGGTCTCTGCTGTGGTGAGGTGGGATTCGCCGAACTCAACAGTCAGGTCTCTGCTGGGGTGAGGTGGGATTAGCCAAGCTCAACAGTCAGGTCTCTGCTGTGGTGAGGTGGGATTCGCCGAGCTTAACAGTCCGAACTCTGCTGTGGTGAGGTGGGATTCGCCGAGCTCAACAGTCAGGTCTCTGCTGTGGTGATTTGGGATTCGCCGAGCTCAACAGTCAGGTCTCTACTGTGGTGAGGTGGGATTCGCCGAGCTCAACAGTCAGATCTCTGCTGTGGTGAGGTGGGATTCGCCAAGCTCAACAGTCAGGTCTCTGCTGTGGTGAGGTGGGATTTGCCGAGCTCAACAGTAAGGTCTCTGCTGTGGTGAGGTAGGATTCGCCGAGCTTAACAGTCAGGTCTCTGCTGTGGTGAGGTGGGATTCGCCGAGCTCAACAGTCAGGTTTCTGCTGTGGTGAGGTAGGATTTGCCGGGCTCAACAGTCAGGTCTCTGCTGGGTGAGGTGGGATTCGCCGAGCTAAACAGTCAGGTCTCTGCTGTGGTGAGGTGGGATTCGCCGAGCTCAACAGTCAGGTCTCTGCTGGGGTGAGGTGGGATTCGCCGAACTCAACAGTCAGGTCTCTGCTGTGGTGAGGTGGGATTCGCCGAACGCAACAGTCAGGTCTCTGCTGGGGTGAGGTGGGATTCTCCGAACTCAACAGTCAGGTCTCTGCTGTGGTGAGGTGGGATTCGCCGAACTCAACATTCAGGTCTCTGCTGGGGTGAGGTGGGATTCTCCGAACTCAACAGTCAGGTCTCTGCTGTGGTGAGGTGGGATTCACCGAACTCAACAGTCAGGTCTCTGCTGGGGTGAGGTGGGATTAGCCGAGCTGAACAGTCAGGTCTCTGCTGTGGTGAGGTGGGATTCGCCGAGCTCAACAGTCAGGTCTCTGCTGTGGTGAGGTGGGATTCACCAAGCTCAACACTCAGGTCTCTGCTGTGGTGTGGTGGGATTTGCCGAACTCGAACAGTCAGGTCTCTGCTGTGGTGAGGTGGGATAGACCTGTGGTGAGGTGGGATTCACCGAACTCGAACAGTCAGGTCTCTGCTGTGGTGAGGTGGGATTCGCCAAGCTCAACAGTCAGGTCTCTGCTGGGGTGAGGTGGGATTCGCCGAGCTTAACAGTCAGGTCTCTGCTGTGGTGAGGTGGGATTCGCCGAGCTCAACAGTCAGGTCTCTGCTGTGGTGAGGTGGGATTCGCCGAGCTCAACAGTCAGGTCTCTGCTGTGGTGAGGTGGGATTCGCCGAGCTCAACAGTCAGGTCTCTGCTGTGGTGAGGTGGGATTCGCCGAGCTCAACAGTCAGGTCTCTGCTGTGGTGAGGTGGGATTCGCCGAACTCAACAGTCAGGTCTCTGCTGTGGTGAGGTGGGATTCACCGAGCTCAACAGTCAGGTCTCTGCTGTGGTGAGGTGGGATTCGCCGAGCTCAACAGTCAGGTCTCTGCTGTGGTGAGGTGGGATTCGCCGAACTCAACAGTCAGGTCTCTGCTGTGGTGAGGTGGGATTCGCCGAGCTCAAGAGTCAGGTCTCTGCTGTGGTGTGGTGGGATTCACCGAACTCAAACAGTCAGGTCTCTGCTGTGGTGAGGTGGGATAGACCTGTGGTGAGGTGGGATTCACAGTCAGGTCTCTACTGTGGTGAGGTGGGATTCGCCGAGCTAAACAGTCAGGTCTCTGCTGTGGTGAGGTGGGATTCGCCGAGCTCAACAGTCAGGTCTCTGCTGGGGTGAGGTGGGATTCTCTGAACTCAACAGCCAGGTCTCTGCTGTGGTGAGGTGGGATTCGCCGAACTCAACAGTCAAGTCTCTGCTGGGGTGAGGTGGGATTAGCCGAGCTCAACAGTCAGGTCTCTGCTGTGGTGAGGTGGGATTTGCCGAGCTCAACAGTCAGGTCTCTGCTGTGGTGAGGTAGGATTCGCCGAGCTTAACAGTCCGAACTCTGCTGTGGTGAGGTGGGATTCGCCGAACTCAACAGTCAGGTCTCTGCTGTGGTGAGGTGGGATTCGCCGAACTCAACAGTCAGGTCTCTGCTGGGGTGAGGTGGGATTAGCCGAGCTCAACAGTCAGGTCTCTGCTGTGGTGAGGTGGGATTTGCCGAGCTCAACAGTCAGGTCTCTGCTGTGGTGAGGTAGGATTCGCCGAGCTTAACAGTCCGAACTCTGCTGTGGTGAGGTGGGATTCGCCGAGCTCAACAGTCAGGTCTCTGCTGTGGTGATTTGGGATTCGCCGAGCTCAACAGTCAGGTCTCTACTGTGGTGCGGTGGGATTAGCCGAGCTCAACAGTCAGATCTCTGCTGTGGTGAGGTGGGATTCGCCAAGCTCAACAGTCAGGTCTCTGCTGTGGTGAGGTGGGATTCGCCGAGCTCAACAGTAAGGTCTCTGCTGTGGTGAGGTAGGATTCGCCGAGCTTAACAGTCAGGTCTCTGCTGTGGTGAGGTGGGATTCGCCGAGCTCAACAGTCAGGTCTCTGCTGTGGTGAGGTAGGATTTGCCGGGCTCAACAGTCAGGTCTCTGCTGGGGTGAGGTGGGATTCGCCGAGCTAAACAGTCAGGTCTCTGCTGTGGTGAGGTGGGATTCGCCGAGCTCAACAGTCAGGTCTCTGCTGGGGTGAGGTGGGATTCGCCGAACTCAACAGTCAGGTCTCTGCTGTGGTGAGGTGGGATTCGCCGAACTCAACAGTCAGGTCTCTGCTGGGGTGAGGTGGGATTCTCCGAACTCAACAGTCAGGTCTCTGCTGTGGTGAGGTGGGATTCGCCGAACTCAACAGTCAGGTCTCTGCTGGGGTGAGTTGGGATTAGCCGAGCTGAACAGTCAGGTCTCTGCTGTGGTGAGGTGGGATTCGCCGAGCTCAACAGTCAGGTCTCTGCTGTGGTGAGGTGGGATTCACCAAGCTCAACACTCAGGTCTCTGCTGTGGTGTGGTGGGATTTGCCGAACTCGAACAGTCAGGTCTCTGCTGTGGTGAGGTGGGATAGACCTGTGGTGAGGTGGGATTCGCCGAGCTCAACAGTCAGGTCTCTGCTGTGGTGAGGTGGGATTCGCCGAGCTCAACAGTCAGGTCTCTGCTGTGGTGAGGTGGGATTCGCCGAGCTCAACAGTCAGGTCTCTGCTGTGGTGAGGTGGGATTCGCCGAGCTCAACAGTCAGGTCTCTGCTGTGGTGAGGTGGGATTCGCCAAACTCAACAGTCAGGTCTCTGCTGTGGTGAGGTGGGATTCACCGAGCTCAACAGTCAGGTCTCTGCTGTGGTGAGGTGGGATCCGCCGAGCTCAACAGTCAGATCTCTGCTGTGGTGAGGTGGGATTCGCCGAGCTCAACAGTCAGGTCTCTGCTGTGGTGAGGTAGGATTCGCCGAGCTTAACAGTCCGAACTCTGCTGTGGTGAGGTGGGATTCGCCGAACTCAACAGTCAGGTCTCTGCTGTGGTGAGGTGGTATTCGCCGAACTCAACAGTCAGGTCTCTGCTGGGGTGAGGTGGGATTAGCCAAGCTCAACAGTCAGGTCTCTGCTGTGGTGAGGTGGGATTTGCCGAGCTCAACAGTCAGGTCTCTGCTGTGGTGAGGTAGGATTCGCCGAGCTTAACAGTCCGAACTCTGCTGTGGTGAGGTGGGATTCGCCGAGCTCAACAGTCAGGTCTCTGCTGTGGTGATTTGGGATTCGCCGAGCTCAACAGTCAGGTCTCTACTGTGGTGAGGTGGGATTCGCCGAGCTCAACAGTCAGATCTCTGCTGTGGTGAGGTGGGATTCGCCAAGCTCAACAGTCAGGTCTCTGCTGTGGTGAGGTGGGATTCGCCGAGCTCAACAGTAAGGTCTCTGCTGTGGTGAGGTAGGATTCGCCGAGCTTAACAGTCAGGTCTCTGCTGTGGTGAGGTGGGATTCGCCGAGCTCAACAGTCAGGTCTCTGCTGTGGTGAGGTAGGATTTGCCGGGCTCAACAGTCAGGTCTCTGCTGGGTGAGGTGGGATTCGCCGAGCTAAACAGTCAGGTCTCTGCTGTGGTAAGGTGGGATTCGCCGAGCTCAACAGTCAGGTCTCTGCTGGGGTGAGGTGGGATTCGCCGAACTCAACAGTCAGGTCTCTGCTGTGGTGAGGTGGGATTCGCCGAACGCAACAGTCAGGTCTCTGCTGGGGTGAGGTGGGATTCTCCGAACTCAACAGTCAGGTCTCTGCTGTGGTGAGGTGGGATTCGCCGAACTCAACATTCAGGTCTCTGCTGGGGTGAGGTGGGATTCTCCGAACTCAACAGTCAGGTCTCTGCTGTGGTGAGGTGGGATTCACCGAACTCAACAGTCAGGTCTCTGCTGGGGTGAGGTGGGATTAGCCGAGCTGAACAGTCAGGTCTCTGCTGTGGTGAGGTGGGATTCGCCGAGCTCAACAGTCAGGTCTCTGCTGTGGTGAGGTGGGATTCACCAAGCTCAACACTCAGGTCTCTGCTGTGGTGTGGTGGGATTTGCCGAACTCGAACAGTCAGGTCTCTGCTGTGGTGAGGTGGGATATACCTGTGGTGAGGTGGGATTCACCGAACTCGAACAGTCAGGTCTCTGCTGTGGTGAGGTGGGATTCGCCGAGCTCAACAGTCAGGTCTCTGCTGGGGTGAGGTGGGATTCGCCAAGCTTAACAGTCAGGTCTCTGCTGTGGTGAGGTGGGATTCGCCGAGCTCAACAGTCAGGTCTCTGCTGTGGTGAGGTGGGATTCGCCGAGCTCAACAGTCAGGTCTCTGCTGTGGTGAGGTGGGATTCGCCGAGCTCAACAGTCAGGTCTCTGCTGTGGTGAGGTGGGATTCGCCGAGCTCAACAGTCAGGTCTCTGCTGTGGTGAGGTGGGATTCGCCGAACTCAACAGTCAGGTCTCTGCTGTGGTGAGGTGGGATTCACCGAGCTCAACAGTCAGGTCTCTGCTGTGGTGAGGTGGGATTCGCCGAGCTCAACAGTCAGGTCTCTGCTGTGGTGAGGTGGGATTCGCCGAACTCAACAGTCAGGTCTCTGCTGTGGTGAGGTGGGATTCGCCGAGCTCAAGAGTCAGGTCTCTGCTGTGGTGTGGTGGGATTCACCGAACTCAAACAGTCGGGTCTCTGCTGTGGTGAGGTGGGATAGACCTGTGGTGAGGTGGGATTCACAGTCAGGTCTCTACTGTGGTGAGGTGGGATTCGCCGAGCTAAACAGTCAGGTCTCTGCTGTGGTGAGGTGGGATTCGCCGAGCTCAACAGTCAGGTCTCTGCTGGGGTGAGGTGGGATTCTCTGAACTCAACAGCCAGGTCTCTGCTGTGGTGAGGTGGGATTCGCCGAACTCAACAGTCAAGTCTCTGCTGGGGTGAGGTGGGATTAGCCGAGCTCAACAGTCAGGTCTCTGCTGTGGTGAGGTGGGATTTGCCGAGCTCAACAGTCAGGTCTCTGCTGTGGTGAGGTAGGATTCGCCGAGCTTAACAGTCCGAACTCTGCTGTGGTGAGGTGGGATTCGCCGAGCTCAACAGTCAGGTCTCTGCTGTGGTGATTTGGGATTCGCCGAGCTCAACAGTCAGGTCTCTAATGTGGTGAGGTGGGATTCGCCGAGCTCAATTGTCAGGTCTCTGCTGTGGTGAGGTGGGATTCGCCAAGCTCAACAGTCAGGTCTCTGCTGTGGTGAGGTGGGATTCGCCGAGCTCAACAGTAAGGTCTCTGCTGTGGTGAGGTAGGATTCGCCGAGCTTAACAGTCAGGTCTCTGCTGTGGTGAGGTGGGATTCGCCGAGCTCAACAGTCAGGTCTCTGCTGTGGTGAGGTGGGATTTGCCGAGCTCAACAGTCAGGTCTCTGCTGGGGTGAGGTGGGATTCGCCGAGCTAAACAGTCAGGTCTCTGCTGTGGTGAGGTGGGATTCGCCGAGCTCAACAGTCAGGTCTCTGCTGGGGTGAGGTGGGATTCGCCGAACTCAGCAGTCAGGTCTCTGCTGTGGTGAGGTGGGATTCGCCGAACTCAACAGTCAGGTCTCTGCTGTGGTGAGGTGGGATTCTCCGAACTCAACAGTCAGGTCTCTGCTGTGGTGAGGTGGGATTCGCCGAACTCAACATTCAGGTCTCTGCTGGGGTGAGGTGGGATTCTCCGAAATCAACAGTCAGGTCTCTGCTGTGGTGAGGTGGGATTCGCCGAACTCAACAGTCAGGTCTCTGCTGGGGTGAGGTGGGATTAGCCGAGCTGAACAGTCAGGTCTCTGCTGTGGTGAGGTGGGATTCGCCGAGCTCAACAGTCAGGTCTCTGCTGTGGTGAGGTGGGATTCACCAAGCTCAACACTCAGGTCTCTGCTGTGGTGTGGTGGGATTCGCCGAACTCGAACAGTCAGGTCTCTGCTGTGGGGAGGTGGGATAGACCTGTGGTGAGGTGGGATTCACCGAACTCGAACAGTCAGGTCTCTGCTGTGGTGAGGTGGGATTCGCCGAGCTCAACAGTCAGGTCTCTTCTGGGGTGAGGTGGGATTCGCCGAGCTTAACAGTCAGGTCTCTGCTGTGGTGAGGTGGGATTCGCCGAGCTCAACAGTCAGGTCTCTGCTGTGGTGAGGTGGGATTCGCCGAGCTCAACAGTCAGGTCTCTGCTGTGGTGAGGTGGGATTCGCCGAGCTCAACAGTCAGGTCTCTGCTGTGGTGAGGTGGGATTCGCCGAGCTCAACAGTCAGGTCTCTGCTGGGGTGAGGTGGGATTCGCCGAACTCAACAGTCAGGTCTCTGCTGTGGTGAGGTGGGATTCACCGAGCTCAACAGTCAGGTCTCTGCTGTGGTGAGGTGGGATTCGCCGAGCTCAACAGTCAGGTCTCTGCTGTGGTGAGGTGGGATTCGCCGGACTCAACAGTCAGGTCTCTGATGTGGTGAGGTGGGATTCGCCGAGCTCAAGAGTCAGGTCTCTGCTGTGGTGTGGTGGGATTCACCGAACTCAAACAGTCAGGTCTCTGCTGTAGTGAGGTGGGATAGACCTGTGGTGAGGTGGGATTCACAGTCAGGTCTCTGCTGTGGTGAGGTGGGATTCGCCGAGCTAAACAGTCAGGTCTCTGCTGTGGTGAGGTGGGATTCGCCGAGCTCAACAGTCAGGTCTCTGCTGTGGTGAGGTGGGATTCGCCGAGCTCAACAGTCAGGTCTCTGCTGTGGTGAGGTGGGATTCGCCGAGCTCAACAGTCAGGTCTCTGCTGTGGTGAGGTGGGATTCGCCGAGCTCAACAGTCAGGTCTCTGCTGTGGTGAGGTGGGATTCGCCGAGCTCAACAGTCAGGTCTCTGCTGTGGTGAGGTGGGATTCGCCGAGCTCAACAGTCAGGTCTCTGCTGTGGTGATTTGGGATTCGCCGAGCTCAACAGTCAGGTCTCTACTGTGCTGAGGTGGGATTCGCTGAGCTCAACAGTCAGGTCTCTGCTGTGGTGAGGTGGGATTCGCCGAACTCAACAGTCAGGTCTCTGCTGTGGTGAGGTGGGATTCGCCAAACTCAACAGTCAGGTCTCTGCTGGGGTGAGGTGAGATTCACCGAACTTAACAGTTAGGTCTCTGCTGTGGTGATTTGGGATTCGCCGAGCTCAACAGTCAGGTCTCTACTGTGCTGAGGTGGGATTCGCTGAGCTCAACAGTCAGGTCTCTGCTGTGGTGAGGTGGGATTCGCCGAACTCAACAGTCAGGTCTCTGCTGTGGTGAGGTGGGATTCGCCAAACTCAACAGTCAGGTCTCTGCTGGGGTGAGGTGAGATTCACCGAACTTAACAGTTAGGTCTCTGCTGAGGTGAGGTGGGATGCGCCGAACTCAACAGTCAGTTCTCTGCTGTGGTGAGGTGGGATTCGCCGAACACAACAGTCAGTTCTCTGTTGTGGTGAGGTGGGATTCGCCGAACACAACAGTCAGGTCTCTGCTGTGGTGAGGTGGGATACACCGGAAACAACAGTCAGGTCTCTGCTGTGGTGAGGTGGGATTTGCCGAGCACAACAGTCAGGTCTCTGCTGTGGTGATTTGGGATTCGCCGAGCTCATCAGTCACGTCTCTACTGTGGTGAGGTGGGATTCGCCGAGCTCAACAGTCAGGTCTCTGCTGTGGTGAGGTGGGATTCGCCAAGCTCAACAGTCAGGTCTCTGCTGTGGTGAGGTGGGATTCGCCGAGCTCAACAGTCAGGTCTCTGCTGTGGTGAGGTGGGATTCGCCGAACTCAACAATCAGGTCTCTGCTGTGGTGAGGTGGGATTCGCCAAGCTCAACAGTCAGGTCTCTGCTGGGGTGAGGTGGGATTCGCCAAACTCAACAGTCAGGTCTCTGCTGTGGTGAGGTGGGATTCGCCGAACTCAACAGTCAGGTCTCTGCTGTGGTGAGGTGGGATTCACCGAGCTCAACAGTCAGGTCTCTGCTGTGGTGAGGTGGGATTCGCCGAGCTCAACAGTCAGGTCTCTGCTGTGGTGTGGTGGGATTCACCGAACTCAAACAGTCAGGTCTCTGCTGTGGTGAGGTGGGATAGACCTGTGGTGAGGTGGGATTCTCCGAACTCAACAGTCAGGTCTCTGCTGTGGTGAGGTGGGATTCGCCGAACTCAACATTCAGGTCTCTGCTGGGGTGAGGTGGGATTCTCCGAACTCAACAGTCAGGTCTCTGCTGTGGTGAGGTGGGATTTGCAGAACTCAACAGTCAGGTCTCTGCTGGGGTGAGGTGGGATTAGCCGAGCTGAACAGTCAGGTCTCTGCTGTGGTGAGGTGGGATTCGCCGAGCTCAACAGTCAGGTCTCTGCTGTGGTGAGGTGGGATTCACCAAGCTCAACACTCAGGTCTCTGCTGTGGTGTGGTGGGATTCGCCGAACTCGAACAGTCAGGTCTCTGCTGTGGGGAGGTGGGATAGACCTGTGGTGAGGTGGGATTCACCGAACTCGAACAGTCAGGTCTCTGCTGTGGTGAGGTGGAATTCGCCGAGCTCAACAGTCAGGTCTCTTCTGGGGTGAGGTGGGATTCGCCGAGCTTAACAGTCAGGTCTCTGCTGGGGTGAGGTGGGATTCGCCAAACTCAACAGTCAGGTCTCTGCTGTGGTGAGGTGGGATTCGCCGAACTCAACAGTCAGGTCTCTGCTGTGGTGAGGTGGGATTCACCGAGCTCAACAGTCAGGTCTCTGCTGTGGTGAGGTGGGATTCGCCGAGCTCAACAGTCAGGTCTCTGCTGTGGTGAGGTGGGATTCGCCGAACTCAACAGTCAGGTCTCTGCTGTGGTGAGGTGGGATTCGCCAAGCTCAAGAGTCAGGTCTCTGCTGTGGTGTGGTGGGATTCACCGAACTCAAACAGTCAGGTCTCTGCTGTGGTGAGGTGGGATAGACCTGTGGTGAGGTGGGATTCTCCGAACTCAACAGTCAGGTCTCTGCTGTGGTGAGGTGGGATTCGCCGAACTCAACATTCAGGTCTCTGCTGGGGTGAGGTGGGATTCTCCGAACTCAACAGTCAGGTCTCTGCTGTGGTGAGGTGGGATTTGCAGAACTCAACAGTCAGGTCTCTGCTGTGGTGAGGTGGGATTAGCCGAGCTGAACAGTCAGGTCTCTGCTGTGGTGAGGTGGGATTCGCCGAGCTCAACAGTCAGGTCTCTGCTGTGGTGAGGTGGGATTCACCAAGCTCAACACTCAGGTCTCTGCTGTGGTGTGGTGGGATTCGCCGAACTCGAGCAGTCAGGTCTCTGCTGTGGGGAGGTGGGATAGACCTGTGGTGAGGTGGGATTCACCGAACTCGAACAGTCAGGTCTCTGCTGTGGTGAGGTGGGATTCGCCGAGCTCAACAGTCATGTCTCTTCTGGGGTGAGGTGGGATTCGCTGAGCTTAACACTCAGGTCTCTGCTGTGGTGAGGTGGGATTCGCCGAGCTCAACAGTCAGGTCTCTGCTGTGGTGAGGTGGGATTCGCCGAGCTCAACAGTCAGGTCTCTGCTGTGGTGAGGTGGGATTCGCCGAGCTCAACAGTCAGGTCTCTGCTGTGGTGAGGTGGGATTCGCCGAGCTCAACAGTCAGGTCTCTGCTGTGGTGAGGTGGGATTCGCCGAACTCAACAGTCAGGTCTCTGCTGGGGTGAGGTGAGGTGAGATTCACCGAACTTAACAGTTAGGTCTCTGCTGAGGTGAGGTGGGATGCGCCGGACTCAACAGTCAGGTCTCTGCTGTGGTGAGGTGGGATTCGCCGAGCTCAAGAGTCAGGTCTCTGCTGTGGTGTGGTGGGATTCACCGAACTCAAACAGTCAGGTCTCTGCTGTGGTGAGGTGGGATAGACCTGTGGTGAGGTGGGATTCACAGTCAGGTCTCTGCTGTGGTGAGGTGGGATTCGCCGAGCTCAACAGTCAGGTCTCTGCTGTGGTGAGGTGGGATTCGCCGAGCTCAACAGTCAGGTCTCTGCTGTGGTGAGGTGGGATTCGCCGAGCTCAACAGTCAGGTCTCTGCTGTGGTGAGGTGGGATTCGCCGAGCTCAACAGTCAGGTCTCTGCTGTGGTGAGGTGGGATTCGCCGAGCTCAACAGTCAGGTCTCTGCTGTGGTGAGGTGGGATTCGCCGAGCTCAACAGTCAGGTCTCTGCTGTGGTGAGGTGGGATTCGCCGAGCTCAACAGTCAGGTCTCTGCTGTGGTGATTTGGGATTCGCCGAGCTCAACAGTCAGGTCTCTACTGTGCTGAGGTGGGATTCGCTGAGCTCAACAGTCAGGTCTCTGCTGTGGTGAGGTGGGATTCGCCGAACTCAACAGTCAGGTCTCTGCTGTGGTGAGGTGGGATTCGCCAAGCTCAAGAGTCAGGTCTCTGCTGTGGTGTGGTGGGATTCACCGAACTCAAACAGTCAGGTCTCTGCTGTGGTGAGGTGGGATAGACCTGTGGTGAGGTGGGATTCACTGAACTCGAACAGTCAGGTCTCTGCTGTGGTGAGGTGGGATTCGCCGAGCTAAACAGTCAGGTCTCTGCTGTGGTGAGGTGGGATTCGCCGAACTCAACAGTCAGGTCTCTGCTGTGGTGAGGTGGGATTCGCCGAACTCAACAGTCAGGTCTCTGCTGGGGTGAGGTGAGATTCACCGAACTTAACAGTTAGGTCTCTGCTGAGGTGAGGTGGGATGCGCCGAACTCAACAGTCAGTTCTCTGCTGTGGTGAGGTGGGATTCGCCGAACACAACAGTCAGTTCTCTGTTGTGGTGAGGTGGGATTCGCCGAACACAACAGTCAGGTCTCTGCTGTGGTGAGGTGGGATACACCGGAAACAACAGTCAGGTCTCTGCTGTGGTGAGGTGGGATTTGCTGAGCACAACAGTCAGGTCTCTGCTGTGGTGATTTGGGATTCGCCGAGCTCAACAGTCACGTCTCTACTGTGGTGAGGTGGGATTCGCCGAGCTCAACAGTCAGGTCTCTGCTGTGGTGAGGTGGGATTCGCCAAGCTCAATAGTCAGGTCTCTGCTGTGGTGAGGTTGGATTCGCCGAGCTCAACAGTCAGGTCTCTGCTGTGGTGAGGTGGGATTCGCCGAGCTCAACAGTCAGGTCTCTGCTGTGGTGAGGTGGGATTCGCCGAACTCAACAGTCAGGTCTCTGCTGTGGTGAGGTGGGATTCGCCAAGCTCAAGAGTCAGGTCTCTGCTGTGGTGTGGTGGGATTCACCGAACTCAACAGTCAGGTCTCTGCTGTGGTGAGGTGGGTTTCGCCGAGCTCAACAGTCAGGTCTCTGCTGTGGTGAGGTGGGATTCGCCGAACTCAACAGTCAGGTCTCTGCTGTGGTGAGGTGGGATTCGCCAAGCTCAAGAGTCAGGTCTCTGCTGTGGTGTGGTGGGATTCACCGAACTCAAACAGTCAGGTCTCTGCTGTGGTGAGGTGGGATAGACCTGTGGTGAGGTGAGATTCACCGAACTCGAACAGTCAGGTCTCTGCTGTGGTGAGGTGGGATTCGCCGAGCTAAACAGTCAGGTCTCTGCTGTGGTGAGGTGGGATTCGCCGAGCTCAACAGTCAGGTCTCTGCTGTGGTGAGGTGGGATTCGCCGAGCTCAACAGTCAGGTCTCTGCTGTGGTGAGGTGGGATTCGCCGAGCTCAACAGTCAGGTCTCTGCTGTGGTGAGGTGGGATTCGCCAAGCTCAACAGTCAGGTCTCTGCTGTGGTGAGGTGGGATTTACCGAGTTCAACAGTCAGGTCTCTGCTGTGGTGAGGTGGGATTCGCCGAACTCAACAGTCAGGTCTCTGCTGTGGTGAGGTGGGATTCACAGAGCTCAACAGTAAGGTCTCTGCTGTGGTGAGGTAGGATTCGCCGAGCTTAACAGTCAGGTCTCTGCTGTGGTGAGGTGGGATTCGCCGAACTCAACAGTCAGGTCTCTGCTGTGGTGAGGTGGTATTCGCCAAGCTCAAGAGTCAGGTCTCTGCTGTGGTGTGGTGGGATTCACCGAACTCAAACAGTCAGGTGTCTGCTGTGGTGAGGTGGGATAGACCTGTGGTGAGGTGGGATTCACCGAACTCGAACAGTCAGGTCTCTGCTGTGGTGAGGTGGGATTCGCCGAGCTAAACAGTCAGGTCTCTGCTGTGGTGAGGTGGGATTCGCCGAGCTCAACAGTCAGGTCTCTGCTGTGGTGAGGTGGGATTCGCCGAGCTCAACAGTCAGGTCTCTGCTGTGGTGAGGTGGGATTCGCCGAGCTCAACAGTCAGGTCTCTGCTGTGGTGAGGTGGGATTCGCCAAGCTCAACAGTCAGGTCTCTGCTGTGGTGAGGTGGGATTCGCCGAGCTCAACAGTCAGGTCTCTGCTGTGGTGAGGTGGGATTCGCCGAACTCAACAGTCAGGTCTCTGCTGTGGTGAGGTGGGATTCGCCGAGCTCAACAGTAAGGTCTCTGCTGTGGTGAGGTAGGATTCGCCGAGCTTAACATTCAGGTCTCTGCTGGGGTGAGGTGGGATTCTCCGAACTCGAACAGTCAGGTCTCTGCTGTGGTGAGGTGGGATTCGCCGAACTCAACAGTCAGGTCTCTGCTGGGGTGAGGTGGGATTAGCCGAGCTGAACAGTCAGGTCTCTGCTGTGGTGAGGTGGGATTCGCCGAGCTCAACAGTCAGGTCTCTGCTGTGGTGAGGTGGGATTCGCCAAGCTTAACAGTCAGAACTCTCCTGTGGTAAGGTAGGATTCGCCGAGCTCAACAGTCAGGTCTCTGCTGTGGTGAGGTGGGATTCGCCGAGCTCAACAGTCAGGTCTCTGCTGTGGTGAGGTGGGATTCGCCGAGCTCAACAGTCAGGTCTCTGCTGGGGTGAGGTGGGATTCTCTGAACTCAACAGCCAGGTCTCTGCTGTGGTGAGGTGGGATTCGCCGAACTCAACAGTCAGGTCTCTGCTGTGGTGAGGTGGGATTCGCCGAGCTCAACAGTCAGGTCTCTGCTGTGGTGAGGTGGGATTCGCCGAGCTCAACAGTCAGGTCTCTGCTGTGGTGAGGTGGGATTCGCCGAGCTCAACAGTCAGGTCTCTGCTGTGGTGAGGTGGGATTCGCCGAGCTCAACAGTCAGGTCTCTGCTGTGGTGAGGTGGGATTCGCCGAGCTCAACAGTCAGGTCTCTGCTGTGGTGATTTGGGATTCGCCGAGCTCAACAGTCAGGTCTCTACTGTGCTGAGGTGGGATTCGCTGAGCTCAACAGTCAGGTCTCTGCTGTGGTGAGGTGGGATTCGCCGAACTCAACAGTCAGGTCTCTGCTGTGGTGAGGTGGGATTCGCCAAACTCAACAGTCAGGTCTCTGCTGGGGTGAGGTGAGATTCACCGAACTTAACAGTTAGGTCTCTGCTGAGGTGAGGTGGGATGCGCCGAACTCAACAGTCAGTTCTCTGCTGTGGTGAGGTGGGATTCGCCGAACACAACAGTCAGTTCTCTGTTGTGGTGAGGTGGGATTCGCCGAACACAACAGTCAGGTCTCTGCTGTGGTGAGGTGGGATACACCGGAAACAACAGTCAGGTCTCTGCTGTGGTGAGGTGGGATTTGCCGAGCACAACAGTCAGGTCTCTGCTGTGGTGATTTGGGATTCGCCGAGCTCATCAGTCACGTCTCTACTGTGGTGAGGTGGGATTCGCCGAGCTCAACAGTCAGGTCTCTGCTGTGGTGAGGTGGGATTCGCCAAGCTCAACAGTCAGGTCTCTGCTGTGGTGAGGTGGGATTCGCCGAGCTCAACAGTCAGGTCTCTGCTGTGGTGAGGTGGGATTCGCCGAACTCAACAATCAGGTCTCTGCTGTGGTGAGGTGGGATTCGCCGAGCTCAACAGTCAGGTCTCTGCTGGGGTGAGGTGGGATTCGCCAAACTCAACAGTCAGGTCTCTGCTGTGGTGAGGTGGGATTCGCCGAACTCAACAGTCAGGTCTCTGCTGTGGTGAGGTGGGATTCACCGAGCTTAACAGTCAGGTCTCTGCTGTGGTGAGGTGGGATTCGCCGAGCTCAACAGTCAGGTCTCTGCTGTGGTGTAGTGGGATTCACCGAACTCAAACAGTCAGGTCTCTGCTGTGGTGAGGTGGGATAGACCTGTGGTGAGGTGGGATTCTCCGAACTCAACAGTCAGGTCTCTGCTGTGGTGAGGTGGGATTCGCCGAACTCAACATTCAGGTCTCTGCTGGGGTGAGGTGGGATTCTCCGAACTCAACAGTCAGGTCTCTGCTGTGGTGAGGTGGGATTTGCAGAACTCAACAGTCAGGTCTCTGCTGGGGTGAGGTGGGATTAGCCGAGCTGAACAGTCAGGTCTCTGCTGTGGTGAGGTGGGATTCGCCGAGCTCAACAGTCAGGTCTCTGCTGTGGTGAGGTGGGATTCACCAAGCTCAACACTCAGGTCTCTGCTGTGGTGTGGTGGGATTCGCCGAACTCGAACAGTCAGGTCTCTGCTGTGGGGAGGTGGGATAGACCTGTGGTGAGGTGGGATTCACCGAACTCGAACAGTCAGGTCTCTGCTGTGGTGAGGTGGAATTCGCCGAGCTCAACAGTCAGGTCTCTTCTGGGGTGAGGTGGGATTCGCCGAGCTTAACAGTCAGGTCTCTGCTGGGGTGAGGTGGGATTCGCCAAACTCAACAGTCAGGTCTCTGCTGTGGTGAGGTGGGATTCGCCGAACTCAACAGTCAGGTCTCTGCTGTGGTGAGGTGGGATTCACCGAGCTCAACAGTCAGGTCTCTGCTGTGGTGAGGTGGAATTCGCCGAGCTCAACAGTCAGGTCTCTGCTGTGGTGAGGTGGGATTCGCCGAACTCAACAGTCAGGTCTCTGCTGTGGTGAGGTGGGATTCGCCAAGCTCAAGAGTCAGGTCTCTGCTGTGGTGTGGTGGGATTCACCGAACTCAAACAGTCAGGTCTCTGCTGTGGTGAGGTGGGATAGACCTGTGGTGAGGTGGGATTCTCCGAACTCAACAGTCAGGTCTCTGCTGTAGTGAGGTGGGATTCGCCGAACTCAACATTCAGGTCTCTGCTGGGGTGAGGTGGGATTCTCCGAACTCAACAGTCAGGTCTCTGCTGTGGTGAGGTGGGATTTGCAGAACTCAACAGTCAGGTCTCTGCTGTGGTGAGGTGGGATTAGCCGAGCTGAACAGTCAGGTCTCTGCTGTGGTGAGGTGGGATTCGCCGAGCTCAACAGTCAGGTCTCTGCTGTGGTGAGGTGGGATTCACCAAGCTCAACACTCAGGTCTCTGCTGTGGTGTGGTGGGATTCGCCGAACTCGAGCAGTCAGGTCTCTGCTGTGGGGAGGTGGGATAGACCTGTGGTGAGGTGGGATTCACCAAACTCGAACAGTCAGGTCTCTGCTGTGGTGAGGTGGGATTCGCCGAGCTCAACAGTCATGTCTCTTCTGGGGTGAGGTGGGATTCGCTGAGCTTAACACTCAGGTCTCTGCTGTGGTGAGGTGGGATTCGCCGAGCTCAACAGTCAGGTCTCTGCTGTGGTGAGGTGGGATTCGCCGAGCTCAACAGTCAGGTCTCTGCTGTGGTGAGGTGGGATTCGCCGAGCTCAACAGTCAGGTCTCTGCTGTGGTGAGGTGGGATTCGCCGAGCTCAACAGTCAGGTCTCTGCTGTGGTGAGGTGGGATTCGCCGAACTCAACAGTCAGGTCTCTGCTGGGGTGAGGTGAGGTGAGATTCACCGAACTTAACAGTTAGGTCTCTGCTGAGGTGAGGTGGGATGCGCCGGACTCAACAGTCAGGTCTCTGCTGTGGTGAGGTGGGATTCGCCGAGCTCAAGAGTCAGGTCTCTGCTGTGGTGTGGTGGGATTCACCGAACTCAAACAGTCAGGTCTCTGCTGTGGTGAGGTGGGATAGACCTGTGGTGAGGTGGGATTCACAGTCAGGTCTCTGCTGTGGTGAGGTGGGATTCGCCGAGCTCAACAGTCAGGTCTCTGCTGTGGTGAGGTGGGATTCGCCGAGCTCAACAGTCAGGTCTCTGCTGTGGTGAGGTGGGATTCGCCGAGCTCAACAGTCAGGTCTCTGCTGTGGTGAGGTGGGATTCGCCGAGCTCAACAGTCAGGTCTCTGCTGTGGTGAGGTGGGATTCGCCGAGCTCAACAGTCAGGTCTCTGCTGTGGTGAGGTGGGATTCGCCGAGCTCAACAGTCAGGTCTCTGCTGTGGTGAGGTGGGATTCGCCGAGCTCAACAGTCAGGTCTCTGCTGTGGTGATTTGGGATTCGCCGAGCTCAACAGTCAGGTCTCTACTGTGCTGAGGTGGGATTCGCTGAGCTCAACAGTCAGGTCTCTGCTGTGGTGAGGTGGGATTCGCCGAACTCAACAGTCAGGTCTCTGCTGTGGTGAGGTGGGATTCGCCAAGCTCAAGAGTCAGGTCTCTGCTGTGGTGTGGTGGGATTCACCGAACTCAAACAGTCAGGTCTCTGCTGTGGTGAGGTGGGATAGACCTGTGGTGAGGTGGGATTCACTGAACTCGAACAGTCAGGTCTCTGCTGTGGTGAGGTGGGATTCGCCGAGCTAAACAGTCAGGTCTCTGCTGTGGTGAGGTGGGATTCGCCGAACTCAACAGTCAGGTCTCTGCTGTGGTGAGGTGGGATTCGCCGAACTCAACAGTCAGGTCTCTGCTGGGGTGAGGTGAGATTCACCGAACTTAACAGTTAGGTCTCTGCTGAGGTGAGGTGGGATGCGCCGAACTCAACAGTCAGTTCTCTGCTGTGGTGAGGTGGGATTCGCCGAACACAACAGTCAGTTCTCTGTTGTGGTGAGGTGGGATTCGCCGAACACAACAGTCAGGTCTCTGCTGTGGTGAGGTGGGATACACCGGAAACAACAGTCAGGTCTCTGCTGTGGTGAGGTGGGATTTGCTGAGCACAACAGTCAAGTCTCTGCTGTGGTGATTTGGGATTCGCCGAGCTCAACAGTCACGTCTCTACTGTGGTGAGGTGGGATTCGCCGAGCTCAACAGTCAGGTCTCTGCTGTGGTGAGGTGGGATTCGCCAAGCTCAATAGTCAGGTCTCTGCTGTGGTGAGGTTGGATTCGCCGAGCTCAACAGTCAGGTCTCTGCTGTGGTGAGGTGGGATTCGCCGAGCTCAACAGTCAGGTCTCTGCTGTGGTGAGGTGGGATTCGCCGAACTCAACAGTCAGGTCTCTGCTGTGGTGAGGTGGGATTCGCCAAGCTCAAGAATCAGGTCTCTGCTGTGGTGTGGTGGGATTCACCGAACTCAACAGTCAGGTCTCTGCTGTGGTGAGGTGGGTTTCGCCGAGCTCAACAGTCAGGTCTCTGCTGTGGTGAGGTGGGATTCGCCGAACTCAACAGTCAGGTCTCTGCTGTGGTGAGGTGGGATTCGCCAAGCTCAAGAGTCAGGTCTCTGCTGTGGTGTGGTGGGATTCACCGAACTCAAACAGTCAGGTCTCTGCTGTGGTGAGGTGGGATAGACCTGTGGTGAGGTGAGATTCACCGAACTCGAACAGTCAGGTCTCTGCTGTGGTGAGGTGGGATTCGCCGAGCTAAACAGTCAGGTCTCTGCTGTGGTGAGGTGGGATTCGCCGAGCTCAACAGTCAGGTCTCTGCTGTGGTGAGGTGGGATTCGCCGAGCTCAACAGTCAGGTCTCTGCTGTGGTGAGGTGGGATTCGCCGAGCTCAACAGTCAGGTCTCTGCTGTGGTGAGGTGGGATTCGCCAAGCTCAACAGTCAGGTCTCTGCTGTGGTGAGGTGGGATTTACCGAGTTCAACAGTCAGGTCTCTGCTGTGGTGAGGTGGGATTCGCCGAACTCAACAGTCAGGTCTCTGCTGTGGTGAGGTGGGATTCACAGAGCTCAACAGTAAGGTCTCTGCTGTGGTGAGGTAGGATTCGCCGAGCTTAACAGTCAGGTCTCTGCTGTGGTGAGGTGGGATTCGCCGAACTCAACAGTCAGGTCTCTGCTGTGGTGAGGTGGTATTCGCCAAGCTCAAGAGTCAGGTCTCTGCTGTGGTGTGGTGGGATTCACCGAACTCAAACAGTCAGGTGTCTGCTGTGGTGAGGTGGGATAGACCTGTGGTGAGGTGGGATTCACCGAACTCGAACAGTCAGGTCTCTGCTGTGGTGAGGTGGGATTCGCCGAGCTAAACAGTCAGGTCTCTGCTGTGGTGAGGTGGGATTCGCCGAGCTCAACAGTCAGGTCTCTGCTGTGGTGAGGTGGGATTCGCCGAGCTCAACAGTCAGGTCTCTGCTGTGGTGAGGTGGGATTCGCCGAGCTCAACAGTCAGGTCTCTGCTGTGGTGAGGTGGGATTCGCCAAGCTCAACAGTCAGGTCTCTGCTGTGGTGAGGTGGGATTCGCCGAGCTCAACAGTCAGGTCTCTGCTGTGGTGAGGTGGGATTCGCCGAACTCAACAGTCAGGTCTCTGCTGTGGTGAGGTGGGATTCGCCGAGCTCAACAGTAAGGTCTCTGCTGTGGTGAGGTAGGATTCGCCGAGCTTAACATTCAGGTCTCTGCTGTGGTGAGGTGGGATTCGCCGAACTCAACAGTCAGGTCTCTGCTGTGGTGAGGTGGGATTCGCCGGACACAACAGTCTGGTCTCTGCTGTGGTGAGGTGGGATTCGCCGAGCTCAACAGTCAGGTCTCTGCTGGGGTGAGGTGGGATTCGCCGAACTCAACAGTCAGGTCTCTGCTGTGGTGATGTGGGATTCGCCGAACTCAACATTCAGGTCTCTGCTGGGGTGAGGTGGGATTCTCCGAACTCGAACAGTCAGGTCTCTGCTGTGGTGAGGTGGGATTCGCCGAACTCAACAGTCAGGTCTCTGCTGGGGTGAGGTGGGATTAGCCGAGCTGAACAGTCAGGTCTCTGCTGTGGTGAGGTGGGATTCGCCGAGCTCAACAGTCAGGTCTCTGCTGTGGTGAGGTGGGATTCGCCAAGCTTAACAGTCAGAACTCTCCTGTGGTAAGGTAGGATTCGCCGAGCTCAACAGTCAGGTCTCTGCTGTGGTGAGGTGGGATTCGCCGAGCTCAACAGTCAGGTCTCTGCTGTGGTGAGGTGGGATTCGCCGAGCTCAACAGTCAGGTCTCTGCTGGGGTGAGGTGGGATTCTCTGAACTCAACAGCCAGGTCTCTGCTGTGGTGAGGTGGGATTCGCCGAACTCAACAGTCAGGTCTCTGCTGTGGTGAGGTGGGATTCGCCGAGCTCAACAGTCAGGTCTCTGCTGTGGTGAGGTGGGATTCGCCGAGCTCAACAGTCAGGTCTCTGCTGTGGTGAGGTGGGATTCGCCGAGCTCAACAGTCAGGTCTCTGCTGTGGTGAGGTGGGATTCGCCGAGCTCAACAGTCAGGTCTCTGCTGTGGTGAGGTGGGATTCGCCGAGCTCAACAGTCAGGTCTCTGCTGTGGTGATTTGGGATTCGCCGAGCTCAACAGTCAGGTCTCTACTGTGCTGAGGTGGGATTCGCTGAGCTCAACAGTCAGGTCTCTGCTGTGGTGAGGTGGGATTCGCCGAACTCAACAGTCAGGTCTCTGCTGTGGTGAGGTGGGATTCGCCAAACTCAACAGTCAGGTCTCTGCTGGGGTGAGGTGTGATTCACCGAACTTAACAGTTAGGTCTCTGCTGAGGTGAGGTGGGATGCGCCGAACTCAACAGTCAGTTCTCTGCTGTGGTGAGGTGGGATTCGCCGAACACAACAGTCAGTTCTCTGTTGTGGTGAGGTGGGATTCGCCGAACACAACAGTCAGGTCTCTGCTGTGGTGAGGTGGGATACACCGGAAACAACAGTCAGGTCTCTGCTGTGGTGAGGTGGGATTTGCCGAGCACAACAGTCAGGTCTCTGCTGTGGTGATTTGGGATTCGCCGAGCTCATCAGTCACGTCTCTACTGTGGTGAGGTGGGATTCGCCGAGCTCAACAGTCAGGTCTCTGCTGTGGTGAGGTGGGATTCGCCAAGCTCAACAGTCAGGTCTCTGCTGTGGTGAGGTGGGATTCGCCGAGCTCAACAGTCAGGTCTCTGCTGTGGTGAGGTGGGATTCGCCGAACTCAACAATCAGGTCTCTGCTGTGGTGAGGTGGGATTCGCCGAGCTCAACAGTCAGGTCTCTGCTGGGGTGAGGTGGGATTCGCCAAACTCAACAGTCAGGTCTCTGCTGTGGTGAGGTGGGATTCGCCGAACTCAACAGTCAGGTCTCTGCTGTGGTGAGGTGGGATTCACCGAGCTCAACAGTCAGGTCTCTGCTGTGGTGAGGTGGGATTCGCCAAGCTCAACAGTCAGGTCTCTGCTGTGGTGTGGTGGGATTCACCGAACTCAAACAGTCAGGTCTCTGCTGTGGTGAGGTGGGATAGACCTGTGGTGAGGTGGGATTCTCCGAACTCAACAGTCAGGTCTCTGCTGTGGTGAGGTGGGATTCGCCGAACTCAACATTCAGGTCTCTGCTGGGGTGAGGTGGGATTCTCCGAACTCAA
Source organism: Hyperolius riggenbachi (assembly GCF_040937935.1). Classification (NCBI taxonomy): domain Eukaryota; kingdom Metazoa; phylum Chordata; class Amphibia; order Anura; family Hyperoliidae; genus Hyperolius; species Hyperolius riggenbachi. The sequence goes on along the minus strand of NC_090656.1, from coordinate 169,877,824 downwards.
CAGTCAGGTCTCTGCTGTGGTGAGGTGGGATTTGCAGAACTCAACAGTCAGGTCTCTGCTGGGGTGAGGTGGGATTAGCCGAGCTGAACAGTCAGGTCTCTGCTGTGGTGAGGTGGGATTCGCCGAGCTCAACAGTCAGGTCTCTGCTGTGGTGAGGTGGGATTCACCAAGCTCAACACTCAGGTCTCTGCTGTGGTGTGGTGGGATTCGCCGAACTCGAACAGTCAGGTCTCTGCTGTGGGGAGGTGGTATAGACCTGTGGTGAGGTGGGATTCACCGAACTCGAACAGTCAGGTCTCTGCTGTGGTGAGGTGGAATTCGCCGAGCTCAACAGTCAGGTCTCTTCTGGGGTGAGGTGGGATTCGCCGAGCTTAACAGTCAGGTCTCTGCTGGGGTGAGGTGGGATTCGCCAAACTCAACAGTCAGGTCTCTGCTGTGGTGAGGTGGGATTCGCCGAACTCAACAGTCAGGTCTCTGCTGTGGTGAGGTGGGATTCACCGAGCTCAACAGTCAGGTCTCTGCTGTGGTGAGGTGGGATTCGCCGAGCTCAACAGTCAGGTCTCTGCTGTGGTGAGGTGGGATTCGCCGAACTCAACAGTCAGGTCTCTGCTGTGGTGAGGTGGGATTCGCCAAGCTCAAGAGTCAGGTCTCTGCTGTGGTGTGGTGGGATTCACCGAACTCAAACAGTCAGGTCTCTGCTGTGGTGAGGTGGGATAGACCTGTGGTGAGGTGGGATTCTCCGAACTCAACAGTCAGGTCTCTGCTGTGGTGAGGTGGGATTCGCCGAACTCAACATTCAGGTCTCTGCTGGGGTGAGGTGGGATTCTCCGAACTCAACAGTCAGGTCTCTGCTGTGGTGAGGTGGGATTTGCAGAACTCAACAGTCAGGTCTCTGCTGTGGTGAGGTGGGATTAGCCGAGCTGAACAGTCAGGTCTCTGCTGTGGTGAGGTGGGATTCGCCGAGCTCAACAGTCAGGTCTCTGCTGTGGTGAGGTGGGATTCACCAAGCTCAACACTCAGGTCTCTGCTGTGGTGTGGTGGGATTCGCCGAACTCGAGCAGTCAGGTCTCTGCTGTGGGGAGGTGGGATAGACCTGTGGTGAGGTGGGATTCACCGAACTCGAACAGTCAGGTCTCTGCTGTGGTGAGGTGGGATTCGCCGAGCTCAACAGTCATGTCTCTTCTGGGGTGAGGTGGGATTCGCTGAGCTTAACACTCAGGTCTCTGCTGTGGTGAGGTGGGATTCGCCGAGCTCAACAGTCAGGTCTCTGCTGTGGTGAGGTGGGATTCGCCGAGCTCAACAGTCAGGTCTCTGCTGTGGTGAGGTGGGATTCGCCGAGCTCAACAGTCAGGTCTCTGCTGTGGTGAGGTGGGATTCGCCGAGCTCAACAGTCAGGTCTCTGCTGTGGTGAGGTGGGATTCGCGGAACTCAACAGTCAGGTCTCTGCTGGGGTGAGGTGAGGTGAGATTCACCGAACTTAACAGTTAGGTCTCTGCTGAGGTGAGGTGGGATGCGCCGGACTCAACAGTCAGGTCTCTGCTGTGGTGAGGTGGGATTCGCCGAGCTCAAGAGTCAGGTCTCTGCTGTGGTGTGGTGGGATTCACCGAACTCAAACAGTCAGGTCTCTGCTGTGGTGAGGTGGGATAGACCTGTGGTGAGGTGGGATTCACAGTCAGGTCTCTGCTGTGGTGAGGTGGGATTCGCCGAGCTCAACAGTCAGGTCTCTGCTGTGGTGAGGTGGGATTCGCCGAGCTCAACAGTCAGGTCTCTGCTGTGGTGAGGTGGGATTCGCCGAGCTCAACAGTCAGGTCTCTGCTGTGGTGAGGTGGGATTCGCCGAGCTCAACAGTCAGGTCTCTGCTGTGGTGATTTGGGATTCGCCGAGCTCAACAGTCAGGTCTCTACTGTGGTGAGGTGGGATTCGCCGAGCTCAACAGTCAGGTCTCTGCTGTGGTGAGGTGGGATTCGCCAAGCTCAACAGTCAGGTCTCTGCTGTGGTGAGGTGTGATTCGCCGAGCTCAACAGTAAGGTCTCTGCTGTGGTGAGGTAGGATTCGCCGAGCTTAACAGTCAGGTCTCTGTTGTGGTGAGGTGGGATTCGCCGAGCTCAACAGTCAGGTCTCTGCTGTGGTGAGGTGGGATTTGCCGAGCTCAACAGTCAGGTCTCTGCTGGGGTGAGGTGGGATTCGCCGAGCTAAACAGTCAGGTCTCTGCTGTGGTAAGGTGGGATTCGCCGAGCTCAACAGTCAGGTCTCTGCTGGGGTGAGGTGGGATTCGCCGAACTCAACAGTCAGGTCTCTGCTGTGGTGAGGTGGGATTCGCCGAACTCAACAGTCAGGTCTCTGCTGGGGTGAGGTGGGATTCTCCGAACTCAACAGTCAGGTCTCTGCTGTAGTGAGGTGGGATTCGCCGAACTCAACATTCAGGTCTCTGCTGGGGTGAGGTGGGATTCTCCGAACTCAACAGTCAGGTCTCTGCTGTGGTGAGGTGGGATTCGCCGAACTCAACAGTCAGGTCTCTGCTGGGGTGAGGTGGGATTAGCCGAGCTGAACAGTCAGGTCTCTGCTGTGGTGAGGTGGGATTCGCCGAGCTCAACAGTCAGGTCTCTGCTGTGGTGAGGTGGGATTCACCAAGCTCAACACTCAGGTCTCTGCTGTGGTGTGGTGGGATTCGCCGAACTCGAACAGTCAGGTCTCTGCTGTGGGGAGGTGGGATAGACCTGTGGTGAGGTGGGATTTACCGAACTCGAACAGTCAGGTCTCTGCTGTGGTGAGGTGGGATTCGCCGAGCTCAACAGTCAGGTCTCTTCTGGGGTGAGGTGGGATTCGCCGAGCTTAACAGTCAGGTCTCTGCTGTGGTGAGGTGGGATTCGCCGAGCTCAACAGTCAGGTCTCTGCTGTGGTGAGGTGGGATTCGCCGAGCTCAACAGTCAGGTCTCTGCTGTGGTGAGGTGGGATTCGCCGAGCTCAACACTCAGGTCTCTGCTGTGGTGTGGTGGGATCCGCCGAACTCGAACAGTCAGGTCTCTGCTGTGGGGAGGTGGGATAGACCTGTGGTGAGGTGGGATTCACCGAACTCGAACAGTCAGGTCTCTGCTGTGGTGAGGTGGGATTCGCCGAGCTCAACAGTCAGGTCTCTTCTGGGGTGAGGTGGGATTCACCGAGCTTAACAGTCAGGTCTCTGCTGTGGTGAGGTGGGATTCGCCGAGCTCAACAGTCAGGTCTCTGCTGTGGTGAGGTGGGATTCGCCGAGCTCAACAGTCAGGTCTCTGCTGTGGTGAGGTGGGATTCCCCGAGCTCAACAGTCAGGTCTCTGCTGTGGTGAGGTGGGATTCGCCGAGCTCAACAGTCAGGTCTCTGCTGTGGTGAGGTGGGATTCGCCGAGCTCAACAGTCAGGTCTCTGCTGTGGTGAGGTGGGATTCGCCGAAGTCAACAGTCAGGTCTCTGCTGTGGTGAGGTCGGATTCACCGAGCTCAACAGTCAGGTCTCTGCTGTGGTGAGGTGGGATTCGCCGAGCTCAACAGTCAGGTCTCTGCTGTGGTGAGGTGGGATTCGCCGGACTCAACAGTCAGGTCTCTGCTGTGGTGAGGTGGGATTCGCCGAGCTCAAGAGTCAGGTCTCTGCTGTGGTGTGGTGGGATTCACCGAACTCGAACAGTCAGGTCTCTGCTGTGGGGAGGTGGGATAGACCTGTGGTGAGGTGGGATTTACCGAACTCGAACAGTCAGGTCTCTGCTGTGGTGAGGTGGGATTCGCCGAGCTCAACAGTCAGGTCTCTTCTGGGGTGAGGTGGGATTCGCCGAGCTTAACAGTCAGGTCTCTGCTGTGGTGAGGTGGGATTCGCCGAGCTCAACAGTCAGGTCTCTGCTGTGGTGAGGTGGGATTCGCCGAGCTCAACAGTCAGGTCTCTGCTGTGGTGAGGTGGGATTCGCCGAGCTCAACACTCAGGTCTCTGCTGTGGTGTGGTGGGATCCGCCGAACTCGAACAGTCAGGTCTCTGCTGTGGGGAGGTGGGATAGACCTGTGGTGAGGTGGGATTCACCGAACTCGAACAGTCAGGTCTCTGCTGTGGTGAGGTGGGATTCGCCGAGCTCAACAGTCAGGTCTCTTCTGGGGTGAGGTGGGATTCACCGAGCTTAACAGTCAGGTCTCTGCTGTGGTGAGGTGGGATTCGCCGAGCTCAACAGTCAGGTCTCTGCTGTGGTGAGGTGGGATTCGCCGAGCTCAACAGTCAGGTCTCTGCTGTGGTGAGGTGGGATTCCCCGAGCTCAACAGTCAGGTCTCTGCTGTGGTGAGGTGGGATTCGCCGAGCTCAACAGTCAGGTCTCTGCTGTGGTGAGGTGGGATTCGCCGAGCTCAACAGTCAGGTCTCTGCTGTGGTGAGGTGGGATTCGCCGAAGTCAACAGTCAGGTCTCTGCTGTGGTGAGGTCGGATTCACCGAGCTCAACAGTCAGGTCTCTGCTGTGGTGAGGTGGGATTCGCCGAGCTCAACAGTCAGGTCTCTGCTGTGGTGAGGTGGGATTCGCCGGACTCAACAGTCAGGTCTCTGCTGTGGTGAGGTGGGATTCGCCGAGCTCAAGAGTCAGGTCTCTGCTGTGGTGTGGTGGGATTCACCGAACTCAAACAGTCAGGTCTCTGCTGTGGTGAGGTGGGATAGACCTGTGGTGAGGTGGGATTCACAGTCAGGTCTCTGCTGTGGTGAGGTGGGATTCGCCGAGCTAAACAGTCAGGTCTCTGCTGTGGTGAGGTGGGATTCGCCGAGCTCAACAGTCAGGTCTCTGCTGTGGTGAGGTGGGATTCGCCGAGCTCAACAGTCAGGTCTCTGCTGTGGTGAGGTGGGATTCGCCGAGCTCAACAGTCAGGTCTCTGCTGTAGTGAGGTGGGATTCGCCGAGCTCAACAGTCAGGTCTCTGCTGTGGTGAGGTGGGATTCACCGAGCTCAACAGTCAGGTCTCTGCTGTGGTGAGGTGGGATTCGCCGAGCTCAACAGTCAGGTCTCTGCTGTGGTGATTTGGGATTCGCCGAGCTCAACAGTCAGGTCTCTACTGTGCTGAGGTGGGATTCGCTGAGCTCAACAGTCAGGTCTCTGCTGTGGTGAGGTGGGATTCGCCGAACTCAACAGTCAGGGCTCTGCTGTGGTGAGGTGGGATTCGCCGAGCTCAACAGTCAGGTCTCTGCTGTGGTGAGGTGGGATTCACCAAGCTCAACACTCAGGTCTCTGCTGTGGTGTGGTGGGATTCGCCGAACTCGAACAGTCAGGTCTCTGCTGTGGGGAGGTGGGATAGACCTGTGGTGAGGTGGGATTTACCGAACTCGAACAGTCAGGTCTCTGCTGTGGTGAGGTGGGATTCGCCGAGCTCAACAGTCAGGTCTCTGCTGTGGTGTGGTGGGATTCGCCGAACTCGAACAGTCAGGTCTCTGCTGTGGGGAGGTGGGATAGACCTGTGGTGAGGTGGGATTTACCGAACTCGAACAGTCAGGTCTCTGCTGTGGTGAGGTGGGATTCGCCGAGCTCAACAGTCAGGTCTCTTCTGGGGTGAGGTGGGATTCGCCGAGCTTAACAGTCAGGTCTCTGCTGTGGTGAGGTGGGATTCGCCGAGCTCAACAGTCAGGTCTCTGCTGTGGTGAGGTGGGATTCGCCGAGCTCAACAGTCAGGTCTCTGCTGTGGTGAGGTGGGATTCGCCGAGCTCAACACTCAGGTCTCTGCTGTGGTGTGGTGGGATCCGCCGAACTCGAACAGTCAGGTCTCTGCTGTGGGGAGGTCGGATAGACCTGTGGTGAGGTGGGATTCACCGAACTCGAACAGTCAGGTCTCTGCTGTGGTGAGGTGGGATTCGCCGAGCTCAACAGTCAGGTCTCTTCTGGGGTGAGGTGGGATTCACCGAGCTTAACAGTCAGGTCTCTGCTGTGGTGAGGTGGGATTCGCCGAGCTCAACAGTCAGGTCTCTGCTGTGGTGAGGTGGGATTCGCCGAGCTCAACAGTCAGGTCTCTGCTGTGGTGAGGTGGGATTCCCCGAGCTCAACAGTCAGGTCTCTGCTGTGGTGAGGTGGGATTCGCCGAGCTCAACAGTCAGGTCTCTGCTGTGGTGAGGTGGGATTCGCCGAGCTCAACAGTCAGGTCTCTGCTGTGGTGAGGTGGGATTCGCCGAAGTCAACAGTCAGGTCTCTGCTGTGGTGAGGTCGGATTCACCGAGCTCAACAGTCAGGTCTCTGCTGTGGTGAGGTGGGATTCGCCGAGCTCAACAGTCAGGTCTCTGCTGTGGTGAGGTGGGATTCGCCGAAGTCAACAGTCAGGTCTCTGCTGTGGTGAGGTGGGATTCGCCAAGCTCAACAGTCAGGTCTCTGCTGTGGTGAGGTGGGATTCGCCAAGCTCAACAGTCAGGTCTCTGCTGTGGTGAGGTGGGATTCGCCGGACTCAACAGTCAGGTCTCTGCTGTGGTGAGGTGGGATTCGCCGAGCTCAAGAGTCAGGTCTCTGCTGTGGTGTGGTGGGATTCACCGAACTCAAACAGTCAGGTCTCTGCTGTGGTGAGGTGGGATAGACCTGTGGTGAGGTGGGATTCACAGTCAGGTCTCTGCTGTGGTGAGGTGGGATTCGCCGAGCTAAACAGTCAGGTCTCTGCTGTGGTGAGGTGGGATTCGCCGAGCTCAACAGTCAGGTCTCTGCTGTGGTGAGGTGGGATTCGCCGAGCTCAACAGTCAGGTCTCTGCTGTGGTGAGGTGGGATTCGCCGAGCTCAACAGTCAGGTCTCTGCTGTAGTGAGGTGGGATTCGCCGAGCTCAACAGTCAGGTCTCTGCTGTGGTGAGGTGGGATTCGCCGAGCTCAACAGTCAGGTCTCTGCTGTGGTGAGGTGGGATTCGCCGAGCTCAACAGTCAGGTCTCTGCTGTGGTGATTTGGGATTCGCCGAGCTCAACAGTCAGGTCTCTACTGTGCTGAGGTGGGATTCGCTGAGCTCAACAGTCAGGTCTCTGCTGTGGTGAGGTGGGATTCGCCGAACTCAACAGTCAGGGCTCTGCTGTGGTGAGGTGGGATTCGCCGAACTCAACAGTCAGGTCTCTGCTGGGGTGAGGTGAGATTCACCGAACTTAACAGTTAGGTCTCTGCTGAGGTGAGGTGGGATACGCCGAACTCAACAGTCAGTTCTCTGCTGTGGTGAGGTGGAATTCGCCGAACACAACAGTCAGTTCTCTGTTGTGGTGAGGTGGGATTCGCCGAACACAACAGTCAGGTCTCTGCTGTGGTGAGGTGGGATACACCGGAAACAACAGTCAGGTCTCTGCTGTGGTGAGGTGGGATTTGCCGAGCACAACAGTCAGGTCTCTGCTGTGGTGATTTGGGATTCGCCGAGCTCATCAGTCACGTCTCTACTGTGGTGAGGTGGGATTCGCCGAGCTCAACAGTCAGGTCTCTGCTGTGGTGAGGTGGGATTCGCCAAGCTCAACAGTCAGGTCTCTGCTGTGGTGAGGTGGGATTCGCCGAGCTCAACAGTCAGGTCTCTGCTGTGGTGAGGTGGGATTCGCCGAACTCAACAATCAGGTCTCTGCTGTGGTGAGGTGGGATTCGCCGAGCTCAACAGTCAGGTCTCTGCTGGGGTGAGGTGGGATTCGCCGAAGTCAACAGTCAGGTCTCTGCTGTGGTGAGGTGGGATTCGCCGAACTCAACAGTCAGGTCTCTGCTGTGGTGAGGTGGGATTAACCGAGCTCAACAGTCAGGTCTCTGCTGTGGTGAGGTGGGATTCGCCAAGCTCAACAGTCAGGTCTCTGCTGTGGTGAGGTGGGATTCGCCGAGCTCAACAGTCAGGTCTCTGCTGTGGTGAGGTGGGATTCGCCAAGCTCAAGAGTCAGGTCTCTGCTGTGGTGTGGTGGGATTCACCGAACTCAAACAGTCAGGTCTCTGCTGTGGTGAGGTGGGATAGACCTGTGGTGAGGTGGGATTCTCCGAACTCAACAGTCAGGTCTCTGCTGTGGTGAGGTGGGATTCGCCGAACTCAACATTCAGGTCTCTGCTGGGGTGAGGTGGGATTCTCCGAACTCAACAGTCAGGTCTCTGCTGTGGTGAGGTGGGATTCGCCGAACTCAACAGTCAGGTCTCTGCTGGGGTGAGGTGGGATTAGCCGAGCTGAACAGTAAGGTCTCTGCTGTGGTGAGGTGGGATTCGCCGAGCTCAACAGTCAGGTCTCTGCTGTGGTGAGGTGGGATTCACCAAGTTCAACACTCAGGTCTCTGCTGTGGTGTGGTGGGATTCGCCGAACTCGAACAGTCAGGTCTCTGCTGTGGGGAGGTGGGATAGACCTGTGGTGAGGTGGGATTCACCGAACTCGAACAGTCAGGTCTCTGCTGTGGTGAGGTGGGATTCGCCGAGCTCAACAGTCAGGTCTCTTCTGGGGTGAGGTGGGATTCGCCGAGCTTAACAGTCAGGTCTCTGCTGTGGTGAGGTGGGATTCGCCGAGCTCAACAGTCAGGTCTCTGCTGTGGTGAGGTGGGATTCTCCGAGCTCAACAGTCAGGTCTCTGCTGTGGTGAGGTGGGATTCGCCGAGCTCAACAGTCAGGTCTCTGCTGTGGTGAGGTGGGATTCGCCGAGCTCAACAGTCAGATCTCTGCTGTGGTGAGGTGGGATTCGCCGAGCTCAACAGTCAGGTCTCTGCTGTGGTGAGGTGGGATTCGCCGAACTCAACAGTCAGGTCTCTGCTGTGGTGAGGTGGGATTCACCGAGCTCAACAGTCAGGTCTCTGCTGTGGTGAGGTGGGATTCGCCGAGCTCAACAGTCAGGTCTCTGCTGTGGTGAGTTGGGATTCGCCGGACTCAACAGTCAGGTCTCTGCTGTGGTGAGGTGGGATTCGCCGAACTCAAACAGTCAGGTCTCTGCTGTGGTGAGGTGGGATAGACCTGTGGTGAGGTGGGATTCACAGTCAGGTCTCTGCTGTGGTGAGGTGGGATTCGCCGAGCTAAACAGTCAGGTCTCTGCTGTGGTGAGGTGGGATTCGCCGAGCTCAACAGTCAGGTCTCTGCTGTGGTGAGGTGGGATAGACCTGTGGTGAGGTGGGATTCACAGTCAGGTCTCTGCTGTGGTGAGGTGGGATTCGCCGAGCTAAACAGTCAGGTCTCTGCTGTGGTGAGGTGGGATTCGCCGAGCTCAACAGTCAGGTCTCTGCTGTGGTGAGGTGGGACTCGCCGAGCTCAACAGTCAGGTCTCTGCTGTGGTGAGGTGGGATTCGCCGAGCTCAACAGTCAGGTCTCTGCTGTGGTGAGGTGGGATTCGCCGAGCTCAACAGTCAGGTCTCTGCTGTGGTGAGGTGGGATTCGCCGAGCTCAACAGTCAGGTCTCTGCTGTGGTGAGGTGGGATTCGCCGAGCTCAACAGTCAGGTCTCTGCTGTGGTGATTTGGGATTCGCCGAGCTCAACAGTCAGGTCTCTACTGTGCTGAGGTGGGATTCGCTGAGCTCAACAGTCAGGTCTCTGCTGTGGTGAGGTGGGATTCGCCGAACTCAACAGTCAGGTCTCTGCTGTGGTGAGGTGGGATTCGCCAGGCTCAAGAGTCAGGTCTCTGCTGTAGTGTGGTGGGATTCACCGAACTTAACAGTCAGGTCTCTGCTGTGGTGAGGTGGGATAGACCTGTGGTGAGGTGAGATTCACCGAACTCAAACAGTCAGGTCTCTGCTGTGGTGAGGTGGGATTCGCCGAGCTAAACAGTCAGGTCTCTGCTGTGGTGAGGTGGGATTCGCCGAACTCAACAGTCAGGTCTCTGCTGTGGTGAGGTGGGATTCGCCGAACTCAACAGTCAGGTCTCTGCTAGGGTGAGGTGAGATTCACCGAACTTAACAGTTAGGTCTGTGCTGAGGTGAGGTGGGATTCACCGAACTCAACAGTCAGTTCTCTGCTGTGGTGAGGTGGGATTCGCCGAACACAACAGTCAGTTCTCTGTTGTGGTGAGGTGGGATTCGCCGAACACAACAGTCAGGTCTCTGCTGTGGTGAGGTGGGATACACCGGAAACAACAGTCAGGTCTCTGCTGTGGTGAGGTGGGATTTGCCGAGCACAACAGTCAGGTCTCTGCTGTGGTGATTTGGGATTCGCCGAGCTCATCAGTCACGTCTCTACTGTGGTGAGGTGGGATTCGCCGAGCTCAACAGTCAGGTCTCTGCTGTGGTGAGGTGGGATTCGCCAAGCTCAACAGTCAGGTCTCTGCTGTGGTGAGGTGGGATTTGCCGAGCTCAACAGTCAGGTCTCTGCTGTGGTGAGGTGGGATTCGCCGAACTCAACAATCAGGTCTCTGCTGTGGTGAGCTGGGATTCGCCGAGCTCAACAGTCAGGTCTCTGCTGGGGTGAGGTGGGATTCGCCGAACTCAACAGTCAGGTCTCTGCTGTGGTGAGGTGGGATTCGCCGAACTCAACAGTCAGGTCTCTGCTGTGGTGAGGTGGGATTCACCGAGCTCAACAGTCAGGTCTCTGCTGTGGTGAGGTGGGATTCGCCGAGCTCAACAGTCAGGTCTCTGCTGTGGTGAGGTGGGATTCGCCGAGCTCAACAGTCAGGTCTCTGCTGTGGTGAGGTGGGATTCGCCGAGCTCAACAGTCAGGTCTCTGCTGTGGTGAGGTGGGATTCGCCAAGCTCAACAGTCAGGTCTCTGCTGTGGTGAGGTGGGATTCGCCGAGCTCAACAGTCAGGTCTCTGCTGTGGTGAGGTGGGATTCGCCGAACTCAACAGTCAGGTCTCTGCTGTGGTGAGGTGGGATTCGCCGAGCTCAACAGTAAGGTCTCTACTGTGGTGATTTGGGATTCGCCGAGCTCATCAGTCACGTCTCTACTGTGGTGAGGTGGGATTCGCCGAGCTCAACAGTCAGGTCTCTGCTGTGGTGAGGTGGGATTCGCCAAGCTCAACAGTCAGGTCTCTGCTGTGGTGAGGTGGGATTCGCCGAGCTCAACAGTCAGTTCTCCGTTGTGGTGAGGTGGGATTCGCCGAACACAACAGTCAGGTCTCTGCTGTGGTGAGGTGGGATACACCGGAAACAACAGTCAGGTCTCTGCTGTGGTGAGGTGGGATTTGCCGAGCACAACAGTCAGGTCTCTGCTGTGGTGATTTGGGATTCGCCGAGCTCATCAGTCACGTCTCTACTGTGGTGAGGTGGGATTCGCCGAGCTCAACAGTCAGGTCTCTGCTGTGGTGAAGTGGGATTCGCCAAGCTCAACAGTCAGGTCTCTGCTGTGGTGAGGTGGGATTCGCCGAGCTCAACAGTCAGGTCTCTGCTGTGGTGAGGTGGGATTCGCCGAGCTCAACAGTCAGGTCTCTGCTGTGGTGAAGTGGGATTCGCCAAGCTCAACAGTCAGGTCTCTGCTGTGGTGAGGTGGGATTCGCCGAGCTCAACAGTCAGGTCTCTGCTGGGGTGAGGTGGGATTCGCCGAACTCAACAGTCAGGTCTCTGCTGTGGTGAGGTGGGATTCGCCGAACTCAACATTCAGGTCTCTGCTGTGGTGAGGTGGGATTCACCGAGCTCAACAGTCAGGTCTCTGCTGTGGTGAGGTGGGATTCGCCGAGCTCAACAGTCAGGTCTCTGCTGTGGTGAGGTGGGATTCGCCGAACTCAACAGTCAGGTCTCTGCTGTGGTGAGGTGGGATTCGCCAAGCTCAAGAGTCAGGTCTCTGCTGTGGTGTGGTGGGATTCACCGAACTCAAACAGTCAGGTCTCTGCTGTGGTGAGGTGGGATAGACCTGTGGTGAGGTGGGATTCTCCGAACTCAACAGTCAGGTCTCTGCTGTGGTGAGGTGGGATTCGCCGAACTCAACATTCAGGTCTCTGCTGGGGTGAGGTGGGATTCTCCGAACTCAACAGTCAGGTCTCTGCTGTGGTGAGGTGGGATTCGCCGAACTCAACAGTCAGGTCTCTGCTGGGGTGAGGTGGGATTAGCCGAGCTGAACAGTAAGGTCTCTGCTGTGGTGAGGTGGGATTCGCCAAGCTCAACAGTCAGGTCTATGCTGTGGTGAGGTGGGATTCACCAAGCTCAACACTCAGGTCTCTGCTGTGGTGTGGTGGGATTCGCCGAACTCGAACAGTCAGGTCTCTGCTGTGGGGAGGTGGGATAGACCTGTGGTGAGGTGGGATTCACCGAACTCGAACAGTCAGGTCTGTGCTGTGGTGAGGTGGGATTCGCCGAGCTCAACAGTCAGGTCTCTTCTGGGGTGAGGTGGGATTCGCCGAGCTTAACAGTCAGGTCTCTGCTGTGGTGAGGTGGGATTCGCCGAGCTCAACAGTCAGGTCTCTGCTGTGGTGAGGTGGGATTCGCCGAGCTCAACAGTCAGGTCTCTGCTGTGGTGAGGTGGGATTCGCCGAGCTCAACAGTCAGGTCTCTGCTGTGGTGAGGTGGGATTCGCCGAAGTCAACAGTCAGGTCTCTGCTGTGGTGAGGTCGGATTCACCGAGCTCAACAGTCAGGTCTCTGCTGTGGTGAGGTGGGATTCGCCGAGCTCAACAGTCAGGTCTCTACTGTGGTGAGGTGGGATTCGCCGGACTCAACAGTCAGGTCTCTGCTGTGGTGAGGTGGGATTCGCCGAGCTCAAGAGTCAGGTCTCTGCTGTGGTGTGGTGGGATTCACCGAACTCAAACAGTCAGGTCTCTGCTGTGGTGAGGTGGGATAGACCTGTGGTGAGGTGGGATTCACAGTCAGGTCTCTGCTGTGGTGAGGTGGGATTCGCCGAGCTAAACAGTCAGGTCTCTGCTGTGGTGAGGTGGGATTCGCCGAGCTCAACAGTCAGGTCTCTGCTGTGGTGAGGTGGGATTCGCCGAGCTCAACAGTCAGGTCTCTGCTGTGGTGAGGTGGGATTCGCCGAGCTCAACAGTCAGGTCTCTGCTGTAGTGAGGTGGGATTCGCCGAGCTCAACAGTCAGGTCTCTGCTGTGGTGAGGTGGGATTCGCCGAGCTCAACAGTCAGGTCTCTGCTGTGGTGAGGTGGGATTCGCCGAGCTCAACAGTCAGGTCTCTGCTGTGGTGATTTGGGATTCGCCGAGCTCAACAGTCAGGTCTCTACTGTGCTGAGGTGGGATTCGCTGAGCTCAACAGTCAGGTCTCTGCTGTGGTGAGGTGGGATTCGCCGAACTCAACAGTCAGGGCTCTGCTGTGGTGAGGTGGGATTCGCCGAGCTCAACAGTCAGGTCTCTGCTGTGGTGAGGTGGGATTCACCAAGCTCAACACTCAGGTCTCTGCTGTGGTGTGGTGGGATTCGCCGAACTCGAACAGTCAGGTCTCTGCTGTGGGGAGGTGGGATAGACCTGTGGTGAGGTGGGATTTACCGAACTCGAACAGTCAGGTCTCTGCTGTGGTGAGGTGGGATTCGCCGAGCTCAACAGTCAGGTCTCTGCTGTGGTGTGGTGGGATTCGCCGAACTCGAACAGTCAGGTCTCTGCTGTGGGGAGGTGGGATAGACCTGTGGTGAGGTGGGATTTACCGAACTCGAACAGTCAGGTCTCTGCTGTGGTGAGGTGGGATTCGCCGAGCTCAACAGTCAGGTCTCTTCTGGGGTGAGGTGGGATTCGCCGAGCTTAACAGTCAGGTCTCTGCTGTGGTGAGGTGGGATTCGCCGAGCTCAACAGTCAGGTCTCTGCTGTGGTGAGGTGGGATTCGCCGAGCTCAACAGTCAGGTCTCTGCTGTGGTGAGGTGGGATTCGCCGAGCTCAACACTCAGGTCTCTGCTGTGGTGTGGTGGGATCCGCCGAACTCGAACAGTCAGGTCTCTGCTGTGGGGAGGTCGGATAGACCTGTGGTGAGGTGGGATTCACCGAACTCGAACAGTCAGGTCTCTGCTGTGGTGAGGTGGGATTCGCCGAGCTCAACAGTCAGGTCTCTTCTGGGGTGAGGTGGGATTCACCGAGCTTAACAGTCAGGTCTCTGCTGTGGTGAGGTGGGATTCGCCGAGCTCAACAGTCAGGTCTCTGCTGTGGTGAGGTGGGATTCGCCGAGCTCAACAGTCAGGTCTCTGCTGTGGTGAGGTGGGATTCCCCGAGCTCAACAGTCAGGTCTCTGCTGTGGTGAGGTGGGATTCGCCGAGCTCAACAGTCAGGTCTCTGCTGTGGTGAGGTGGGATTCGCCGAGCTCAACAGTCAGGTCTCTGCTGTGGTGAGGTGGGATTCGCCGAAGTCAACAGTCAGGTCTCTGCTGTGGGGAGGTCGGATTCACCGAGCTCAACAGTCAGGTCTCTGCTGTGGTGAGGTGGGATTCGCCGAGCTCAACAGTCAGGTCTCTGCTGTGGTGAGGTGGGATTCGCCGAAGTCAACAGTCAGGTCTCTGCTGTGGTGAGGTGGGATTCGCCAAGCTCAACAGTCAGGTCTCTGCTGTGGTGAGGTGGGATTCGCCGAGCTCAACAGTCAGGTCTCTGCTGTGGTGAGGTGGGATTCGCCGGACTCAACAGTCAGGTCTCTGCTGTGGTGAGGTGGGATTCGCCGAGCTCAAGAGTCAGGTCTCTGCTGTGGTGTGGTGGGATTCACCGAACTCAAACAGTCAGGTCTCTGCTGTGGTGAGGTGGGATAGACCTGTGGTGAGGTGGGATTCACAGTCAGGTCTCTGCTGTGGTGAGGTGGGATTCGCCGAGCTAAACAGTCAGGTCTCTGCTGTGGTGAGGTGGGATTCGCCGAGCTCAACAGTCAGGTCTCTGCTGTGGTGAGGTGGGATTCGCCGAGCTCAACAGTCAGGTCTCTGCTGTGGTGAGGTGGGATTCGCCGAGCTCAACAGTCAGGTCTCTGCTGTAGTGAGGTGGGATTCGCCGAGCTCAACAGTCAGGTCTCTGCTGTGGTGAGGTGGGATTCGCCGAGCTCAACAGTCAGGTCTCTGCTGTGGTGAGGTGGGATTCGCCGAGCTCAACAGTCAGGTCTCTGCTGTGGTGATTTGGGATTCGCCGAGCTCAACAGTCAGGTCTCTACTGTGCTGAGGTGGGATTCGCTGAGCTCAACAGTCAGGTCTCTGCTGTGGTGAGGTGGGATTCGCCGAACTCAACAGTCAGGGCTCTGCTGTGGTGAGGTGGGATTCGCCGAACTCAACAGTCAGGTCTCTGCTGGGGTGAGGTGAGATTCACCGAACTTAACAGTTAGGTCTCTGCTGAGGTGAGGTGGGATACGCCGAACTCAACAGTCAGTTCTCTGCTGTGGTGAGGTGGAATTCGCCGAACACAACAGTCAGTTCTCTGTTGTGGTGAGGTGGGATTCGCCGAACACAACAGTCAGGTCTCTGCTGTGGTGAGGTGGGATACACCGGAAACAACAGTCAGGTCTCTGCTGTGGTGAGGTGGGATTTGCCGAGCACAACAGTCAGGTCTCTGCTGTGGTGATTTGGGATTCGCCGAGCTCATCAGTCACGTCTCTACTGTGGTGAGGTGGGATTCGCCGAGCTCAACAGTCAGGTCTCTGCTGTGGTGAGGTGGGATTCGCCAAGCTCAACAGTCAGGTCTCTGCTGTGGTGAGGTGGGATTCGCCGAGCTCAACAGTCAGGTCTCTGCTGTGGTGAGGTGGGATTCGCCGAACTCAACAATCAGGTCTCTGCTGTGGTGAGGTGGGATTCGCCGAGCTCAACAGTCAGGTCTCTGCTGGGGTGAGGTGGGATTCGCCGAAGTCAACAGTCAGGTCTCTGCTGTGGTGAGGTGGGATTCACCGAGCTCAACAGTCAGGTCTCTGCTGTGGTGAGGTGGGATTCGCCAAGCTCAACAGTCAGGTCTCTGCTGTGGTGAGGTGGGATTCGCCGAGCTCAACAGTCAGGTCTCTGCTGTGGTGTGGTGGGATTCACCGAACTCAAACAGTCAGGTCTCTGCTGTGGTGAGGTGGGATAGACCTGTGGTGAGGTGGGATTCTCCGAACTCAACAGTCAGGTCTCTGCTGTGGTGAGGTGGGATTCGCCGAACTCAACATTCAGGTCTCTGCTGGGGTGAGGTGGGATTCTCCGAACTCAACAGTCAGGTCTCTGCTGTGGTGAGGTGGGATTCGCCGAACTCAACAGTCAGGTCTCTGCTGGGGTGAGGTGGGATTAGCCGAGCTGAACAGTAAGGTCTCTGCTGTGGTGAGGTGGGATTCGCCGAGCTCAACAGTCAGGTCTCTGCTGTGGTGAGCTGGGATTCACCAAGCTCAACACTCAGGTCTCTGCTGTGGTGTGGTGGGATTCGCCGAACTCGAACAGTCAGGTCTCTGCTGTGGGGAGGTGGGATAGACCTGTGGTGAGGTGGGATTCACCGAACTCGAACAGTCAGGTCTCTGCTGTGGTGAGGTGGGATTCGCCGAGCTCAACAGTCAGGTCTCTTCTGGGGTGAGGTGGGATTCGCCGAGCTTAACAGTCAGGTCTCTGCTGTGGTGAGGTGGGATTCGCCGAGCTCAACAGTCAGGTCTCTGCTGTGGTGAGGTGGGATTCTCCGAGCTCAACAGTCAGGTCTCTGCTGTGGTGAGGTGGGATTCGCCGAGCTCAACAGTCAGGTCTCTGCTGTGGTGAGGTGGGATTCGCCGAGCTCAACAGTCAGATCTCTGCTGTGGTGAGGTGGGATTCGCCGAGCTCAACAGTCAGGTCTCTGCTGTGGTGAGGTGGGATTCGCCGAACTCAACAGTCAGGTCTCTGCTGTGGTGAGGTGGGATTCACCGAGCTCAACAGTCAGGTCTCTGCTGTGGTGAGGTGGGATTCGCCGAGCTCAACAGTCAGGTCTCTGCTGTGGTGAGTTGGGATTCGCCGGACTCAACAGTCAGGTCTCTGCTGTGGTGAGGTGGGATTCGCCGAACTCAAACAGTCAGGTCTCTGCTGTGGTGAGGTGGGATAGACCTGTGGTGAGGTGGGATTCACAGTCAGGTCTCTGCTGTGGTGAGGTGGGATTCGCCGAGCTAAACAGTCAGGTCTCTGCTGTGGTGAGGTGGGATTCGCCGAGCTCAACAGTCAGGTCTCTGCTGTGGTGAGGTGGGATAGACCTGTGGTGAGGTGGGATTCACAGTCAGGTCTCTGCTGTGGTGAGGTGGGATTCGCCGAGCTAAACAGTCAGGTCTCTGCTGTGGTGAGGTGGGATTCGCCGAGCTCAACAGTCAGGTCTCTGCTGTGGTGAGGTGGGACTCGCCGAGCTCAACAGTCAGGTCTCTGCTGTGGTGAGGTGGGATTCGCCGAGCTCAACAGTCAGGTCTCTGCTGTGGTGAGGTGGGATTCGCCGAGCTCAACAGTCAGGTCTCTGCTGTGGTGAGGTGGGATTCGCCGAGCTCAACAGTCAGGTCTCTGCTGTGGTGAGGTGGGATTCGCCGAGCTCAACAGTCAGGTCTCTGCTGTGGTGATTTGGGATTCGCCGAGCTCAACAGTCAGGTCTCTACTGTGCTGAGGTGGGATTCGCTGAGCTCAACAGTCAGGTCTCTGCTGTGGTGAGGTGGGATTCGCCGAACTCAACAGTCAGGTCTCTGCTGTGGTGAGGTGGGATTCGCCAGGCTCAAGAGTCAGGTCTCTGCTGTAGTGTGGTGGGATTCACCGAACTTAACAGTCAGGTCTCTGCTGTGGTGAGGTGGGATAGACCTGTGGTGAGGTGAGATTCACCGAACTCAAACAGTCAGGTCTCTGCTGTGGTGAGGTGGGATTCGCCGAGCTAAACAGTCAGGTCTCTGCTGTGGTGAGGTGGGATTCGCCGAACTCAACAGTCAGGTCTCTGCTGTGGTGAGGTGGGATTCGCCGAACTCAACAGTCAGGTCTCTGCTAGGGTGAGGTGAGATTCACCGAACTTAACAGTTAGGTCTGTGCTGAGGTGAGGTGGGATTCACCGAACTCAACAGTCAGTTCTCTGCTGTGGTGAGGTGGGATTCGCCGAACACAACAGTCAGTTCTCTGTTGTGGTGAGGTGGGATTCGCCGAACACAACAGTCAGGTCTCTGCTGTGGTGAGGTGGGATACACCGGAAACAACAGTCAGGTCTCTGCTGTGGTGAGGTGGGATTTGCCGAGCACAACAGTCAGGTCTCTGCTGTGGTGATTTGGGATTCGCCGAGCTCATCAGTCACGTCTCTACTGTGGTGAGGTGGGATTCGCCGAGCTCAACAGTCAGGTCTCTGCTGTGGTGAGGTGGGATTCGCCAAGCTCAACAGTCAGGTCTCTGCGGTGGTGAGGTGGGATTTGCCGAGCTCAACAGTCAGGTCTCTGCTGTGGTGAGGTGGGATTCGCCGAACTCAACAATCAGGTCTCTGCTGTGGTGAGCTGGAATTCGCCGAGCTCAACAGTCAGGTCTCTGCTGGGGTGAGGTGGGATTCGCCGAACTCAACAGTCAGGTCTCTGCTGTGGTGAGGTGGGATTCGCCGAACTCAACAGTCAGGTCTCTGCTGTGGTGAGGTGGGATTCACCGAGCTCAACAGTCAGGTCTCTGCTGTGGTGAGGTGGGATTCGCCGAGCTCAACAGTCAGGTCTCTGCTGTGGTGAGGTGGGATTCGCCGAGCTCAACAGTCAGGTCTCTGCTGTGGTGAGGTGGGATTCGCCGAGCTCAACAGTCAGGTCTCTGCTGTGGTGAGGTGGGATTCGCCAAGCTCAACAGTCAGGTCTCTGCTGTGGTGAGGTGGGATTCGCCGAGCTCAACAGTCAGGTCTCTGCTGTGGTGAGGTGGGATTCGCCGAACTCAACAGTCAGGTCTCTGCTGTGGTGAGGTGGGATTCGCCGAGCTCAACAGTAAGGTCTCTACTGTGGTGATTTGGGATTCGCCGAGCTCATCAGTCACGTCTCTACTGTGGTGAGGTGGGATTCGCCGAGCTCAACAGTCAGGTCTCTGCTGTGGTGAGGTGGGATTCGCCAAGCTCAACAGTCAGGTCTCTGCTGTGGTGAGGTGGGATTCGCCGAGCTCAACAGTCAGTTCTCCGTTGTGGTGAGGTGGGATTCGCCGAACACAACAGTCAGGTCTCTGCTGTGGTGAGGTGGGATACACCGGAAACAACAGTCAGGTCTCTGCTGTGGTGAGGTGGGATTTGCCGAGCACAACAGTCAGGTCTCTGCTGTGGTGATTTGGGATTCGCCGAGCTCATCAGTCACGTCTCTACTGTGGTGAGGTGGGATTCGCCGAGCTCAACAGTCAGGTCTCTGCTGTGGTGAGGTGGGATTCGCCAAGCTCAACAGTCAGGTCTCTGCTGTGGTGAGGTGGGATTCGCCGAGCTCAACAGTCAGGTCTCTGCTGTGGTGAGGTGGGATTCGCCGAACTCAACAATCAGGTCTCTGCTGTGGTGAGGTGGGATTCGCCGAGCTCAACAGTCAGGTCTCTGCTGGGGTGAGGTGGGATTCGCCGAACTCAACAGTCAGGTCTCTGCTGTGGTGAGGTGGGATTCGCCGAACTCAACATTCAGGTCTCTGCTGTGGTGAGGTGGGATTCACCGAGCTCAACAGTCAGGTCTCTGCTGTGGTGAGGTGGGATTCGCCGAGCTCAACAGTCAGGTCTCTGCTGTGGTGAGGTGGGATTCGCCGAACTCAACAGTCAGGTCTCTGCTGTGGTGAGGTGGGATTCGCCAAGCTCAAGAGTCAGGTCTCTGCTGTGGTGTGGTGGGATTCACCGAACTCAAACAGTCAGGTCTCTGCTGTGGTGAGGTGGGATAGACCTGTGGTGAGGTGGGATTCTCCGAACTCAACAGTCAGGTCTCTGCTGTGGTGAGGTGGGATTCGCCGAACTCAACATTCAGGTCTCTGCTGGGGTGAGGTGGGATTCTCCGAACTCAACAGTCAGGTCTCTGCTGTGGTGAGGTGGGATTCGCCGAACTCAACAGTCAGGTCTCTGCTGGGGTGAGGTGGGATTAGCCGAGCTGAACAGTAAGGTCTCTGCTGTGGTGAGGTGGGATTCGCCAAGCTCAACAGTCAGGTCTCTGCTGTGGTGAGGTGGGATTCACCAAGCTCAACACTCAGGTCTCTGCTGTGGTGTGGTGGGATTCGCCGAACTCGAACAGTCAGGTCTCTGCTGTGGGGAGGTGGGATAGACCTGTGGTGAGGTGGGATTCACCGAACTCGAACAGTCAGGTCTGTGCTGTGGTGAGGTGGGATTCGCCGAGCTCAACAGTCAGGTCTCTTCTGGGGTGAGGTGGGATTCGCCGAGCTTAACAGTCAGGTCTCTGCTGTGGTGAGGTGGGATTCGCCGAGCTCAACAGTCAGGTCTCTGCTGTGGTGAGGTGGGATTCGCCAAGCTCAACAGTCAGGTCTCTGCTGTGGTGAGGTGGGATTCGCCGAGCTCAACAGTCAGGTCTCTGCTGTGGTGAGGTGGGATTTGCCGAACTCAACAGTCAGGTCTCTGTTGTGGTGAGTTGGGATTCGCCGAGCTCAACAGTAAGGTCTCTGCTGTGGTGAGGTAGGATTCGCCGAGCTTAACAGTCAGGTCTCTGCTGTGGTGAGGTGGGATTCGCCGAACTCAACAGTCAGGTCTCTGCTGTGGTGAGGTGGGATTCGCCAAGCTCAAGAGTCAGGTCTCTGCTGTGGTGTGGTGGGATTCACCGAACTCAAACAGTCAGGTCTCTGCTGTGGTGAGGTGGGATAGACCTGTGGTGAGGTGGGATTCACCGAACTCGAACAGTCAGGTCTCTGCTGTGGTGAGGTGGGATTCGCCGAGCTCAACAGTCAGGTCTCTGCTGTGGTGAGGTGGGATTCGCCGAGCTCAACAGTCAGGTCTCTGCTGTGGTGAGGTGGGATTCGCCAAGCTCAACAGTCAGGTCTCTGCTGTGGTGAGGTGGGATTCGCCGAGCTCAACAGTCAGGTCTCTGCTGTGGTGAGGTGGGATTCGCCGAACTCAACAGTCAGGTCTCTGCTGTGGTGAGGTGGGATTCGCCGAGCTCAACAGTAAGGTCTCTGCTGTGGTGAGGTAGGATTCGCCGAGCTTAACAGTCAGGTCTCTGCTGTGGTGAGGTGGGATTCGCCGAACTCAACAGTCAGGTCTCTGCTGTGGTGAGGTGGGATTCGCCGGACACAACAGTCTGGTCTCTGCTGTGGTGAGGTGGGATTCGCCGAGCTCAACAGTCAGGTCTCTGCTGGGGTGAGGTGGGATTCGCCGAACTCAACAGTCAGGTCTCTGTTGTGGTGAGGTGGGAGTCGCCGAACTCAACATTCAGGTCTCTGCTGGGGTGAGGTGGGATTCTCCGAACTCGAACAGTCAGGTCTCTGCTGTGGTGAGGTGGGATTCGCCGAACTCAACAGTCAGGTCTCTGCTGGGGTGAGGTGGGATTAGACGAGCTGAACAGTCAGGTCTCTGCTGTGGTGAGGTGGGATTCGCCGAGCTCAACAGTCATGTCTCTGCTGTGGTGAGCTGGGATTCGCCAAACTCAACAGTCAGGTCTCTGCTGTGGTGAGGTAGGATTCGCTGAACTCAACAGTCAGGTCTCTGCTGGGGTGAGGTGGGATTATCCGAGCTTAACAGTCAGGTCTCTGCTGTGGTGAGGTAGGATTCGCTGAACTCAACAGTCAGGTCTCTGCTGGGGTGAGGTGGGATTAGCCGAGCTTAACAGTCAGGTCTCTGCTGTGGTGAGGTAGGATTCGCTGAACTCAACAGTCAGGTCTCTGCTGGGGTGAGGTGGGATTATCCGAGCTCAACAGTCAGGTCTCTGCTGTGGTGAGGTGGGATTTGCCGAGCTCAACAGTCAGGTCTCTGCTGTGGTGAGGTAGGATTCGCCGAGCTTAACAGTCCGAACTCTGCTGTGGTGAGGTGGGATTCGCTGAGCTCAACAGTCAGGTCTCTGCTGTGGTGATTTGGGATTCGCCGAGCTCAACAGTCAGGTCTCTACTGTGGTGAGGTGGGATTCACCGAGCTCAACAGTCAGGTCTCTGCTGTGGTGAGGTGGGATTCGCCAAGCTCAACAGTCAGGTCTCTGCTGTGGTGAGGTGGGATTCGCCGAGCTCAACAGTCAGGTCTCTGCTGTGGTGAGGTGGGATTCGCCGAGCTCAACAGTCAGGTCTCTACTGTGGTGATTTGGGGTTCGCCGAGCTCAACAGTCAGGTCTCTACTGTGCTGAGGTGGGATTCGCCGAACTCAACATTCAGGTCTCTGCTGGGGTGAGGTGGGATTCTCCGAACTCAACAGTCAGGTCTCTGGTGTTGTGAGGTGGGATTCGCCGAACTCAACAGTCAGGTCTCTGCTGGGGTGAAGTGGGTTTAGCCGAGCTGAACAGTCAGGTCTCTGCTGTGGTGAGGTGGGATTCGCCGAGCTCAACAGTCAGGTCTCTGCTGTGGTGAGGTGGGATTCGCCGAGCTCAACAGTCAGGTCTCTGCTGTGGTGAGGTGGGATTCGCCTAGCTCAACAGTCAGGTCTCTGCTGTGGTGAGGTGGGATTCACCGAGCTCAACAGTCAGGTCTCTGCTGTGGTGAGGTGGGATTCGCCGAGCTCAACAGTCAGGTCTCTGCTGTGGTGAGCTGGGATTCGCCAAACTCAACAGTCAGGTCTTTGCTGTGGTGAGGTGGGATTATCCGAGCTCAACAGTCAGGTCTCTGCTGTGGTGAGGTGGGATTTGCCGAACGCAACAGTCAGGTCTCTGCTTTGGTGAGGTGGGATTCGCCAAACTCAACAGTCAGGTCTCTGCTGGGGTGAGGTGGGATTCTCTGAACTCAACAGTCAGGTCTCTGCTGTGGTGAGGTGGGATTCGCCGAACTCAACAGTCAGGTCTCTGCTGGGGTGAGGTGGGATTATCCGAGCTCAACAGTCAGGTCTCTGCTGTGGTGAGGTGGGATTTGCCGAGCTCAACAGTCAGGTCTCTGCTGTGGTGAGGTAGGATTCGCCGAGCTTAACAGTCCGAACTCTGCTGTGGTGAGGTGGGATTCGCCGAGCTCAACAGTCAGGTCTCTGCTGTGGTGATTTGGGATTCGCCGAGCTCAACAGTCAGGTCTCTACTGTGGTGAGGTGGGATTCGCCAAGCTCAACAGTAAGGTCTCTGCTGGGGTGAGGTGGGATTCGCCGAACGCAACAGTCAGGTCTCTGCTTTGGTGAGGTGGGATTCGCCAAACTCAACAGTCAGGTCTCTGCTGTGGTGAGGTGGGATTCGCCGAACTCAACAGTCAGGTCTCTGCTGGGGTGAGGTGGGATTCGCCGAGCTCAACAGTCAGGTCTCTGCTGGGGTGAGGTGGGATTCGCCAAGCTCAACAGTCAGGTCTCTGCTTTGGTGAGGTGGGATTCACCGAACACAACAGTCAGGTCTCTGCTGTGGTGAGGTGGGAATCGCCGAACTCAACAGTCAGGTCTCTGCTGGGGTGAGGTGGGATTCGCCGAACTCAACAGTCAGGTCTCTGCTGTGGTGAGGTGGGATTCGCCGAACTCAACAGTCAGGTCTCTGCTGTGGTGAGGTGGGATTCACCGAGCTCAACAGTCAGGTCTCTGCTGTGGTGAGGTGGGATTCGCCGAGCTCAACAGTCAGGTCTCTGCTGTGGTGAGGTGGGATTCGCCGAGCTCAACAGTCAGGTCTCTGCTGTGGTGAGGTGGGATTCGCCGAGCTCAACAGTCAGGTCTCTGCTGTGGTGAGGTGGGATTCGCCGAACTCAACAGTCAGGTCTCTGCTGTGGTGAGGTGGGATTCGCCGAGCTCAACAGTCAGGTCTCTGCTGTGGTGAGGTGGGATTCGCCGAACTCAACAGTCAGGTCTCTGCTGTGGTGAGGTGGGATTCGCCGAGCTCAACAGTAAGGTCTCTACTGTGGTGATTTGGGATTCGCCGAGCTCATCAGTCACGTCTCTACTGTGGTGAGGTGGGATTCGCCGAGCTCAACAGTCAGGTCTCTGCTGTGGTGAGGTGGGATTCGCCAAGCTCAACAGTCAGGTCTCTGCTGTGGTGAGGTGGGATTTGCCGAGCTCAACAGTCAGTTCTCCGTTGTGGTGAGGTGGGATTCGCCGAACACAACAGTCAGGTCTCTGCTGTGGTGAGGTGGGATACACCGGAAACAACAGTCAGGTCTCTGCTGTGGTGAGGTGGGATTTGCCGAGCACAACAGTCAGGTCTCTGCTGTGGTGATTTGGGATTCGCCGAGCTCATCAGTCACGTCTCTACTGTGGTGAGGTGGGATTCGCCGAGCTCAACAGTCAGGTCTCTGCTGTGGTGAGGTGGGATTCGCCAAGCTCAACAGTCAGGTCTCTGCTGTGGTGAGGTGGGATTCGCCGAGCTCAACAGTCAGGTCTCTGCTGTGGTGAGGTGGGATTCGCCGAACTCAACAATCAGGTCTCTGCTGTGGTGAGGTGGGATTCGCCGAGCTCAACAGTCAGGTCTCTGCTGGGGTGAGGTGGGATTCGCCGAACTCAACAGTCAGGTCTCTGCTGTGGTGAGGTGGGATTCGCCGAACTCAACATTCAGGTCTCTGCTGTGGTGAGGTGGGATTCACCGAGCTCAACAGTCAGGTCTCTGCTGTGGTGAGGTGGGATTCGCCGAGCTCAACAGTCAGGTCTCTGCTGTGGTGAGGTGGGATTCGCCGAACTCAACAGTCAGGTCTCTGCTGTGGTGAGGTGGGATTCGCCAAGCTCAAGAGTCAGGTCTCTGCTGTGGTGTGGTGGGATTCACCGAACTCAAACAGTCAGGTCTCTGCTGTGGTGAGGTGGGATAGACCTGTGGTGAGGTGGGATTCTCCGAATTCAACAGTCAGGTCTCTGCTGTGGTGAGGTGGGATTCGCCGAACTCAACATTCAGGTCTCTGCTGGGGTGAGGTGGGATTCTCCGAACTCAACAGTCAGGTCTCTGCTGTGGTGAGGTGGGATTCGCCGAACTCAACAGTCAGGTCTCTGCTGGGGTGAGGTGGGATTAGCCGAGCTGAACAGTAAGGTCTCTGCTGTGGTGAGGTGGGATTCGCCAAGCTCAACAGTCAGGTCTCTGCTGTGGTGAGGTGGGATTCACCAAGCTCAACACTCAGGTCTCTGCTGTGGTGTGGTGGGATTCGCCGAACTCGAACAGTCAGGTCTCTGCTGTGGGGAGGTGGGATAGACCTGTGGTGAGGTGGGATTCACCGAACTCGAACAGTCAGGTCTGTGCTGTGGTGAGGTGGGATTCGCCGAGCTCAACAGTCAGGTCTCTTCTGGGGTGAGGTGGGATTCGCTGAGCTTAACAGTCAGGTCTCTGCTGTGGTGAGGTGGAATTCGCCGAGCTCAACAGTCAGGTCTCTGCTGTGGTGAGGTGGGATTCGCCAAGCTCAACAGTCAGGTCTCTGCTGTGGTGAGGTGGGATTCGCCGAGCTCAACAGTCAGGTCTCTGCTGTGGTGAGGTGGGATTCGCCGAACTCAACAGTCAGGTCTCTGTTGTGGTGAGGTGGGATTCGCCGAGCTCAACAGTAAGGTCTCTGCTGTGGTGAGGTAGGATTCGCCGAGCTTAACAGTCAGGTCTCTGCTGTGGTGAGGTGGGATTCGCCGAACTCAACAGTCAGGTCTCTGCTGTGGTGAGGTGGGATTCGCCAAGCTCAAGAGTCAGGTCTCTGCTGTGGTGTGGTGGGATTCACCGAACTCAAACAGTCAGGTCTCTGCTGTGGTGAGGTGGGATAGACCTGTGGTGAGGTGGGATTCACCGAACTCGAACAGTCAGGTCTCTGCTGGGGTGAGGTGGGATTCGCCGAACTCAACAGTCAGGTCTCTGCTGTGGTGAGGTGGCATTCGCCGAACTCAACAGTCAGGTCTCTGCTGTGGTGAGGTGGGATTCACCGAGCTCAACAGTCAGGTCTCTGCTGTGGTGAGGTGGGATTCGCCGAGCTCAACAGTCAGGTCTCTGCTGTGGTGAGGTGGGATTCGCCGAGCTCAACAGTCAGGTCTCTGCTGTGGTGAGGTGGGATTCGCCGAGCTCAACAGTCAGGTCTCTGCTGTGGTGAGGTGGGATTCGCCGAACTCAACAGTCAGGTCTCTGCTGTGGTGAGGTGGGATTCGCCGAGCTCAACAGTCAGGTCTCTGCTGTGGTGAGGTGGGATTCGCCGAACTCAACAGTCAGGTCTCTGCTGTGGTGAGGTGGGATTCGCCGAGCTCAACAGTAAGGTCTCTACTGTGGTGATTTGGGATTCGCCGAGCTCATCAGTCACGTCTCTACTGTGGTGAGGTGGGATTCGCCGAGCTCAACAGTCAGGTCTCTGCTGTGGTGAGGTGGGATTCGCCAAGCTCAACAGTCAGGTCTCTGCTGTGGTGAGGTGGGATTTGCCGAGCTCAACAGTCAGTTCTCCGTTGTGGTGAGGTGGGATTCGCCGAACACAACAGTCAGGTCTCTGCTGTGGTGAGGTGGGATACACCGGAAACAACAGTCAGGTCTCTGCTGTGGTGAGGTGGGATTTGCCGAGCACAACAGTCAGGTCTCTGCTGTGGTGATTTGGGATTCGCCGAGCTCATCAGTCACGTCTCTACTGTGGTGAGGTGGGATTCGCCGAGCTCAACAGTCAGGTCTCTGCTGTGGTGAGGTGGGATTCGCCAAGCTCAACAGTCAGGTCTCTGCTGTGGTGAGGTGGGATTCGCCGAGCTCAACAGTCAGGTCTCTGCTGTGGTGAGGTGGGATTCGCCGAACTCAACAATCAGGTCTCTGCTGTGGTGAGGTGGGATTCGCCGAGCTCAACAGTCAGGTCTCTGCTGGGGTGAGGTGGGATTCGCCGAACTCAACAGTCAGGTCTCTGCTGTGGTGAGGTGGGATTCGCCGAACTCAACATTCAGGTCTCTGCTGTGGTGAGGTGGGATTCACCGAGCTCAACAGTCAGGTCTCTGCTGTGGTGAGGTGGGATTCGCCGAGCTCAACAGTCAGGTCTCTGCTGTGGTGAGGTGGGATTCGCCGAACTCAACAGTCAGGTCTCTGCTGTGGTGAGGTGGGATTCGCCAAGCTCAAGAGTCAGGTCTCTGCTGTGGTGTGGTGGGATTCACCGAACTCAAACAGTCAGGTCTCTGCTGTGGTGAGGTGGGATAGACCTGTGGTGAGGTGGGATTCTCCGAATTCAACAGTCAGGTCTCTGCTGTGGTGAGGTGGGATTCGCCGAACTCAACATTCAGGTCTCTGCTGGGGTGAGGTGGGATTCTCCGAACTCAACAGTCAGGTCTCTGCTGTGGTGAGGTGGGATTCGCCGAACTCAACAGTCAGGTCTCTGCTGGGGTGAGGTGGGATTAGCCGAGCTGAACAGTAAGGTCTCTGCTGTGGTGAGGTGGGATTCGCCAAGCTCAACAGTCAGGTCTCTGCTGTGGTGAGGTGGGATTCACCAAGCTCAACACTCAGGTCTCTGCTGTGGTGTGGTGGGATTCGCCGAACTCGAACAGTCAGGTCTCTGCTGTGGGGAGGTGGGATAGACCTGTGGTGAGGTGGGATTCACCGAACTCGAACAGTCAGGTCTGTGCTGTGGTGAGGTGGGATTCGCCGAGCTCAACAGTCAGGTCTCTTCTGGGGTGAGGTGGGATTCGCTGAGCTTAACAGTCAGGTCTCTGCTGTGGTGAGGTGGGATTCGCCGAGCTCAACAGTCAGGTCTCTGCTGTGGTGAGGTGGGATTCACCAAGCTCAACAGTCAGGTCTCTGCTGTGGTGAGGTGGGATTCGCCGAGCTCAACAGTCAGGTCTCTGCTGTGGTGAGGTGGGATTCGCCGAACTCAACAGTCAGGTCTCTGTTGTGGTGAGGTGGGATTCGCCGAGCTCAACAGTAAGGTCTCTGCTGTGGTGAGGTAGGATTCGCCGAGCTTAACAGTCAGGTCTCTGCTGTGGTGAGGTGGGATTCGCCGAACTCAACAGTCAGGTCTCTGCTGTGGTGAGGTGGGATTCGCCAAGCTCAAGAGTCAGGTCTCTGCTGTGGTGTGGTGGGATTCACCGAACTCAAACAGTCAGGTCTCTGCTGTGGTGAGGTGGGATAGACCTGTGGTGAGGTGGGATTCACCGAACTCGAACAGTCAGGTCTCTGCTGTGGTGAGGTGGGATTCGCCGAGCTCAACAGTCAGGTCTCTGCTGTGGTGAGGTGGGATTCGCCGAGCTCAACAGTCAGGTCTCTGCTGTGGTGAGGTGGGATTCGCCAAGCTCAACAGTCAGGTCTCTGCTGTGGTGAGGTGGGATTCGCCGAGCTCAACAGTCAGGTCTCTGCTGTGGTGAGGTGGGATTCGCCGAACTCAACAGTCAGGTCTCTGCTGTGGTGAGGTGGGATTCGCCGAGCTCAACAGTAAGGTCTCTGCTGTGGTGAGGTAGGATTCGCCGAGCTTAACAGTCAGGTCTCTGCTGTGGTGAGGTGGGATTCGCCGAACTCAACAGTCAGGTCTCTGCTGTGGTGAGGTGGGATTCGCCGGACACAACAGTCTGGTCTCTGCTGTGGTGAGGTGGGATTCGCCGAGCTCAACAGTCAGGTCTCTGCTGGGGTGAGGTGGGATTCGCCGAACTCAACAGTCAGGTCTCTGTTGTGGTGAGGTGGGAGTCGCCGAACTCAACATTCAGGTCTCTGCTGGGGTGAGGTGGGATTCTCCGAACTCGAACAGTCAGGTCTCAGCTGTGGTGAGGTGGGATTCGCCGAACTCAACAGTCAGGTCTCTGCTGGGGTGAGGTGGGATTAGCCGAGCTGAACAGTCAGGTCTCTGCTGTGGTGAGGTGGGATTCGCCGAGCTCAACAGTCATGTCTCTGCTGTGGTGAGCTGGGATTCGCCAAACTCAACAGTCAGGTCTCTGCTGTGGTGAGGTAGGATTCGCTGAACTCAACAGTCAGGTCTCTGCTGGGGTGAGGTGGGATTATCCGAGCTTAACAGTCAGGTCTCTGCTGTGGTGAGGTAGGATTCGCTGAACTCAACAGTCAGGTCTCTGCTGGGGTGAGGTGGGATTAGCCGAGCTTAACAGTCAGGTCTCTGCTGTGGTGAGGTAGGATTCGCTGAACTCAACAGTCAGGTCTCTGCTGGGGTGAGGTGGGATTATCCGAGCTCAACAGTCAGGTCTCTGCTGTGGTGAGGTGGGATTTGCCGAGCTCAACAGTCAGGTCTCTGCTGTGGTGAGGTAGGATTCGCCGAGCTTAACAGTCCGAACTCTGCTGTGGTGAGGTGGGATTCGCTGAGCTCAACAGTCAGGTCTCTGCTGTGGTGATTTGGGATTCGCCGAGCTCAACAGTCAGGTCTCTACTGTGGTGAGGTGGGATTCACCGAGCTCAACAGTCAGGTCTCTGCTGTGGTGAGGTAGGATTCGCCAAGCTCAACAGTCAGGTCTCTGCTGTGGTGAGGTGGGATTCGCCGAGCTCAACAGTCAGGTCTCTGCTGTGGTGAGGTGGGATTCGCCGAGCTCAACAGTCAGGTCTCTACTGTGGTGATTTGGGATTCGCCGAGCTCAACAGTCAGGTCTCTACTGTGCTGAGGTGGGATTCGCCGAACTCAACATTCAGGTCTCTGCTGGGGTGAGGTGGGATTCTCCGAACTCAACAGTCAGGTCTCTGGTGTTGTGAGGTGGGATTCGCCGAACTCAACAGTCAGGTCTCTGCTGGGGTGAAGTGGGTTTAGCCGAGCTGAACAGTCAGGTCTCTGCTGTGGTGAGGTGGGATTCGCCGAGCTCAACAGTCAGGTCTCTGCTGTGGTGAGGTGGGATTCGCCGAGCTCAACAGTCAGGTCTCTGCTGTGGTGAGGTGGGATTCGCCTAGCTCAACAGTCAGGTCTCTGCTGTGGTGAGGTGGGATTCACCGAGCTCAACAGTCTGGTCTCTGCTGTGGTGAGGTGGGATTCGCCGAGCTCAACAGTCATGTCTCTGCTGTGGTGAGCTGGGATTCGCCAAACTCAACAGTCAGGTCTCTGCTGTGGTGAGGTAGGATTCGCTGAACTCAACAGTCAGGTCTCTGCTGGGGTGAGGTGGGATTATCTGAGCTTAACAGTCAGGTCTCTGCTGTGGTGAGGTAGGATTCGCTGAACTCAACAGTCAGGTCTCTGCTGGGGTGAGGTGGGATTAGCCGAGCTTAACAGTCAGGTCTCTGCTGTGGTGAGGTAGGATTCGCTGAACTCAACAGTCAGGTCTCTGCTGGGGTGAGGTGGGATTATCCGAGCTCAACAGTCAGGTCTCTGCTGTGGTGAGGTGGGATTTGCCGAGCTCAACAGTCAGGTCTCTGCTGTGGTGAGGTAGGATTCGCCGAGCTTAACAGTCCGAACTCTGCTGTGGTGAGGTGGGATTCGCTGAGCTCAACAGTCAGGTCTCTGCTGTGGTGATTTGGGATTCGCCGAGCTCAACAGTCAGGTCTCTACTGTGGTGAGGTGGGATTCACCGAGCTCAACAGTCAGGTCTCTGCTGTGGTGAGGTGGGATTCGCCAAGCTCAACAGTCAGGTCTCTGCTGTGGTGAGGTGGGATTCGCCGAGCTCAACAGTCAGGTCTCTGCTGTGGTGAGGTGGGATTCGCCGAGCTCAACAGTCAGGTCTCTACTGTGGTGATTTGGGATTCGCCGAGCTCAACAGTCAGGTCTCTACTGTGCTGAGGTGGGATTCGCCGAACTCAACATTCAGGTCTCTGCTGGGGTGAGGTGGGATTCTCCGAACTCAACAGTCAGGTCTCTGGTGTTGTGAGGTGGGATTCGCCGAACTCAACAGTCAGGTCTCTGCTGGGGTGAAGTGGGTTTAGCCGAGCTGAACAGTCAGGTCTCTGCTGTGGTGAGGTGGGATTCGCCGAGCTCAACAGGCAGGTCTCTGCTGTGGTGAGGTGGGATTCGCCGAGCTCAACAGTCAGGTCTCTGCTGTGGTGAGGTGGGATTCGCCTAGCTCAACAGTCAGGTCTCTGCTGTGGTGAGGTGGGATTCACCGAGCTCAACAGTCTGGTCTCTGCTGTGGTGAGGTGGGATTCGCCGAGCTCAACAGTCAGGTCTCTGCTGTGGTGAGCTGGGATTCGCCAAACTCAACAGTCAGGTCTCTGCTGTGGTGAGGTGGGATTCGCCAAGCTCAACAGTAAGGTCTCTGCTGGGGTGAGGTGGGATTCGCCGGAACGCAACAGTCAGGTCTCTGCTTTGGTGAGGTGGGATTCGCCAAACTCAACAGTCAGGTCTCTGCTGGGGTGAGGTGGGATTCTCTGAACTCAACAGTCAGGTCTCTGCTGTGGTGAGGTGGGATTCGCCGAGCTCAACAGTCAGGTCTCTGCTGTGGTGATTTGGGATTCGCCGAGCTCAACAGTCAGGTCTCTACTGTGGTGAGGTGGGATTCACCGAGCTCAACAGTCAGGTCTCTGCTGTGGTGAGGTGGGATTCGCCAAGCTCAACAGTCAGGTCTCTGCTGTGGTGAGGTGGGATTCGCCGAGCTCAACAGTCAGGTCTCTGCTGGGGTGAGGTGGGATTCGCCGAGCTCAACAGTCAGGTCTCTACTGTGGTGATTTGGGATTCGCCGAGCTCAACAGTCAGGTCTCTACTGTGCTGAGGTGGGATTCGCTGAGCTCAACAGTCAGGTCTCTGCTGTGGTGAGGTGGGATTCGCCAAGCTCAACAGTCAGGTCTCTGCTGTGGTGAGGTGGGATTCGCCGAACTCAACAGTCAGGTCTCTGCTGTGGTGAGGTGGGATTCGCCGAACTCAACAGTCAGGTCTCTGCTGGGGTGAGGTGGGATTCGCCGAGCTTAACAGTCCGAACTCTGCTGTGGTGAGGTGGAATTCGCCGAGCTCAACAGTCAGGTCTCTGCTGTGGTGATTTGGGATTCGCCGAGCTCAACAGTCAGGTCTCTGCTGTGGTGAGGTGGGATTCGCCAAGCTCAACAGTCAGGTCTCTGCTGTGGTGAGGTGGGATTCGCCGAGCTCAACAGTAAGGTCTCTGCTGTGGTGAGGTAGGATTCGCCGAGCTTAACAGTCAGGTCTCTGCTGTGATGAGGTGGGATTTGCCGAACTCAACAGTCAGGTCTCTTCTGTGGTGAGGTGGGATTCGCCGAGCTCAACAGTCAGGTCTCTGCTGGGGTGAGGTAGAATTTGCCGAACTCAACAGTCAGGTCTCTGCTGTGGTGAGGTGGGATTCGCCGAACTCAACAGTCAAGTCTCTGCTGTGGTGAGGTGGGATTCGCCGAACTCAACAGTCAGGTCTCTGCTGTGGTGAGGTGGGATTCGCCGAGCTCAACAGTCAGGTCTCTGCTGGGGTGAGGTGGGATTCGCCGAACTCAACAGTCAGGTCTCTGCTGGGGTGAGGTGGGATTCTCTGAACTCCACAGTCAGGTCTCTGCTGTGGTGAGGTGGGATTCGCCGAACTCAACAGTCAGGTCCCTGCTGGGGTGAGGTGGGATTAGCCAAGCTCAACAGTCAGGTCTCTGCTGTGGTGAGGTAGGATTCGCCGAGCTTAACAGTCCGAACTCTGCTGTGGTGAGGTGGGATTCGCCGAGCTCAACCGTCAGGTCTCTGCTGGGGTGAGGTGGGATTCGCCGAGCTCAACAGTCAGGTCTCTGCTGGGGTGAGGTGGGATTCGCCGAACTCAGATTTGCCGAGCTCAACAGTCAGGTCCCTGCTGTGGTGAGGTGGGATTCGCCGAGCTCAACAGTCAGGTCTCTGCTGTGGTGAGGTGGGATTCGCCGAGCTCAACAGTCAGGTCTCTGCTGTGGTGAGGTGGGATTCACCGAGCTCAAAAGTCAGGTCTCTGCTGTGGTGAGGTGGGATTCGCCGAGCTCAACAGTCAGGTCTCTGCTGTGGTGAGGTGGGATTCGCCGAGCTCAACAGTCAGGTCTCTGCTGGGGTGAGGTGGGATTCGCCGAGCTCAGCAGTCAGGTCTCTGCTGTGGTGAGGTGGGATTCGCCGAGCTCAACAGTCAGGTCTCTGCTGTGGTGAGGTGGAATTCGCCAAGCTCAACAGTCAGGTCTCTGCTGTGGTGAGGTGGGATTCGCCGAGCTCAACAGTCAGGTCTCTGCTGTGGTGAGGTGGGATTCGCTGAGCTCAACAGTCAGGTCTCTGCTGTGGTGAGGTGGGATTCGCCGAACTCAACAGTCAGGTCTCTGCTGGGGTGAGGTGGGATTCGCCGAGCTCAACAGTCAGGTCTCTGCTGGGGTGAGGGGATTCGCCAAGCTCAACAGTCAGTTCTCTGCTTTGGTGAGGTGGGATTCACCGAACACAACAGTCAGGTCTCTGCTGTGGTGAGGTGGGAATCGCCGAACTCAACAGTCAGGTCTCTGCTGTGGTGAGGTGGGATTCGCCGAGCTCAACAGTCAGGTCTCTACTGTGGTGAGGTGGGATTCGCCGAGCTCAACAGTCAGGTCTCTGCTGTGGTGAGGTGGGATTCGCCAAGCTCAACTGTCAGGTCTCTGCTGTGGTGAGGTGGGATTCGCCGAGCTCAACAGTAAGGTCTCTGCTGTGGTGAGGTAGGATTCGCCGAGCTTAACAGTCAGGTCTCTGCTGTGGTGAGGTGGTATTCGCCGAGCTCAACAGTCAGGTCTCTGCTGTGGTGAGGTGGGATTCGCCGAGCTCAACAGTCAGGTCTCTGCTGGGGTGAGGTGGGATTCGCCGAGCTAAACAGTCAGGTCTCTGCTGTGGTGAGGTGGGATTCGCCGAGCTCAACAGTCAGGTCTCTGCTGGGGTGAGGTGGGATTCACCGAACTCAACAGTCAGGTCTCTGCTGTGGTGAGGTGGGATTCGCCGAACTCAACAGTCAGGTCTCTGCTGGGGTGAGGTGGGATTCTCCGAACTCAACAGTCAGGTCTCTGCTGTGGTGAGGTGGGATTCGCCGAACTCAACATTCAGGTCTCTGCTGGGGTGAGGTGGGATTCTCCGAACTCAACAATCAGGTCTCTGGTGTTGTGAGGTGGGATTCGCCGAACTCAACAGTCAGGTCTCTGCTGGGGTGAAGTGGGTTTAGCCAAGCTGAACAGTCAGGTCTCTGCTGTGGTGAGGTGGGATTCGCCGAGCTCAACAGTCAGGTCTCTGCTGTGGTGAGGTGGGATTCGCCGAGCTCAACAGTCAGGTCTCTGCTGTGGTGAGGTGGGATTCGCCTAGCTCAACAGTCAGGTCTCTGCTGTGGTGAGGTGGGATTCACCGAGCTCAACAGTCTGGTCTCTGCTGTGGTGAGGTGGGATTCGCCGAGCTCAACAGTCAGGTCTCTGCTGTGGTGAGGTGGGATTCGCCAAACTCAACAGTCAGGTCTCTGCTGTGGTGAGGTGGGATTCGCCAAGCTCAACAGTAAGGTCTCTGCTGTGGTGAGGTAGGATTAGCCGAGCTTAACAGTCAGGTCTCTGCTGTGGTGAGGTAGGATTCGCTGAACTCAACAGTCAGGTCTCTGCTGTGGTGAGGTGGGATTCGCCGGACACAACAGTCTGGTCTCTGCTGTGGTGAGGTGGGATTCGCCGAGCTCAACAGTCAGGTCTCTGCTGGGGTGAGGTGGGATTCGCCGAACTCAACAGTCAGGTCTCTGCTTTGGTGAGGTGGGATTCGCCAAACTCAACAGTCAGGTCTCTGCTGGGGTGAGGTGGGATTCTCTGAACTCAACAGTCAGGTCTCTGCTGTGGTGAGGTGGGATTCGCCGAACTCAACAGTCAGTTCTCTGCTGGGGTGAGGTGGGATTATCCGAGCTCAACAGTCAGGTCTCTGCTGTGGTGAGGTGGGATTTGCCGAGCTCAACAGTCAGGTCCCTGCTGTGGTGAGGTAGGATTCGCCGAGCTTAACAGTCCGAACTCTGCTGTGGTGAGGTGGGATTCGCCGAGCTCAACAGTCAGGTCTCTGCTGTGGTGATTTGGGATTCGCCGAGCTAAACAGTCAGGTCTCTACTGTGGTGAGGTGGGATTCACCGAGCTCAACAGTCAGGTCTCTGCTGTGGTGAGGTGGGATTCGCCAAGCTCAACAGTCAGGTCTCTGCTGTGGTAAAGTGGGATTCGCCGAGCTCAACAGTCAGGTCTCTGCTGTGGTGGGGTGGGATTCGCCGAGCTCAACAGTCAGGTCTCTACTGTGGTGATTTGGGATT
The DNA here is from genome assembly GCF_040937935.1 of Hyperolius riggenbachi. Taxonomy (NCBI): domain Eukaryota; kingdom Metazoa; phylum Chordata; class Amphibia; order Anura; family Hyperoliidae; genus Hyperolius; species Hyperolius riggenbachi. The sequence continues at coordinate 169,843,104 of NC_090656.1, read as the reverse complement.
CGCCGAGCTCAACAGTCAGGTCTCTACTGTGCTGAGGTGGGATTCGCTGAGCTCAACAGTCAGGTCTCTGCTGTGGTGAGGTGGGATTCGCCGAACTCAACAGTCAGGTCTCTGCTGTGGTGAGGTGGGATTCGCCGAACTCAACAGTCAGGTCTCTGCTGGGGTGAGGTGAGATTCACCGAACTTAACAGTTAGGTCTCTGCTGGGGTGAGGTGGGATGCGCCGAACTCAACAGTCAGTTCTCTGCTGTGGTGAGGTGGGATTCACCGAACACAACAGTCAGTTCTCTGCTGTGGTGAGGTGGGATTCGCCGAACACAACAGTCAGGTCTCTGCTGTGGTGAGGTGGGATACACCGGAAACAACAGTCAGGTCTCTGCTGTGGTGAGGTGGGATTTGCTGAGCACAACAGTCAGGTCTCTGCTGTGGTGATTTGGGATTCGCCGAGCTCATCAGTCAGGTCTCTGCTTTGGTGAGGTGGGATTCGCCGAGCTCAACAGTCAGGTCTCTGCAGTGGTGAGGTGGGATTCGCCGAACTCAACAATCAGGTCTCTGCTGTGGTGAGGTGGGATTCGCCGAGCTCAACAGTCAGGTCTCTGCTGGGGTGAGGTGGGATTCGCCGAACTCAACAGTTAGGTCTCTGCTGTGGTGAGGTGGGATTCGCCGAACTCAACAGTCAGGTCCCTTCTGTGGTGAGGTGGGATTCGCCGAGCTCAACAGTCAGGTCTCTGCTGGGGTGAGGTAGGATTTGCCGAACTCAACAGTCAGGTCTCTGCTGTGATGAGGTGGGATTCGCCGAACTCAACAGTCAAGTCTCTGCTGTGGTGAGGTGGGATTCGCCGAACTCAACAGTCAGGTCTCTGCTGTGGTGAGGTGGGATTCGCCGAGCTCAACAGTCAGGTCTCTGCTGGGGTGAGGTGGGATTCTCTGAACTCCACAGTCAGGTCTCTGCTGTGGTGAGGTGGGATTCGCCGAACTCAACAGTCAGGTCTCTGCTGTGGTGAGGTAGGATTCGCCGAGCTTAACAGTCCGAACTCTGCTGTGGTGAGGTGGGATTCGCCGAGCTCAACAGTCAGGTCTCTGCTGTGGTGATTTGGGATTCGCCGAGCTCAACAGTCAGGTCTCTGCTGTGGTGAGGTGGGATTCGCCGAGCTCAACCGTCAGGTCTCTGCTGGGGTGAGGTGGGATTTGCCGAACTCAACCGTCAGGTCTCTGCTGGGGTGAGGTGGGATTCGCCGAGCTCAACCGTCAGGTCTCTGCTGGGGTGAGGTGGGATTCGCCGAGCTCAACCGTCAGGTCTCTGCTGGGGTGAGGTGGGATTCGCCGAGCTCAACAGTCAGGTCTCTGCTGGGGTGAGGTGGGATTCGCCGAACTCAGATTTGCCGAGCTCAACAGTCAGGTCCCTGCTGTTGTGAGGTGGGATTCGCCGAGCTCAACAGTCAGGTCTCTGCTGTGGTGAGGCGGGATTCGCCGAGCTCAACAGTCAGGTCTCTGCTGTGGTGAGGTGGGATTCACCGAGCTCAACAGTCAGGTCTCTGCTGTGGTGAGGTGGGATTCGCCGAGCTTAACAGTCAGGTCTCTGCTGTGGTGAGGTGGGATTCGCCGAGCTCAACAGTCAGGTCTCTGCTGGGGTGAGGTGGGATTCGCCGAGCTCAGCAGTCAGGTCTCTGCTGGGGTGAGGTGGGATTCGCCGAGCTCAACAGTCAGGTCTCTGCTGTGGTGAGGTGGAATTCGCCGAGCTTAACACTCAGGTCTCTGTTGTGGTGAGGTGGGATTCGCCGAGCTCAACAGTCAGGTCTCTGCTGGGGTGAGGTGGGATTCGCCGAGCTCAACAGTCAGGTCTCTGCTGGGGTGAGGTGGGATTCGCCAAGCTCAACAGTCAGGTCTCTGCTTTGGTGAGGTGGGATTCGCCAAGCTCAACAGTCAGGTCTCTGCTTTGGTGAGGTGGGATTCACCGAACACAACAGTCAGGTCTCTGCTGTGGTGATGTGGGAATCGCCGAACTCAACAGTCAGGTCTCTGCTGGGGTGAGGTGGGATTCGCCGAGCTCAACAGTCAGGTCTCTGCTGGGGTGAGGTGGGATTCGCCAAGCTCAACAGTCAGGTCTCTGCTTTGGTGAGGTGGGATTCGCCAAGCTCAACAGTCAGGTCTCTGCTTTGGTGAGGTGGGATTCGCCAAGCTCAACAGTCAGGTCTCTGCTTTGGTGAGGTGGGATTCACCGAACACAACAGTCAGGTCTCTGCTGTGGTGATGTGGGAATCGCCGAACTCAACAGTCAGGTCTCTGCTGTGGTGAGGTGGGATTCGCCGAGCTCAACAGTCAGGTCTCTACTGTGGTGAGGTGGGATTTGCCGAGCTTAACAGTCAGGTCTCTGCTGTGGTGAGGTGGGATTCGCCAAGCTCAACAGTCAGGTCTCTGCTGTGGTGAGGTGGGATTCGCCGAGCTCAACAGTAAGGTCTCTGCTGTGGTGAGGTAGGATTCGCCGAGCTTAACAGTCAGGTCTCTGCTGTGGTGAGGTGGTATTCGCCGAGCTCAACAGTCAGGTCTCTGCTGTGGTGAGGTGGGATTCGCCGAGCTCAACAGTCAGGTCTCTGCTGGGGTGAGGTGGGATTCGCCGAGCTCAACAGTCAGGTCTCTGCTGGGGTGAGGTGGGATTCACCGAACTCAACAGTCAGGTCTCTGCTGTGGTGAGGTGGGATTCGCCGAACTCAACAGTCAGGTCTCTGCTGGGGTGAGGTGGGATTCTCCGAACTCAACAGTCAGGTCTCTGCTGTGGTGAGGTGGGATTCGCCGAACTCAACATTCAGGTCTCTGCTGGGGTGAGGTGGGATTCTCCGAACTCAACAGTCAGGTCTCTGGTGTTGTGAGGTGGGATTCGCCGAACTCAACAGTCAGGTCTCTGCTGGGGTGAAGTGGGTTTAGCCGAGCTGAACAGTCAGGTCTCTGCTGTGGTGAGGTGGGATTCGCCGAGCTCAACAGTCAGGTCTCTGCTGTGGTGAGGTGGGATTCGCCGAGCTCAACAGTCAGGTCTCTGCTGTGGTGAGGTGGGATTCGCCTAGCTCAACAGTCAGGTCTCTGCTGTGGTGAGGTGGGATTCACCGAGCTCAACAGTCTGGTCTCTGCTGTGGTGAGGTGGGATTCGCCGAGCTCAACAGTCAGGTCTCTGCTGTGGTGAGGTGGGATTCGCCAAACTCAACAGTCAGGTCTCTGCTGTGGTGAGGTGGGATTCGCCAAGCTCAACAGTAAGGTCTCTGCTGTGGTGAGGTAGGATTAGCCGAGCCTAACAGTCAGGTCTCTGCTGTGGTGAGGTGGGATTCGCCGGACACAACAGTCTGGTCTCTGCTGTGGTGAGGTGGGATTCGCCGAGCTCAACAGTCAGGTCTCTGCTGGGGTGAGGTGGGATTCGCCGAACTCAACAGTCAGGTCTCTGCTTTGGTGAGGTGGGATTCGCCAAACTCAACAGTCAGGTTTCTGCTGGGGTGAGGTGGGATTCTCTGAACTCAACAGTCAGGTCTCTGCTGTGGTGAGGTGGGATTCGCCGAACTCAACAGTCAGGTCTCTGCTGGGGTGAGGTGGGATTATCCGAGCTCAACAGTCAGGTCTCTGCTGTGGTGAGGTGGGATTTGCCGAGCTCAACAGTCAGGTCTCTGCTGTGGTGAGGTAGGATTCGCCGAGCTTAACAGTCCGAACTCTGCTGTGGTGAGGTGGGATTCGCCGAGCTCAACAGTCAGGTCTCTGCTGTGGTGATTTGGGATTCGCCGAGCTCAACAGTCAGGCCTCTACTGTGGTGAGGTGGGATTCACCGAGCTCAACAGTCAGGTCTCTGCTGTGGTGAGGTGGGATTCGCCAAGCTCAACAGTCAGGTCTCTGCTGTGGTGAGGTGGGATTCGCCGAGCTCAACAGTCAGGTCTCTGCTGTGGTGAGGTGGGATTCGCCGAGCTCAACAGTCAGGTCTCTACTGTGGTGATTTGGGATTCGCCGAGCTCAACAGTCAGGTCTCTACTGTGCTGAGGTGGGATTCGCTGAGCTCAACACTCAGGTCTCTGCTGTAGTGAGGTGGGATTCGCCGAACTCAACAGTCAGGTCTCTGCTGTGGTGAGGTGGGATTCGCCGAACTCAACAGTAAGGTGTCTGCTGGGGTGAGGTGAGATTCACCGAACTTAACAGTTAGGTCTCTGCTGGGGTGAGGTGGGATGCGCCGAACTCAACAGTCAGTTCTCTGCTGTTGTGAGGTGGGATTCACCGAACACAACAGTCAGTTCTCTGCTGTGGTGAGGTGGGATTCGCCGAACACAACAGTCAGGTCTCTGCTGTGGTGAGGTGGGATACACCGGAAACAACAGTCAGGTCTCTGCTGTGGTGAGGTGGGATTTGCCGAGCACAACAGTCAGGTCTCTGCTGTGGTGATTTGGGATTCGCCAAGCTCATCAGTCACGTCTCTACTGTGGTGAGGTGGGATTCGCCGAGCTCAACAGTCAGGTCTCTGCTGTGGTGAGGTGGGATTCGCCAAGCTCAACAGTCAGGTCTCTGCTTTGGTGAGGTGGGATTCGCCGAGCTCAACAGTCAGGTCTCTGCAGTGGTGAGGTGGGATTCGACGAACTCAACAATCAGGTCTCTGCTGTGGTGAGGTGGGATTCGCCGAGCTCAACAGTCAGGTCTCTGCTGGGGTGAGGTGGGATTCGCCGAACTCAACAGTTAGGTCTCTGCTGTGGTGAGGTGGGATTCGCCGAACTCAACAGTCAGGTCTCTGCTGGGGTGAGGTGGGATTCGCCGAGCTTAACAGTCCGAACTCTGCTGTGGTGAGGTGGGATTCGCCGAGCTCAACAGTCAGGTCTCTGCTGTGGTGATTTGGGATTCGCCGAGCTCAACAGTCAGGTCTCTACTGTGGTGAGGTGGGATTCTCCGAGCTCAACAGTCAGGTCTCTGCTGTGGTGAGGTGGGATTCGCCGAGCTCAACAGTAAGGTCTCTGCTGTGGTGAGGTAGGATTCGCCGAGCTTAACAGTCAGGTCTCTGCTGTGGTGAGGTGGGATTCGCCGAACTCAACAGTCAGGTCTCTTCTGTGGTGAGGTGGGATTCGCCGAGCTCAACAGTCAGGTCTCTGCTGGGGTGAGGTAGGATTTTCCGAACTCAACAGTCAGGTCTCTGCTGTGGTGAGGTGGGATTCGCCGAACTCAACAGTCAAGTCTCTGCTGTGGTGAGGTGGGATTCGCCGAACTCAACAGTCAGGTCTCTGCTGTGGTGAGGTGGGATTCGCCGAGCTCAACAGTCAGGTCTCTGCTGGGGTGAGGTGGGATTCGCCGAACTCAACAGTCAGGTCTCTGCTGGGGTGAGGTGGGATTCTCTGAACTCCACAGTCAGGTCTCTGCTGTGGTGAGGTGGGATTCGCCGAACTCAACAGTCAGGTCCCTGCTGGGGTGAGGTGGGATTAGCCAAGCTCAACAGTCAGGTCTTTGCTGTGGTGAGGTAGGATTCGCCGAGCTTAACAGTCCGAACTCTGCTGTGGTGAGGTGGGATTCGCCGAGCTCAACAGTCAGGTCTCTGCTGTGGTGATTTGGGATTCGCCGAGCTTAACAGTCAGGTCTCTGCTGTGGTGAGGTGGGATTCGCCGAGCTCAACCGTCAGGTCTCTGCTGGGGTGAGGTGGGATTCGCCGAGCTCAACCGTCAGGTCTCTGCTGGGGTGAGGTGGGATTCGCCGAGCTCAACCGTCAGGTCTCTGCTGGGGTGAGGTGGGATTCGCCGAGCTCAACCGTCAGGTCTCTGCTGGGGTGAGGTGGGATTCGCCGAGCTCAACAGTCAGGTCTCTGCTGGGGTGAGGTGGGATTCGCCGAACTCAGATTTGCCGAGCTCAACAGTCAGGTCCCTGCTGTGGTGAGGTGGGATTCGCCGAGCTCAACAGTCAGGTCTCTGCTGTGGTGAGGTGGGATTCGCCGAGCTCAACAGTCAGGTCTCTGCTGTGGTGAGGTGGGATTCACCGAGCTCAACAGTCAGGTCTCTGCTGTGGTGAGGTGGGATTCGCCGAGCTCAACAGTCAGGTCTCTGCTGTGGTGAGGTGGGATTCGCCGAGCTCAACAGTCAGGTCTCAGCTGAGGTGAGGTGGGATTCGCCGAGCTCAGCAGTCAGGTCTCTGCTGTGGTGAGGTGGGATTCGCCGAGCTCAACAGTCAGGTCTCTGCTGTGGTGAGGTGGAATTCGCCGAGCTCAACAGTCAGGTCTCTGCTGTGGTGAGGTGGGATTCGCCGAGCTCAACAGTCAGGTCTCTGCTGTGGTGAGGTGGGATTCGCTGAGCTCAACAGTCAGGTCTCTGCTGTGGTGAGGTGGGATTCGCCGAACTCAACAGTCAGGTCTCTGCTGGGGTGAGGTGGGATTCGCCGTGCTCAACAGTCAGGTCTCTGCTGGGGTGAGGTGGGATTCGCCAAGCTCAACAGTCAGGTCTCTGCTTTGGTGAGGTGGGATTCACCGAACACAACAGTCAGGTCTCTGCTGTGGTGAGGTGGGATTCGCCGAGCTCAACAGTCAGGTCTCTACTGTGGTGAGGTGGGATTCGCCGAGCTCAACAGTCAGGTCTCTGCTGTGGTGAGGTGGGATTCGCCAAGCTCAACAGTCAGGTCTCTGCTGTGGTGAGGTGGGATTCGCCGAGCTCAACAGTAAGGTCTCTGCTGTGGTGAGGTAGGATTCGCCGAGCTTAACAGTCAGGTCTCTGCTGTGGTGAGGTGGGATTCGCCGAGCTCAACAGTCAGGTCTCTGCTGTGGTGAGGTGGGATTCGCCGAGCTCAACAGTCAGGTCTCTGCTGGGGTGAGGTGGGATTCGCCGAGCTAAACAGTCAGGTCTCTGCTGTGGTGAGGTGGGATTCGCCGAGCTCAACAGTCAGGTCTCTGCTGGGGTGAGGTGGGATTCACCGAACTCAACAGTCAGGTCTCTGCTGTGGTGAGGTGGGATTCGCCGAACTCAACAGTCAGGTCTCTGCTGGGGTGAGGTGGGATTCTCCGAACTCAACAGTCAGGTCTCTGCTGTGGTGAGGTGGGATCCGCCGAACTCAACATTCAGGTCTCTGCTGGGGTGAGGTGGGATTCTCCGAACTCAACAGTCAGGTCTCTGCTGTGGTGAGGTGGGATTCGCCGAACTCAACAGTCAGGTCTCTGCTGGGGTGAAGTGGGTTTAGCCGAGCTGAACAGTCAGGTCTCTTCTGTGGTGAGGTGGGATTCGCCGAGCTCAACAGTCAGGTCTCTGCTGTGGTGAGGTGGGATTCGCCGAGCTCAACAGTCAGGTCTCTGCTGTGGTGAGGTGGGATTCGCCTAGCTCAACAGTCAGGTCTCTGCTGTGGTGAGGTGGGATTCACCGAGCTCAACAGTCTGGTCTCTGCTGTGGTGAGGTGGGATTCGCCGAGCTCAACAGTCAGGTCTCTGCTGTGGTGAGGTGGGATTCGCCAAACTCAACAGTCAGGTCTCTGCTGTGGTGAGGTGGGATTCGCCAAGCTCAACAGTAAGGTCTCTGCTGTGGTGAGGTAGGATTAGCCGAGCTTAACAGTCAGGTCTCTGCTGTGGTGAGGTAGGATTCGCTGAACTCAACAGTCAGGTCTCTGCTGTGGTGAGGTGGGATTCGCCGAACTCAACAGTCAGGTCTCTGCTTTGGTGAGGTGGGATTCGCCAAACTCAACAGTCAGGTCTCTGCTGGGGTGAGGTGGGATTCTCTGAACTCAACAGTCAGGTCTCTGCTGTGGTGAGGTGGGATTCGCCGAACTCAACAGTCAGGTCTCTGCTGGGGTGAGGTGGGATTAGCCGAGCTCAACAGTCAGGTCTCTGCTGTGGTGAGGTGGGATTTGCCGAGCTCAACAGTCAGGTCTCTGCTGTGGTGAGGTAGGATTCGCCGAGCTTAACAGTCCGAACTCTGCTGTGGTGAGGTGGGATTCGCCGAGCTCAACAGTCAGGTCTCTGCTGTGGTGATTTGGGATTCGCCGAGCTCAACAGTCAGGTCTCTACTGTGGTGAGGTGGGATTCGCCGAGCTCAACAGTCAGGTCTCTGCTGTGGTGAGGTGGGATTCGCCAAGCTCAACAGTCAGGTCTCTGCTGTGGTGAGGTGGGATTTGCCGAGCTCAACAGTAAGGTCTCTGCTGTGGTGAGGTAGGATTCGCCGAGCTTAACAGTCAGGTCTCTGCTGTGGTGAGGTGGGATTCACCGAACTCGAACAGTCAGGTCTCTGCTGTGGTGAGGTGGGATTCGCCGAGCTAAACAGTCAGGTCTCTGCTGTGGTGAGGTGGGATTCGCCGAGCTCAACAGTCAGGTCTCTGCTGTGGTGAGGTGGGATTCGCCGAGCTCAACAGTCAGGTCTCTGCTGTGGTGAGGTGGGATTCGCCGAGCTCAACAGTCAGGTCTCTGCTGTGGTGAGGTGGGATTCGCCGAACTCAACAGTCAGGTCTCTGCTGGGGTGAGGTGGGATTCGCCGAGCTCAACAGTCAGGTCTCTGCTGTGGTGAGGTGGGATTCGCCGAACTCAACAGTCAGGTCTCTGCTGTGGTGATTTGGGATTCGCCGAGCTCAACAGTCAGGTCTCTGCTGTGGTGAGGTGGAATTCGCCGAGCTCAACAGTCAGGTCTCTGCTGTGGTGAGGTGGGATTCGCCGAGCTCAACAGTCAGGTCTCTGCTGTGGTGATTTGGGATTCGCCGAGCTCAACAGTCAGGTCTCTGCTGTGGTGAGGTGGGATTCGCCGAGCTCAACCGTCAGGTCTCTGCTGGGGTGAGGTGGGATTCGCCGAGCTCAACCGTCAGGTCTCTGCTGGGGTGAGGTGGGATTCGCCGAGCTCAACCGTCAGGTCTCTGCTGGGGTGAGGTGGGATTCGCCGAGCTAAACAGTCAGGTCTCTGCTGTGGTGAGGTGGGATTCGCCGAGCTCAACAGTCAGGTCTCTGCTGTGGTGAGGTGGGATTCGCCGAACTCAACAGTCAGGTCTCTGCTGTGGTGATTTGGGATTCGCCGAGCTCAACAGTCAGGTCTCTGCTGTGGTGAGGTGGAATTCGCCGAGCTCAACAGTCAGGTCTCTGCTGTGGTGAGGTGGGATTCGCCGAGCTCAACAGTCAGGTCTCTGCTGTGGTGATTTGGGATTCGCCGAGCTCAACAGTCAGGTCTCTGCTGTGGTGAGGTGGGATTCGCCGAGCTCAACCGTCAGGTCTCTGCTGGGGTGAGGTGGGATTCGCCGAGCTCAACCGTCAGGTCTCTGCTGGGGTGAGGTGGGATTCGCCGAGCTCAACCGTCAGGTCTCTGCTGGGGTGAGGTGGGATTCGCCGAGCTAAACAGTCAGGTCTCTGCTGTGGTGAGGTGGGATTCGCCGAGCTCAACAGTCAGGTCTCTGCTGTGGTGAGGTGGGATTCGCCGAGCTCAACAGTCAGGTCTCTGCTGTGGTGAGGTGGGATTCGCCGAGCTCAACAGTCAGGTCTCTGCTGTGGTGAGGTGGGTTTCGCCGAACTCAACAGTCAGGTCTCTGCTGGGGTGAGGTGGGATTCGCCGAGCTCAACAGTCAGGTCTCTGCTGTGGTGAGGTGGGATTCGCCGAACTCAACAGTCAGGTCTCTGCTGTGGTGATTTGGGATTCGCCGAGCTCAACAGTCAGGTCTCTGCTGTGGTGAGGTGGAATTCGCCGAGCTCAACAGTCAGGTCTCTGCTGTGGTGAGGTGGGATTCGCCGAGCTCAACAGTCAGGTCTCTGCTGTGGTGATTTGGGATTCGCCGAGCTCAACAGTCAGGTCTCTGCTGTGGTGAGGTGGGATTCGCCGAGCTCAACCGTCAGGTCTCTGCTGGGGTGAGGTGGGATTCGCCGAGCTCAACCGTCAGGTCTCTGCTGGGGTGAGGTGGGATTCGCCGAGCTCAACCGTCAGGTCTCTGCTGGGGTGAGGTGGGATTCGCCAAGCTCAACTGTCAGGTCTCTGCTGTGGTGAGGTGGGATTCGCCGAGCTCAACAGTAAGGTCTCTGCTGTGGTGAGGTAGGATTCGCCGAGCTTAACAGTCAGGTCTCTGCTGTGGTGAGGTGGTATTCGCCGAGCTCAACAGTCAGGTCTCTGCTGTGGTGAGGTGGGATTCGCCGAGCTCAACAGTCAGGTCTCTGCTGGGGTGAGGTGGGATTCGCCGAGCTAAACAGTCAGGTCTCTGCTGTGGTGAGGTGGGATTCGCCGAGCTCAACAGTCAGGTCTCTGCTGGGGTGAGGTGGGATTCACCGAACTCAACAGTCAGGTCTCTGCTGTGGTGAGGTGGGATTCGCCGAACTCAACAGTCAGGTCTCTGCTGGGGTGAGGTGGGATTCTCCGAACTCAACAGTCAGGTCTCTGCTGTGGTGAGGTGGGATTCGCCGAACTCAACATTCAGGTCTCTGCTGGGGTGAGGTGGGATTCTCCGAACTCAACAATCAGGTCTCTGGTGTTGTGAGGTGGGATTCGCCGAACTCAACAGTCAGGTCTCTGCTGGGGTGAAGTGGGTTTAGCCAAGCTGAACAGTCAGGTCTCTGCTGTGGTGAGGTGGGATTCGCCGAGCTCAACAGTCAGGTCTCTGCTGTGGTGAGGTGGGATTCGCCGAGCTCAACAGTCAGGTCTCTGCTGTGGTGAGGTGGGATTCGCCTAGCTCAACAGTCAGGTCTCTGCTGTGGTGAGGTGGGATTCACCGAGCTCAACAGTCTGGTCTCTGCTGTGGTGAGGTGGGATTCGCCGAGCTCAACAGTCAGGTCTCTGCTGTGGTGAGGTGGGATTCGCCAAACTCAACAGTCAGGTCTCTGCTGTGGTGAGGTGGGATTCGCCAAGCTCAACAGTAAGGTCTCTGCTGTGGTGAGGTAGGATTAGCCGAGCTTAACAGTCAGGTCTCTGCTGTGGTGAGGTAGGATTCGCTGAACTCAACAGTCAGGTCTCTGCTGTGGTGAGGTGGGATTCGCCGGACACAACAGTCTGGTCTCTGCTGTGGTGAGGTGGGATTCGCCGAGCTCAACAGTCAGGTCTCTGCTGGGGTGAGGTGGGATTCGCCGAACTCAACAGTCAGGTCTCTGCTTTGGTGAGGTGGGATTCGCCAAACTCAACAGTCAGGTCTCTGCTGGGGTGAGGTGGGATTCTCTGAACTCAACAGTCAGGTCTCTGCTGTGGTGAGGTGGGATTCGCCGAACTCAACAGTCAGTTCTCTGCTGGGGTGAGGTGGGATTATCCGAGCTCAACAGTCAGGTCTCTGCTGTGGTGAGGTGGGATTTGCCGAGCTCAACAGTCAGGTCCCTGCTGTGGTGAGGTAGGATTCGCCGAGCTTAACAGTCCGAACTCTGCTGTGGTGAGGTGGGATTCGCCGAGCTCAACAGTCAGGTCTCTGCTGTGGTGATTTGGGATTCGCCGAGCTAAACAGTCAGGTCTCTACTGTGGTGAGGTGGGATTCACCGAGCTCAACAGTCAGGTCTCTGCTGTGGTGAGGTGGGATTCGCCAAGCTCAACAGTCAGGTCTCTGCTGTGGTGAGGTGGGATTCGCCGAGCTCAACAGTCAGGTCTCTGCTGTGGTGGGGTGGGATTCGCCGAGCTCAACAGTCAGGTCTCTACTGTGGTGATTTGGGATTCGCCGAGCTCAACAGTCAGGTCTCTACTGTGCTGAGGTGGGATTCGCTGAGCTCAACAGTCAGGTCTCTGCTGTGGTGAGGTGGGATTCGCCGAACTCAACAGTCAGGTCTCTGCTGTGGTGAGGTGGGATTCGCCGAACTCAACAGTCCGGTCTCTGCTGGGGTGAGGTGAGATTCACCGAACTTAACAGTTAGGTCTCTGCTGGGGTGAGGTGGGATGCGCCGAACTCAACAGTCAGTTCTCTGCTGTGGTGAGGTGGGATTCACCGAACACAACAGTCAGTTCTCTGCTGTGGTGAGGTGGGATTCGCCGAACACAACAGTCAGGTCTCTGCTGTGGTGAGGTGGGATACACCGGAAACAACAGTCAGGTCTCTGCTGTGGTGAGGTGGGATTTGCTGAGCACAACAGTCAGGTCTCTGCTGTGGTGATTTGGGATTCGCCGAGCTCATCAGTCAGGTCTCTGCTTTGGTGAGGTGGGATTCGCCGAGCTCAACAGTCAGGTCTCTGCAGTGGTGAGGTGGGATTCGCCGAACTCAACAATCAGGTCTCTGCTGTGGTGAGGTGGGATTCGCCGAGCTCAACAGTCAGGTCTCTGCTGGGGTGAGGTGGGATTCGCCGAACTCAACAGTTAGGTCTCTGCTGTGGTGAGGTGGGATTCGCCGAACTCAACAGTCAGGTCTCTGCTGGGGTGAGGTGGGATTCGCCGAGCTTAACAGTCCGAACTCTGCTGTGGTGAGGTGGGATTCGCCGAGCTCAACAGTCAGGTCTCTGCTGTGGTGATTTGGGATTCGCCGAGCTCAACAGTCAGGTCTCTACTGTGGTGAGGTGGGATTCTCCGAGCTCAACAGTCAGGTCTCTGCTGTGGTGAGGTGGGATTCGCCAAGCTCAACAGTCAGGTCTCTGCTGTGGTGAGGTGGGATTCGCCGAGCTCAACAGTAAGGTCTCTGCTGTGGTGAGGTAGGATTCGCCGAGCTTAACAGTCAGGTCTCTGCTGTGGTGAGGTGGGATTCGCCGAACTCAACAGTCAGGTCCCTTCTGTGGTGAGGTGGGATTCGCCGAGCTCAACAGTCAGGTCTCTGCTGGGGTGAGGTAGGATTTGCCGAACTCAACAGTCAGGTCTCTACTGTGGTGAGGTGGGATTCACCGAGCTCAACAGTCAGGTCTCTGCTGTGGTGAGGTGGGATTCGCCAAGCTCAACAGTCAGGTCTCTGCTGTGGTGAGGTGGGATTCGCCGAGCTCAACAGTCAGGTCTCTGCTGTGGTGGGGTGGGATTCGCCGAGCTCAACAGTCAGGTCTCTACTGTGGTGATTTGGGATTCGCCGAGCTCAACAGTCAGGTCTCTACTGTGCTGAGGTGGGATTCGCTGAGCTCAACAGTCAGGTCTCTGCTGTGGTGAGGTGGGATTCGCCGAACTCAACAGTCAGGTCTCTGCTGTGGTGAGGTGGGATTCGCCGAACTCAACAGTCCGGTCTCTGCTGGGGTGAGGTGAGATTCACCGAACTTAACAGTTAGGTCTCTGCTGGGGTGAGGTGGGATGCGCCGAACTCAACAGTCAGTTCTCTGCTGTGGTGAGGTGGGATTCACCGAACACAACAGTCAGTTCTCTGCTGTGGTGAGGTGGGATTCGCCGAACACAACAGTCAGGTCTCTGCTGTGGTGAGGTGGGATACACCGGAAACAACAGTCAGGTCTCTGCTGTGGTGAGGTGGGATTTGCTGAGCACAACAGTCAGGTCTCTGCTGTGGTGATTTGGGATTCGCCGAGCTCATCAGTCAGGTCTCTGCTTTGGTGAGGTGGGATTCGCCGAGCTCAACAGTCAGGTCTCTGCAGTGGTGAGGTGGGATTCGCCGAACTCAACAATCAGGTCTCTGCTGTGGTGAGGTGGGATTCGCCGAGCTCAACAGTCAGGTCTCTGCTGGGGTGAGGTGGGATTCGCCGAACTCAACAGTTAGGTCTCTGCTGTGGTGAGGTGGGATTCGCCGAACTCAACAGTCAGGTCTCTGCTGGGGTGAGGTGGGATTCGCCGAGCTTAACAGTCCGAACTCTGCTGTGGTGAGGTGGGATTCGCCGAGCTCAACAGTCAGGTCTCTGCTGTGGTGATTTGGGATTCGCCGAGCTCAACAGTCAGGTCTCTACTGTGGTGAGGTGGGATTCTCCGAGCTCAACAGTCAGGTCTCTGCTGTGGTGAGGTGGGATTCGCCAAGCTCAACAGTCAGGTCTCTGCTGTGGTGAGGTGGGATTCGCCGAGCTCAACAGTAAGGTCTCTGCTGTGGTGAGGTAGGATTCGCCGAGCTTAACAGTCAGGTCTCTGCTGTGGTGAGGTGGGATTCGCCGAACTCAACAGTCAGGTCCCTTCTGTGGTGAGGTGGGATTCGCCGAGCTCAACAGTCAGGTCTCTGCTGGGGTGAGGTAGGATTTGCCGAACTCAACAGTCAGGTCTCTGCTGTGATGAGGTGGGATTCGCCGAACTCAACAGTCAAGTCTCTGCTGTGGTGAGGTGGGATTCGCCGAACTCAACAGTCAGGTCTCTGCTGTGGTGAGGTGGGATTCGCCGAGCTCAACAGTCAGGTCTCTGCTGGGGTGAGGTGGGATTCTCTGAACTCCACAGTCAGGTCTCTGCTGTGGTGAGGTGGGATTCGCCGAACTCAACAGTCAGGTCTCTGCTGTGGTGAGGTAGGATTCGCCGAGCTTAACAGTCCGAACTCTGCTGTGGTGAGGTGGGATTCGCCGAGCTCAACAGTCAGGTCTCTGCTGTGGTGATTTGGGATTCGCCGAGCTCAACAGTCAGGTCTCTGCTGTGGTGAGGTGGGATTCGCCGAGCTCAACCGTCAGGTCTCTGCTGGGGTGAGGTGGGATTCGCCGAACTCAACCGTCAGGTCTCTGCTGGGGTGAGGTGGGATTCGCCGAGCTCAACCGTCAGGTCTCTGCTGGGGTGAGGTGGGATTCGCCGAGCTCAACCGTCAGGTCTCTGCTGGGGTGAGGTGGGATTCGCCGAGCTCAACAGTCAGGTCTCTGCTGGGGTGAGGTGGGATTCGCCGAACTCAGATTTGCCGAGCTCAACAGTCAGGTCCCTGCTGTTGTGAGGTGGGATTCGCCGAGCTCAACAGTCAGGTCTCTGCTGTGGTGAGGCGGGATTCGCCGAGCTCAACAGTCAGGTCTCTGCTGTGGTGAGGTGGGATTCACCGAGCTCAACAGTCAGGTCTCTGCTGTGGTGAGGTGGGATTCGCCGAGCTTAACAGTCAGGTCTCTGCTGTGGTGAGGTGGGATTCGCCGAGCTCAACAGTCAGGTCTCTGCTGGGGTGAGGTGGGATTCGCCGAGCTCAGCAGTCAGGTCTCTGCTGGGGTGAGGTGGGATTCGCCGAGCTCAACAGTCAGGTCTCTGCTGTGGTGAGGTGGAATTCGCCGAGCTTAACACTCAGGTCTCTGTTGTGGTGAGGTGGGATTCGCCGAGCTCAACAGTCAGGTCTCTGCTGTGGTGAGGTGGGATTCGCTGAGCTCAACAGTCAGGTCTCTGCTGTGGTGAGGTGGGATTCGCCGAACTCAACAGTCAGGTCTCTGCTGGGGTGAGGTGGGATTCGCCGAGCTCAACAGTCAGGTCTCTGCTGGGGTGAGGTGGGATTCGCCAAGCTCAACAGTCAGGTCTCTGCTTTGGTGAGGTGGGATTCGCCAAGCTCAACAGTCAGGTCTCTGCTTTGGTGAGGTGGGATTCACCGAACACAACAGTCAGGTCTCTGCTGTGGTGATGTGGGAATCGCCGAACTCAACAGTCAGGTCTCTGCTGTGGTGAGGTGGGATTCGCCGAGCTCAACAGTCAGGTCTCTACTGTGGTGAGGTGGGATTTGCCGAGCTTAACAGTCAGGTCTCTGCTGTGGTGAGGTGGGATTCGCCAAGCTCAACAGTCAGGTCTCTGCTGTGGTGAGGTGGGATTCGCCGAGCTCAACAGTAAGGTCTCTGCTGTGGTGAGGTAGGATTCGCCGAGCTTAACAGTCAGGTCTCTGCTGTGGTGAGGTGGTATTCGCCGAGCTCAACAGTCAGGTCTCTGCTGTGGTGAGGTGGGATTCGCCGAGCTCAACAGTCAGGTCTCTGCTGGGGTGAGGTGGGATTCGCCGAGCTCAACAGTCAGGTCTCTGCTGGGGTGAGGTGGGATTCACCGAACTCAACAGTCAGGTCTCTGCTGTGGTGAGGTGGGATTCGCCGAACTCAACAGTCAGGTCTCTGCTGGGGTGAGGTGGGATTCTCCGAACTCAACAGTCAGGTCTCTGCTGTGGTGAGGTGGGATTCGCCGAACTCAACATTCAGGTCTCTGCTGGGGTGAGGTGGGATTCTCCGAACTCAACAGTCAGGTCTCTGGTGTTGTGAGGTGGGATTCGCCGAACTCAACAGTCAGGTCTCTGCTGGGGTGAAGTGGGTTTAGCCGAGCTGAACAGTCAGGTCTCTGCTGTGGTGAGGTGGGATTCGCCGAGCTCAACAGTCAGGTCTCTGCTGTGGTGAGGTGGGATTCGCCGAGCTCAACAGTCAGGTCTCTGCTGTGGTGAGGTGGGATTCGCCTAGCTCAACAGTCAGGTCTCTGCTGTGGTGAGGTGGGATTCACCGAGCTCAACAGTCTGGTCTCTGCTGTGGTGAGGTGGGATTCGCCGAGCTCAACAGTCAGGTCTCTGCTGTGGTGAGGTGGGATTCGCCAAACTCAACAGTCAGGTCTCTGCTGTGGTGAGGTGGGATTCGCCAAGCTCAACAGTAAGGTCTCTGCTGTGGTGAGGTAGGATTAGCCGAGCCTAACAGTCAGGTCTCTGCTGTGGTGAGGTGGGATTCGCCGGACACAACAGTCTGGTCTCTGCTGTGGTGAGGTGGGATTCGCCGAGCTCAACAGTCAGGTCTCTGCTGGGGTGAGGTGGGATTCGCCGAACTCAACAGTCAGGTCTCTGCTTTGGTGAGGTGGGATTCGCCAAACTCAACAGTCAGGTTTCTGCTGGGGTGAGGTGGGATTCTCTGAACTCAACAGTCAGGTCTCTGCTGTGGTGAGGTGGGATTCGCCGAACTCAACAGTCAGGTCTCTGCTGGGGTGAGGTGGGATTATCCGAGCTCAACAGTCAGGTCTCTGCTGTGGTGAGGTGGGATTTGCCGAGCTCAACAGTCAGGTCTCTGCTGTGGTGAGGTAGGATTCGCCGAGCTTAACAGTCCGAACTCTGCTGTGGTGAGGTGGGATTCGCCGAGCTCAACAGTCAGGTCTCTGCTGTGGTGATTTGGGATTCGCCGAGCTCAACAGTCAGGCCTCTACTGTGGTGAGGTGGGATTCACCGAGCTCAACAGTCAGGTCTCTGCTGTGGTGAGGTGGGATTCGCCAAGCTCAACAGTCAGGTCTCTGCTGTGGTGAGGTGGGATTCGCCGAGCTCAACAGTCAGGTCTCTGCTGTGGTGAGGTGGGATTCGCCGAGCTCAACAGTCAGGTCTCTACTGTGGTGATTTGGGATTCGCCGAGCTCAACAGTCAGGTCTCTACTGTGCTGAGGTGGGATTCGCTGAGCTCAACACTCAGGTCTCTGCTGTAGTGAGGTGGGATTCGCCGAACTCAACAGTCAGGTCTCTGCTGTGGTGAGGTGGGATTCGCCGAACTCAACAGTAAGGTGTCTGCTGGGGTGAGGTGAGATTCACCGAACTTAACAGTTAGGTCTCTGCTGGGGTGAGGTGGGATGCGCCGAACTCAACAGTCAGTTCTCTGCTGTTGTGAGGTGGGATTCACCGAACACAACAGTCAGTTCTCTGCTGTGGTGAGGTGGGATTCGCCGAACACAACAGTCAGGTCTCTGCTGTGGTGAGGTGGGATACACCGGAAACAACAGTCAGGTCTCTGCTGTGGTGAGGTGGGATTTGCCGAGCACAACAGTCAGGTCTCTGCTGTGGTGATTTGGGATTCGCCAAGCTCATCAGTCACGTCTCTACTGTGGTGAGGTGGGATTCGCCGAGCTCAACAGTCAGGTCTCTGCTGTGGTGAGGTGGGATTCGCCAAGCTCAACAGTCAGGTCTCTGCTTTGGTGAGGTGGGATTCGCCGAGCTCAACAGTCAGGTCTCTGCAGTGGTGAGGTGGGATTCGACGAACTCAACAATCAGGTCTCTGCTGTGGTGAGGTGGGATTCGCCGAGCTCAACAGTCAGGTCTCTGCTGGGGTGAGGTGGGATTCGCCGAACTCAACAGTTAGGTCTCTGCTGTGGTGAGGCGGGATTCGCCGAACTCAACAGTCAGGTCTCTGCTGGGGTGAGGTGGGATTCGCCGAGCTTAACAGTCCGAACTCTGCTGTGGTGAGGTGGGATTCGCCGAGCTCAACAGTCAGGTCTCTGCTGTGGTGATTTGGGATTCGCCGAGCTCAACAGTCAGGTCTCTACTGTGGTGAGGTGGGATTCTCCGAGCTCAACAGTCAGGTCTCTGCTGTGGTGAGGTGGGATTCGCCGAGCTCAACAGTAAGGTCTCTGCTGTGGTGAGGTAGGATTCGCCGAGCTTAACAGTCAGGTCTCTGCTGTGGTGAGGTGGGATTCGCCGAACTCAACAGTCAGGTCTCTTCTGTGGTGAGGTGGGATTCGCCGAGCTCAACAGTCAGGTCTCTGCTGGGGTGAGGTAGGATTTTCCGAACTCAACAGTCAGGTCTCTGCTGTGGTGAGGTGGGATTCGCCGAACTCAACAGTCAAGTCTCTGCTGTGGTGAGGTGGGATTCGCCGAACTCAACAGTCAGGTCTCTGCTGTGGTGAGGTGGGATTCGCCGAGCTCAACAGTCAGGTCTCTGCTGGGGTGAGGTGGGATTCGCCGAACTCAACAGTCAGGTCTCTGCTGGGGTGAGGTGGGATTCTCTGAACTCCACAGTCAGGTCTCTGCTGTGGTGAGGTGGGATTCGCCGAACTCAACAGTCAGGTCCCTGCTGGGGTGAGGTGGGATTAGCCAAGCTCAACAGTCAGGTCTTTGCTGTGGTGAGGTAGGATTCGCCGAGCTTAACAGTCCGAACTCTGCTGTGGTGAGGTGGGATTCGCCGAGCTCAACAGTCAGGTCTCTGCTGTGGTGATTTGGGATTCGCCGAGCTTAACAGTCAGGTCTCTGCTGTGGTGAGGTGGGATTCGCCGAGCTCAACCGTCAGGTCTCTGCTGGGGTGAGGTGGGATTCGCCGAGCTCAACCGTCAGGTCTCTGCTGGGGTGAGGTGGGATTCGCCGAGCTCAACCGTCAGGTCTCTGCTGGGGTGAGGTGGGATTCGCCGAGCTCAACCGTCAGGTCTCTGCTGGGGTGAGGTGGGATTCGCCGAGCTCAACAGTCAGGTCTCTGCTGGGGTGAGGTGGGATTCGCCGAACTCAGATTTGCCGAGCTCAACAGTCAGGTCCCTGCTGTGGTGAGGTGGGATTCGCCGAGCTCAACAGTCAGGTCTCTGCTGTGGTGAGGTGGGATTCGCCGAGCTCAACAGTCAGGTCTCTGCTGTGGTGAGGTGGGATTCACCGAGCTCAACAGTCAGGTCTCTGCTGTGGTGAGGTGGGATTCGCCGAGCTCAACAGTCAGGTCTCTGCTGTGGTGAGGTGGGATTCGCCGAGCTCAACAGTCAGGTCTCTGCTGAGGTGAGGTGGGATTCGCCGAGCTCAGCAGTCAGGTCTCTGCTGTGGTGAGGTGGGATTCGCCGAACTCAACAGTCAGGTCTCTGCTGGGGTGAGGTGGGATTCGCCGTGCTCAACAGTCAGGTCTCTGCTGGGGTGAGGTGGGATTCGCCAAGCTCAACAGTCAGGTCTCTGCTTTGGTGAGGTGGGATTCACCGAACACAACAGTCAGGTCTCTGCTGTGGTGAGGTGGGATTCGCCGAGCTCAACAGTCAGGTCTCTACTGTGGTGAGGTGGGATTCGCCGAGCTCAACAGTCAGGTCTCTGCTGTGGTGAGGTGGGATTCGCCAAGCTCAACAGTCAGGTCTCTGCTGTGGTGAGGTGGGATTCGCCGAGCTCAACAGTAAGGTCTCTGCTGTGGTGAGGTAGGATTCGCCGAGCTTAACAGTCAGGTCTCTGCTGTGGTGAGGTGGGATTCGCCGAGCTCAACAGTCAGGTCTCTGCTGTGGTGAGGTGGGATTCGCCGAGCTCAACAGTCAGGTCTCTGCTGGGGTGAGGTGGGATTCGCCGAGCTAAACAGTCAGGTCTCTGCTGTGGTGAGGTGGGATTCGCCGAGCTCAACAGTCAGGTCTCTGCTGGGGTGAGGTGGGATTCACCGAACTCAACAGTCAGGTCTCTGCTGTGGTGAGGTGGGATTCGCCGAACTCAACAGTCAGGTCTCTGCTGGGGTGAGGTGGGATTCTCCGAACTCAACAGTCAGGTCTCTGCTGTGGTGAGGTGGGATCCGCCGAACTCAACATTCAGGTCTCTGCTGGGGTGAGGTGGGATTCTCCGAACTCAACAGTCAGGTCTCTGCTGTGGTGAGGTGGGATTCGCCGAACTCAACAGTCAGGTCTCTGCTGGGGTGAAGTGGGTTTAGCCGAGCTGAACAGTCAGGTCTCTTCTGTGGTGAGGTGGGATTCGCCGAGCTCAACAGTCAGGTCTCTGCTGTGGTGAGGTGGGATTCGCCGAGCTCAACAGTCAGGTCTCTGCTGTGGTGAGGTGGGATTCGCCTAGCTCAACAGTCAGGTCTCTGCTGTGGTGAGGTGGGATTCACCGAGCTCAACAGTCTGGTCTCTGCTGTGGTGAGGTGGGATTCGCCGAGCTCAACAGTCAGGTCTCTGCTGTGGTGAGGTGGGATTCGCCAAACTCAACAGTCAGGTCTCTGCTGTGGTGAGGTGGGATTCGCCAAGCTCAACAGTAAGGTCTCTGCTGTGGTGAGGTAGGATTAGCCGAGCTTAACAGTCAGGTCTCTGCTGTGGTGAGGTAGGATTCGCTGAACTCAACAGTCAGGTCTCTGCTGTGGTGAGGTGGGATTCGCCGAACTCAACAGTCAGGTCTCTGCTTTGGTGAGGTGGGATTCGCCAAACTCAACAGTCAGGTCTCTGCTGGGGTGAGGTGGGATTCTCTGAACTCAACAGTCAGGTCTCTGCTGTGGTGAGGTGGGATTCGCCGAACTCAACAGTCAGGTCTCTGCTGGGGTGAGGTGGGATTAGCCGAGCTCAACAGTCAGGTCTCTGCTGTGGTGAGGTGGGATTTGCCGAGCTCAACAGTCAGGTCTCTGCTGTGGTGAGGTAGGATTCGCCGAGCTTAACAGTCCGAACTCTGCTGTGGTGAGGTGGGATTCGCCGAGCTCAACAGTCAGGTCTCTGCTGTGGTGATTTGGGATTCGCCGAGCTCAACAGTCAGGTCTCTACTGTGGTGAGGTGGGATTCGCCGAGCTCAACAGTCAGGTCTCTGCTGTGGTGAGGTGGGATTCGCCAAGCTCAACAGTCAGGTCTCTGCTGTGGTGAGGTGGGATTTGCCGAGCTCAACAGTAAGGTCTCTTCTGTGGTGAGGTAGGATTCGCCGAGCTTAACAGTCAGGTCTCTGCTGTGGTGAGGTGGGATTCACCGAACTCGAACAGTCAGGTCTCTGCTGTGGTGAGGTGGGATTCGCCGAGCTAAACAGTCAGGTCTCTGCTGTGGTGAGGTGGGATTCGCCGAGCTCAACAGTCAGGTCTCTGCTGTGGTGAGGTGGGATTCGCCGAGCTCAACAGTCAGGTCTCTGCTGTGGTGAGGTGGGATTCGCCGAGCTCAACAGTCAGGTCTCTGCTGTGGTGAGGTGGGATTCGCCGAACTCAACAGTCAGGTCTCTGCTGGGGTGAGGTGGGATTCGCCGAGCTCAACAGTCAGGTCTCTGCTGTGGTGAGGTGGGATTCGCCGAACTCAACAGTCAGGTCTCTGCTGTGGTGATTTGGGATTCGCCGAGCTCAACAGTCAGGTCTCTGCTGTGGTGAGGTGGAATTCGCCGAGCTCAACAGTCAGGTCTCTGCTGTGGTGAGGTGGGATTCGCCGAGCTCAACAGTCAGGTCTCTGCTGTGGTGATTTGGGATTCGCCGAGCTCAACAGTCAGGTCTCTGCTGTGGTGAGGTGGGATTCGCCGAGCTCAACCGTCAGGTCTCTGCTGGGGTGAGGTGGGATTCGCCGAGCTCAACCGTCAGGTCTCTGCTGGGGTGAGGTGGGATTCGCCGAGCTCAACCGTCAGGTCTCTGCTGGGGTGAGGTGGGATTCGCCGAGCTAAACAGTCAGGTCTCTGCTGTGGTGAGGTGGGATTCGCCGAGCTCAACAGTCAGGTCTCTGCTGTGGTGAGGTGGGATTCGCCGAACTCAACAGTCAGGTCTCTGCTGTGGTGATTTGGGATTCGCCGAGCTCAACAGTCAGGTCTCTGCTGTGGTGAGGTGGAATTCGCCGAGCTCAACAGTCAGGTCTCTGCTGTGGTGAGGTGGGATTCGCCGAGCTCAACAGTCAGGTCTCTGCTGTGGTGATTTGGGATTCGCCGAGCTCAACAGTCAGGTCTCTGCTGTGGTGAGGTGGGATTCGCCGAGCTCAACCGTCAGGTCTCTGCTGGGGTGAGGTGGGATTCGCCGAGCTCAACCGTCAGGTCTCTGCTGGGGTGAGGTGGGATTCGCCGAGCTCAACCGTCAGGTCTCTGCTGGGGTGAGGTGGGATTCGCCGAGCTAAACAGTCAGGTCTCTGCTGTGGTGAGGTGGGATTCGCCGAGCTCAACAGTCAGGTCTCTGCTGTGGTGAGGTGGGATTCGCCGAGCTCAACAGTCAGGTCTCTGCTGTGGTGAGGTGGGATTCGCCGAGCTCAACAGTCAGGTCTCTGCTGTGGTGAGGTGGGTTTCGCCGAACTCAACAGTCAGGTCTCTGCTGGGGTGAGGTGGGATTCGCCGAGCTCAACAGTCAGGTCTCTGCTGTGGTGAGGTGGGATTCGCCGAACTCAACAGTCAGGTCTCTGCTGTGGTGATTTGGGATTCGCCGAGCTCAACAGTCAGGTCTCTGCTGTGGTGAGGTGGAATTCGCCGAGCTCAACAGTCAGGTCTCTGCTGTGGTGAGGTGGGATTCGCCGAGCTCAACAGTCAGGTCTCTGCTGTGGTGATTTGGGATTCGCCGAGCTCAACAGTCAGGTCTCTGCTGTGGTGAGGTGGGATTCGCCGAGCTCAACCGTCAGGTCTCTGCTGGGGTGAGGTGGGATTCGCCGAGCTCAACCGTCAGGTCTCTGCTGGGGTGAGGTGGGATTCGCCGAGCTCAACCGTCAGGTCTCTGCTGGGGTGAGGTGGGATTCGCCGAGCTAAACAGTCAGGTCTCTGCTGTGGTGAGGTGGGATTCGCCGAGCTCAACAGTCAGGTCTCTGCTGTGGTGAGGTGGGATTCGCCGAACTCAACAGTCAGGTCTCTGCTGTGGTGATTTGGGATTCGCCGAGCTCAACAGTCAGGTCTCTGCTGTGGTGAGGTGGAATTCGCCGAGCTCAACAGTCAGGTCTCTGCTGTGGTGAGGTGGGATTCGCCGAGCTCAACAGTCAGGTCTCTGCTGTGGTGATTTGGGATTCGCCGAGCTCAACAGTCAGGTCTCTGCTGTGGTGAGGTGGGATTCGCCGAGCTCAACCGTCAGGTCTCTGCTGGGGTGAGGTGGGATTCGCCGAGCTCAACCGTCAGGTCTCTGCTGGGGTGAGGTGGGATTCGCCGAGCTCAACCGTCAGGTCTCTGCTGGGGTGAGGTGGGATTCGCCGAGCTAAACAGTCAGGTCTCTGCTGTGGTGAGGTGGGATTCGCCGAGCTCAACAGTCAGGTCTCTGCTGTGGTGAGGTGGGATTCGCCGAGCTCAACAGTCAGGTCTCTGCTGTGGTGAGGTGGGATTCGCCGAGCTCAACAGTCAGGTCTCTGCTGTGGTGAGGTGGGATTCGCCGAACTCAACAGTCAGGTCTCTGCTGGGGTGAGGTGGGATTCGCCGAGCTCAACAGTCAGGTCTCTGCTGTGGTGAGGTGGGATTCGCCGAACTCAACAGTCAGGTCTCTGCTGTGGTGATTTGGGATTCGCCGAGCTCAACAGTCAGGTCTCTGCTGTGGTGAGGTGGAATTCGCCGAGCTCAACAGTCAGGTCTCTGCTGTGGTGAGGTGGGATTCGCCGAGCTCAACAGTCAGGTCTCTGCTGTGGTGATTTGGGATTCGCCGAGCTCAACAGTCAGGTCTCTGCTGTGGTGAGGTGGGATTCGCCGAGCTCAACCGTCAGGTCTCTGCTGGGGTGAGGTGGGATTCGCCGAGCTCAACCGTCAGGTCTCTGCTGGGGTGAGGTGGGATTCGCTGAGCTCAACCGTCAGGTCTCTGCTGGGGTGAGGTGGGATTCGCCGAGCTCAACAGTCAGGTCTCTGCTGGGGTGAGGTGGGATTCGCCGAACTCAGATTTGCCGAGCTCAACAGTCAGGTCCCTGCTGTGGTGAGGTGGGATTCGCCGAGCTAAACAGTCAGGTCTCTGCTGTGGTGAGGTGGGATTCGCCGAGCTCAACAGTCAGGTCTCTGCTGTGGTGAGGTGGGAATACCGAGCTCAACAGTCAGGTCTCTGCTGTGGTGAGGTGGGATTCGCCGAGCTCAACAGTCAGGTCTCTGCTGTGGTGAGGTGGGATTCGCCGAGCTCAACAGTCAGGTCTCTGCTGGGGTGAGGTGGGATTCGCCGAGCTCAGCAGTCAGGTCTCTGCTGTGGTGAGGTGGGATTCGCCGAGCTCAACAGTCAGGTCTCTGCTGTGGTGAGGTGGAATTCGCCGAGCTCAACAGTCAGGTCTCTGCTGTGGTGAGGTGGGATTCGCCGAGCTCAACAGTCAGGTCTCTGCTGTGGTGAGGTGGGATTCGCTGAGCTCAACAGTCAGGTCTCTGCTGTGGTGAGGTGGGATTCGCCGAGCTCAACCGTCAGGTCTCTGCTGGGGTGAGGTGGGATTCGCCGAGCTCAACAGTCAGGTCTCTGCTGGGGTGAGGTGGGATTCGCCAAGCTCAACAGTCAGGTCTCTGCTTTGGTGAGGTGGGATTCACCGAACACAACAGTCAGGTCTCTGCTGTGGTGAGGTGGGAATCGCCGAACTCAACAGTCAGGTCTCTGCTGTGGTGAGGTGGGATTCGCCGAGCTCAACAGTCAGGTCTCTACTGTGGTGAGGTGGGATTCGCCGAGCTCAACAGTCAGGTCTCTGCTGTGGTGAGGTGGGATTCGCCAAGCTCAACAGTCAGGTCTCTGCTGTGGTGAGGTGGGATTCGCCGAGCTCAACAGTAAGGTCTCTGCTGTGGTGAGGTACGATTCGCCGAGGTTAACAGTCAGGTCTCTGCTGTGGTGAGGTGGTATTCGCCGAGCTCAACAGTCAGGTCTCTGCTGTGGTGAGGTGGGATTCGCCGAGCTCAACAGTCAGGTCTCTGCTGGGGTGAGGTGGGATTCGCCGAGCTAAACAGTCAGGTCTCTGCTGTGGTGAGGTGGGATTCGCCGAGCTCAACAGTCAGGTCTCTGCTGGGGTGAGGTGGGATTCACCGAACTCAACAGTCAGGTCTCTGCTGGGGTGAGGTGGATTCTCCGAACTCAACAGTCAGGTCTCTGCTGTGGTGAGGTGGGATTCGCCGAACTCAACATTCAGGTCTCTGCTGGGGTGAGGTGGGATTCTCCGAACTCAACAGTCAGGTCTCTGGTGTTGTGAGGTGGGATTCGCCGAACTCAACAGTCAGGTCTCTGCTGGGGTGAAGTGGGTTTAGCCGAGCTGAACAGTCAGGTCTCTGCTGTGGTGAGGTGGGATTCGCCGAGCTCAACAGTCAGGTCTCTGCTGTGGTGAGGTGGGATTCGCCTAGCTCAACAGTCAGGTCTCTGCTGTGGTGAGGTGGGATTCACCGAGCTCAACAGTCTGGTCTCTGCTGTGGTGAGGTGGGATTCGCCGAGCTCAACAGTCAGGTCTCTGCTGTGGTGAGGTGGGATTCGCCAAACTCAACAGTCAGGTCTCTGCTGTGGTGAGGTGGGATTCGCCAAGCTCAACAGTAAGGTCTCTGCTGTGGTGAGGTAGGATTCGCTGAACTCAACAGTCTGGTCTCTGCTGTGGTGAGGTGGGATTCGCCGAGCTTAACAGTCAGGTCTCTGCTGTGGTGAGGTAGGATTCGCTGAACTCAACAGTCAGGTCTCTGCTGTGGTGAGGTGGGATTCGCCGGACACAACAGTCAGGTCTCTGCTTTGGTGAGGTGGGATTCGCCAAACTCAACTGTCAGGTCTCTGCTGGGGTGAGGTGGGATTCTCTGAACTCAACAGTCAGGTCTCTGCTGTGGTGAGGTGGGATTCGCCGAACTCAACAGTCAGGTCTCTGCTGGGGTGAGGTGGGATTATCCGAGCTCAACAGTCCGGTCTCTGCTGTGGTGAGGTGGGATTTGCCGAGCTCAACAGTCAGGTCTCTGCTGTGGTGAGGTAGGATTCGCCGAGCTTAACAGTCCGAACTCTGCTGTGGTGAGGTGGGATTCGCCGAGCTCAACAGTCAGGTCTCTGCTGTGGTGATTTGGGATTCACCGAGCTCAACAGTCAGGTCTCTACTGTGGTGAGGTGGGATTCACCGAGCTCAACAGTCAGGTCTCTGCTGTGGTGAGGTGGGATTCGCCGAGCTCAACAGTCAGGTCTCTGCTGTGGTGAGGTGGGATTCGCTGAGCTCAACAGTCAGGTCTCTGCTGTGGTGAGGTGGGATTCGCCGAACTCAACAGTCAGGTCTCTGCTGGGGTGAGGTGGGATTCGCCGTGCTCAACAGTCAGGTCTCTGCTGGGGTGAGGTGGGATTCGCCAAGCTCAACAGTCAGGTCTCTGCTTTGGTGAGGTTGGATTCACCGAACACAACAGTCAGGTCTCTGCTGTGGTGAGGTGGGATTCGCCGAGCTCAACAGTCAGGTCTCTACTGTGGTGAGGTAGGATTCGCCGAGCTTAACAGTCAGGTCTCTGCTGTGGTGAGGTGGGATTCGCCGAGCTCAACAGTCAGGTCTCTGCTGTGGTGAGGTGGGATTCGCCGAGCTCAACAGTCAGGTCTCTGCTGGGGTGAGGTGGGATTCGCCGAGCTAAACAGTCAGGTCTCTGCTGTGGTGAGGTGGGATTCGCCGAGCTCAACAGTCAGGTCTCTGCTGGGGTGAGGTGGGATTCACCGAACTCAACAGTCAGGTCTCTGCTGTGGTGAGGTGGGATTCGCCGAACTCAACAGTCAGGTCTCTGCTGGGGTGAGGTGGGATTCTCCGAACTCAACAGTCAGGTCTCTGCTGTGGTGAGGTGGGATTCGCCGAACTCAACATTCAGGTCTCTGCTGGGGTGAGGTGGGATTCTCCGAACTCAACAGTCAGGTCTCTGCTGTGGTGAGGTGGGATTCGCCGAACTCAACAGTCAGGTCTCTGCTGGGGTGAAGTGGGTTTAGCCGAGCTGAACAGTCAGGTCTCTGCTGTGGTGAGGTGGGATTCGCCGAGCTCAACAGTCAGGTCTCTGCTGTGGTGAGGTGGGATTCGCCGAGCTCAACAGTCAGGTCTCTGCTGTGGTGAGGTGGGATTCGCCTAGCTCAACAGTCAGGTCTCTGCTGTGGTGAGGTGGGATTCACCGAGCTCAACAGTCTGGTCTCTGCTGTGGTGAGGTGGGATTCGCCGAGCTCAACAGTCAGGTCTCTGCTGTGGTGAGGTGGGATTCGCCAAACTCAACAGTCAGGTCTCTGCTGTGGTGAGGTGGGATTCGCCAAGCTCAACAGTAAGGTCTCTGCTGTGGTGAGGTAGGATTAGCCGAGCTTAACAGTCAGGTCTCTGCTGTGGTGAGGTAGGATTCGCTGAACTCAACAGTCAGGTCTCTGCTGTGGTGAGGTGGGATTCGCCGGACACAACAGTCTGGTCTCTGCTGTGGTAAGGTGGGATTCGCCGAGCTCAACAGTCAGGTCTCTGCTGGGGTGAGGTGGGATTCGCCGAACTCAACAGTCAGGTCTCTGCTTTGGTGAGGTGGGATTCGCCAAACTCAACAGTCAGGTCTCTGCTGGGGTGAGGTGGGATTCTCTGAACTCAACAGTCAGGTCTCTGCTGTGGTGAGGTGGGATTCGCCGAACTCAACAGTCAGGTCTCTGCTGGGGTGAGGTGGGATTAGCCGAGCTCAACAGTCAGGTCTCTGCTGTGGTGAGGTGGGATTTGCCGAGCTCAACAGTCAGGTCTCTGCTGTGGTGAGGTAGGATTCGCCGAGCTTAACAGTCCGAACTCTGCTGTGGTGAGGTGGGATTCGCCGAGCTCAACAGTCAGGTCTCTGCTGTGGTGATTTGGGATTCGCCGAGCTCAACAGTCAGGTCTCTACTGTGGTGAGGTGGGATTCGCCGAGCTCAACAGTCAGGTCTCTGCTGTGGTGAGGTGGGATTCGCCAAGCTCAACAGTCAGGTCTCTGCTGTGGTGAGGTGGGATTTGCCGAGCTCAACAGTAAGGTCTCTGCTGTGGTGAGGTAGGATTCGCCGAGCTTAACAGTCAGGTCTCTGCTGTGGTGAGGTGGGATTCACCGAACTCGAACAGTCAGGTCTCTGCTGTGGTGAGGTGGGATTCGCCGAGCTAAACAGTCAGGTCTCTGCTGTGGTGAGGTGGGATTCGCCGAGCTCAACAGTCAGGTCTCTGCTGTGGTGAGGTGGGATTCGCCGAGCTCAACAGTCAGGTCTCTGCTGTGGTGAGGTGGGATTCGCCGAGCTCAACAGTCAGGTCTCTGCTGTGGTGAGGTGGGATTCGCCGAACTCAACAGTCAGGTCTCTGCTGGGGTGAGGTGGGATTCGCCGAGCTCAACAGTCAGGTCTCTGCTGTGGTGAGGTGGGATTCGCCGAACTCAACAGTCAGGTCTCTGCTGTGGTGATTTGGGATTCGCCGAGCTCAACAGTCAGGTCTCTGCTGTGGTGAGGTGGAATTCGCCGAGCTCAACAGTCAGGTCTCTGCTGTGGTGATTTGGGATTCGCCGAGCTCAACAGTCAGGTCTCTGCTGTGGTGAGGTGGGATTCGCCGAGCTCAACCGTCAGGTCTCTGCTGGGGTGAGGTGGGATTCGCCGAGCTCAACCGTCAGGTCTCTGCTGGGGTGAGGTGGGATTCGCCGAGCTCAACCGTCAGGTCTCTGCTGGGGTGAGGTGGGATTCGCCGAGCTCAACAGTCAGGTCTCTGCTGGGGTGAGGTGGGATTCGCCGAACTCAGATTTGCCGAGCTCAACAGTCAGGTCCCTGCTGTGGTGAGGTGGGATTCGCCGAGCTAAACAGTCAGGTCTCTGCTGTGGTGAGGTGGGATTCGCCGAGCTCAACAGTCAGGTCTCTGCTGTGGTGAGGTGGGAATACCGAGCTCAACAGTCAGGTCTCTGCTGTGGTGAGGTGGGATTCGCCGAGCTCAACAGTCAGGTCTCTGCTGTGGTGAGGTGGGATTCGCCGAGCTCAACAGTCAGGTCTCTGCTGGGGTGAGGTGGGATTCGCCGAGCTCAGCAGTCAGGTCTCTGCTGTGGTGAGGTGGGATTCGCCGAGCTCAACAGTCAGGTCTCTGCTGTGGTGAGGTGGAATTCGCCGAGCTCAACAGTCAGGTCTCTGCTGTGGTGAGGTGGGATTCGCCGAGCTCAACAGTCAGGTCTCTGCTGTGGTGAGGTGGGATTCGCTGAGCTCAACAGTCAGGTCTCTGCTGTGGTGAGGTGGGATTCGCCGAGCTCAACCGTCAGGTCTCTGCTGGGGTGAGGTGGGATTCGCCGAGCTCAACAGTCAGGTCTCTGCTGGGGTGAGGTGGGATTCGCCAAGCTCAACAGTCAGGTCTCTGCTTTGGTGAGGTGGGATTCACCGAACACAACAGTCAGGTCTCTGCTGTGGTGAGGTGGGAATCGCCGAACTCAACAGTCAGGTCTCTGCTGTGGTGAGGTGGGATTCGCCGAGCTCAACAGTCAGGTCTCTACTGTGGTGAGGTGGGATTCGCCGAGCTCAACAGTCAGGTCTCTGCTGTGGTGAGGTGGGATTCGCCAAGCTCAACAGTCAGGTCTCTGCTGTGGTGAGGTGGGATTCGCCGAGCTCAACAGTAAGGTCTCTGCTGTGGTGAGGTAGGATTCGCCGAGGTTAACAGTCAGGTCTCTGCTGTGGTGAGGTGGTATTCGCCGAGCTCAACAGTCAGGTCTCTGCTGTGGTGAGGTGGGATTCGCCGAGCTCAACAGTCAGGTCTCTGCTGGGGTGAGGTGGGATTCGCCGAGCTAAACAGTCAGGTCTCTGCTGTGGTGAGGTGGGATTCGCCGAGCTCAACAGTCAGGTCTCTGCTGGGGTGAGGTGGGATTCACCGAACTCAACAGTCAGGTCTCTGCTGGGGTGAGGTGGATTCTCCGAACTCAACAGTCAGGTCTCTGCTGTGGTGAGGTGGGATTCGCCGAACTCAACATTCAGGTCTCTGCTGGGGTGAGGTGGGATTCTCCGAACTCAACAGTCAGGTCTCTGGTGTTGTGAGGTGGGATTCGCCGAACTCAACAGTCAGGTCTCTGCTGGGGTGAAGTGGGTTTAGCAGAGCTGAACAGTCAGGTCTCTGCTGTGGTGAGGTGGGATTCGCCGAGCTCAACAGTCAGGTCTCTGCTGTGGTGAGGTGGGATTCGCCTAGCTCAACAGTCAGGTCTCTGCTGTGGTGAGGTGGGATTCACCGAGCTCAACAGTCTGGTCTCTGCTGTGGTGAGGTGGGATTCGCCGAGCTCAACAGTCAGGTCTCTGCTGTGGTGAGGTGGGATTCGCCAAACTCAACAGTCAGGTCTCTGCTGTGGTGAGGTGGGATTCGCCAAGCTCAACAGTAAGGTCTCTGCTGTGGTGAGGTAGGATTAGCCGAGCTTAACAGTCAGGTCTCTGCTGTGGTGAGGTAGGATTCGCTGAACTCAACAGTCAGGTCTCTGCTGTGGTGAGGTGGGATTCGCCGGACACAACAGTCAGGTCTCTGCTTTGGTGAGGTGGGATTCGCCAAACTCAACAGTCAGGTCTCTGCTGGGGTGAGGTGGGATTCTCTGAACTCAACAGTCAGGTCTCTGCTGTGGTGAGGTGGGATTCGCCGAACTCAACAGTCAGGTCTCTGCTGGGGTGAGGTGGGATTATCCGAGCTCAACAGTCCGGTCTCTGCTGTGGTGAGGTGGGATTTGCCGAGCTCAACAGTCAGGTCTCTGCTGTGGTGAGGTAGGATTCGCCGAGCTTAACAGTCCGAACTCTGCTGTGGTGAGGTGGGATTCGCCGAGCTCAACAGTCAGGTCTCTGCTGTGGTGATTTGGGATTCGCCGAGCTCAACAGTCAGGTCTCTACTGTGGTGAGGTGGGATTCACCGAGCTCAACAGTCAGGTCTCTGCTGTGGTGAGGTGGGATTCGCCGAGCTCAACAGTCAGGTCTCTGCTGTGGTGAGGTGGGATTCGCTGAGCTCAACAGTCAGGTCTCTGCTGTGGTGAGGTGGGATTCGCCGAACTCAACAGTCAGGTCTCTGCTGGGGTGAGGTGGGATTCGCCGTGCTCAACAGTCAGGTCTCTGCTGGGGTGAGGTGGGATTCGCCAAGCTCAACAGTCAGGTCTCTGCTTTGGTGAGGTGGGATTCACCGAACACAACAGTCAGGTCTCTGCTGTGGTGAGGTGGGATTCGCCGAGCTCAACAGTCAGGTCTCTACTGTGGTGAGGTGGGATTCGCCGAGCTCAACAGTCAGGTCTCTGCTGTGGTGAGGTGGGATTCGCCAAGCTCAACAGTCAGGTCTCTGCTGTGGTGAGGTGGGATTCGCCGAGCTCAACAGTAAGGTCTCTGCTGTGGTGAGGTAGGATTCGCCGAGCTTAACAGTCAGGTCTCTGCTGTGGTGAGGTGGGATTCGCCGAGCTCAACAGTCAGGTCTCTGCTGTGGTGAGGTGGGATTCGCCGAGCTCAACAGTCAGGTCTCTGCTGGGGTGAGGTGGGATTCGCCGAGCTAAACAGTCAGGTCTCTGCTGTGGTGAGGTGGGATTTGCCGAGCTCAACAGTCAGGTCTCTGCTGGGGTGAGGTGGGATTCACCGAACTCAACAGTCAGGTCTCTGCTGTGGTGAGGTGGGATTCGCCGAACTCAACAGTCAGGTCTCTGCTGGGGTGAGGTGGGATTCTCCGAACTCAACAGTCAGGTCTCTGCTGTGGTGAGGTGGGATTCGCCGAACTCAACATTCAGGTCTCTGCTGGGGTGAGGTGGGATTCTCCGAACTCAACAGTCAGGTCTCTGCTGTGGTGAGGTGGGATTCGCCGAACTCAACAGTCAGGTCTCTGCTGGGGTGAAGTGGGTTTAGCCGAGCTCAACAGTCAGGTCTCTGCTGTGGTGAGGTGGGATTCGCCGAGCTCAACAGTCAGGTCTCTGCTGTGGTGAGGTGGGATTCGCCTAGCTCAACAGTCAGGTCTCTGCTGTGGTGAGGTGGGATTCACCGAGCTCAACAGTCTGGTCTCTGCTGTGGTGAGGTGGGATTCGCCGAGCTCAACAGTCAGGTCTCTGCTGTGGTGAGGTGGGATTCGCCAAACTCAACAGTCAGGTCTCTGCTGTGGTGAGGTGGGATTCGCCAAGCTCAACAGTAAGGTCTCTGCTGTGGTGAGGTAGGATTAGCCGAGCTTAACAGTCAGGTCTCTGCTGTGGTGAGGTAGGATTCGCTGAACTCAACAGTCAGGTCTCTGCTGTGGTGAGGTGGGATTCGCCGGACACAACAGTCTGGTCTCTGCTGTGGTAAGGTGGGATTCGCCGAGCTCAACAGTCAGGTCTCTGCTGGGGTGAGGTGGGATTCGCCGAACTCAACAGTCAGGTCTCTGCTTTGGTGAGGTGGGATTCGCCAAACTCAACAGTCAGGTCTCTGCTGGGGTGAGGTGGGATTCTCTGAACTCAACAGTCAGGTCTCTGCTGTGGTGAGGTGGGATTCGCCGAACTCAACAGTCAGGTCTCTGCTGGGGTGAGGTGGGATTAGCCGAGCTCAACAGTCAGGTCTCTGCTGTGGTGAGGTGGGATTTGCCGAGCTCAACAGTCAGGTCTCTGCTGTGGTGAGGTAGGATTCGCCGAGCTTAACAGTCCGAACTCTGCTGTGGTGAGGTGGGATTCGCCGAGCTCAACAGTCAGGTCTCTGCTGTGGTGATTTGGGATTCGCCGAGCTCAACAGTCAGGTCTCTACTGTGGTGAGGTGGGATTCGCCGAGCTCAACAGTCAGGTCTCTGCTGTGGTGAGGTGGGATTCGCCAAGCTCAACAGTCAGGTCTCTGCTGTGGTGAGGTGGGATTTGCCGAGCTCAACAGTAAGGTCTCTGCTGTGGTGAGGTAGGATTCGCCGAGCTTAACAGTCAGGTCTCTGCTGTGGTGAGGTGGGATTCACCGAACTCGAACAGTCAGGTCTCTGCTGTGGTGAGGTGGGATTCGCCGAGCTAAACAGTCAGGTCTCTGCTGTGGTGAGGTGGGATTCGCCGAGCTCAACAGTCAGGTCTCTGCTGTGGTGAGGTGGGATTCGCCGAGCTCAACAGTCAGGTCTCTGCTTTGGTGAGGTGGGATTCACCGAACACAACAGTCAGGTCTCTGCTGTGGTGAGGTGGGAATCGCCGAACTCAACAGTCAGGTCTCTGCTGTGGTGAGGTGGGATTCGCCGAGCTCAACAGTCAGGTCTCTACTGTGGTGAGGTGGGATTCGCCGAGCTCAACAGTCAGGTCTCTGCTGTGGTGAGGTGGGATTCGCCAAGCTCAACAGTCAGGTCTCTGCTGTGGTGAGGTGGGATTCGCTGAGCTCAACAGTAAGGTCTCTGCTGTGGTGAGGTAGGATTCGCCGAGGTTAACAGTCAGGTCTCTGCTGTGGTGAGGTGGTATTCGCCGAGCTCAACAGTCAGGTCTCTGCTGTGGTGAGGTGGGATTCGCCGAGCTCAACAGTCAGGTCTCTGCTGTGGTGAGGTGGGATTCGCCGAACTCAACATTCAGGTCTCTGCTGGGGTGAGGTGGGATTCTCCGAACTCAACAGTCAGGTCTCTGGTGTTGTGAGGTGGGATTCGCCGAACTCAACAGTCAGGTCTCTGCTGGGGTGAAGTGGGTTTAGCCGAGCTGAACAGTCAGGTCTCTGCTGTGGTGAGGTGGGATTCGCCGAGCTCAACAGTCAGGTCTCTGCTGTGGTGAGGTGGGATTCGCCTAGCTCAACAGTCAGGTCTCTGCTGTGGTGAGGTGGGATTCACCGAGCTCAACAGTCTGGTCTCTGCTGTGGTGAGGTGGGATTCGCCGAGCTCAACAGTCAGGTCTCTGCTGTGGTGAGGTGGGATTCGCCAAACTCAACAGTCAGGTCTCTGCTGTGGTGAGGTGGGATTCGCCAAGCTCAACAGTAAGGTCTCTGCTGTGGTGAGGTAGGATTAGCCGAGCTTAACAGTCAGGTCTCTGCTGTGGTGAGGTAGGATTCGCTGAACTCAACAGTCAGGTCTCTGCTGTGGTGAGGTGGGATTCGCCGGACACAACAGTCTGGTCTCTGCTGTGGTGAGGTGGGATTCGCCGAGCTCAACAGTCAGGTCTCTGCTGGGGTGAGGTGGGATTCGCCGAACTCAACAGTCAGGTCTCTGCTTTGGTGAGGTGGGATTCGCCAAACTCAACAGTCAGGTCTCTGCTGGGGTGAGGTGGGATTCTCTGAACTCAACAGTCAGGTCTCTGCTGTGGTGAGGTGGGATTCGCCGAACTCAACAGTCAGGTCTCTGCTGGAGTGAGGTGGGATTATCCGAGCTCAACAGTCAGGTCTCTGCTGTGGTGAGGTGGGATTTGCCGAGCTCAACAGTCAGGTCTCTGCTGTGGTGAGGTAGGATTCGCCGAGCTTAACAGTCCGAACTCTGCTGTGGTGAGGTGGGATTCGCCGAGCTCAACAGTCAGGTCTCTGCTGTGGTGATTTGGGATTCGCCGAGCTCAACAGTCAGGTCTCTACTGTGGTGAGGTGGGATTCACCGAGCTCAACAGTCAGGTCTCTGCTGTGGTGAGGTGGGATTCGCCAAGCTCAACAGTCAGGTCTCTGCTGTGGTGAGGTGGGATTCGCCGAGCTCAACAGTCAGGTCTCTGCTGTGGTGAGGTGGGATTCGCCGAGCTCAACAGTCAGGTCTCTACTGTGGTGATTTGGGATTCGCCGAGCTCAACAGTCAGGTCTCTACTGTGCTGAGGTGGGATTCGCTGAGCTCAACAGTCAGGTCTCTGCTGTGGTGAGGTGGGATTCGCCGAACTCAACAGTCAGGTCTCTGCTGTGGTGAGGTGGGATTCGCCGAACTCAACAGTCAGGTCTCTGCTGGGGTGAGGTGAGATTCACCGAACTTAACAGTTAGGTTTCTGCTGGGGTGAGGTGGGATGCGCCGAACTCAACAGTCAGTTCTCTGCTGTTGTGAGGTGGGATTCACCGAACACAACAGTCAGTTCTCTGCTGTGGTGAGGTGGGATTCGCCGAACACAACAGTCAGGTCTCTGCTGTGGTGAGGTGGGATACACCGGAAACAACAGTCAGGTCTCTGCTGTGGTGAGGTGGGATTTGCCGAGCACAACAGTCAGGTCTCTGCTGTGGTGATTTGGGATTCGCCGAGCTCATCAGTCACGTCTCTACTGTGGTGAGGTGGGATTCGCCGAGCTCAACAGTCAGGTCTCTGCTGTGGTGGGGTGGGATTCGCCAAGCTCAACAGTCAGGTCTCTGCTTTGGTGAGGTGGGATTCGCCGAGCTCAACAGTCAGGTCTCTGCAGTGGTGAGGTGGGATTCGCCGAACTCAACAATCAGGTCTCTGCTGTGGTGAGGTGGGATTCGCCGAGCTGAACAGTCAGGTCTCTGCTGGGGTGAGGTGGGATTCGCCGAACTCAACAGTTAGGTCTCTGCTGTGGTGAGGTGGGATTCGCCGAACTCAACAGTCAGGTCTCTGCTGGGGTGAGGTGGGATTCGCCGAGCTTAACAGTCCGAACTCTGCTGTGGTGAGGTGGGATTCGCCGAGCTCAACAGTCAGGTCTCTGCTGTGGTGATTTGGGATTCGCCGAGCTCAACAGTCAGGTCTCTACTGTAGTGAGGTGGGATTCTCCGAGCTCAACAGTCAGGTCTCTGCTGTGGTGAGGTGGGATTCGCCAAGCTCAACAGTCAGGTCTCTGCTGTGGTGAGGTGGGATTCGCCGAGCTCAACAGTAAGGTCTCTGCTGTGGTGAGGTAGGATTCGCCGAGCTTAACAGTCAGGTCTCTGCTGTGGTGAGGTGGGATTCGCCGAACTCAACAGTCAGGTCTCTTCTGTGGTGAGGTGGGATTCGCCGAGCTCAACAGTCAGGTCTCTGCTGGGGTGAGGTAGGATTTGCCGAACTCAACAGTCAGGTCTCTGCTGTGATGAGGTGGGATTCGCCGAACTCAACAGTCAGGTCTCTGCTGTGGTGAGGTGGGATTCGCCGAGCTCAACAGTCAGGTCTCTGCTGTGGTGAGGTGGGATTCGCCGAACTCAACAGTCAAGTCTCTGCTGTGGTGAGGTGGGATTCACCGAACTCAACAGTCAGGTCTCTGCTGTGGTGAGGTGGGATTCGCCGAGCTCAACAGTCCGGTCTCTGCTGGGGTGAGGTGGGATTCGCCGAACTCAACAGTCAGGTCTCTGCTGGGGTGAGGTGGGATTCTCTGAACTCCACAGTCAGGTCTCTGCTGTGGTGAGGTGGGATTCGCCGAACTCAACAGTCAGGTCCCTGCTGGGGTGAGGTGGGATTAGCCAAGCTCAACAGTCAGGTCTTTGCTGTGGTGAGGTAGGATTCGCCGAGCTTAACAGTCCGAACTCTGCTGTGGTGAGGTGGGATTCGCCGAGCTCAACAGTCAGGTCTCTGCTGTGGTGATTTGGGATTCGCCGAGCTCAACAGTCAGGTCTCTGCTGGGGTGAGGTGGGATTCTCTGAACTCAACAGTCAGGTCTCTGCTGTGGTGAGGTGGGATTCGCCGAACTCAACAGTCAGGTCTCTGCTGGGGTGAGGTGGGATTATCCGAGCTCAACAGTCCGGTCTCTGCTGTGGTCAGGTGGGATTTGCCGAGCTCAACAGTCAGGTCTCTGCTGTGATGAGGTGGGATTCGCCGAACTCAACAGTCAAGTCTCTGCTGTGGTGAGGTGGGATTCGCCGAACTCAACAGTCAGGTCTCTGCTGTGGTGAGGTGGGAATCGCCGAGCTCAACAGTCAGGTCTCTGCTGGGGTGAGGTGGGATTCGCCGAACTCAACAGTCAGGTCTCTGCTGGGGTGAGGTGGGATTCTCTGAACTCCACAGTCAGGTCTCTGCTGTGGTGAGGTGGGATTCGCCGAACTCAACAGTCAGGTCCCTGCTGGGGTGAGGTGGGATTAGCCAAGCTCAACAGTCAGGTCTTTGCTGTGGTGAGGTAGGATTCGCCGAGCTTAACAGTCCGAACTCTGCTGTGGTGAGGTAGGATTCGCCGAGCTCAACAGTCAGGTCTCTGCTGTGGTGATTTGGGATTCGCCGAGCTCAACAGTCAGGTCTCTGCTGTGGTGAGGTGGGATTCGCCGAGCTCAACCGTCAGGTCTCTGCTGGGGTGAGGTGGGATTCGCCGAGCTCAACCGTCAGGTCTCTGCTGGGGTGAGGTGGGATTCGCCGAGCTCAACCGTCAGGTCTCTGCTGGGGTGAGGTGGGATTCGCCGAGCTCAACCGTCAGGTCTCTGCTGGGGTGAGGTGGGATTCGCCGAGCTCAACAGTCAGGTCTCTGCTGGGGTAAGGTGGGATTCGCCGAACTCAACAGTCAGGTCTCTGCTGGGGTGAGGTGGGATTCTCTGAACTCCACAGTCAGGTCTCTGCTGTGGTGAGGTGGGATTCGCCGAACTCAACAGTCAGGTCCCTGCTGGGGTGAGGTGGGATTAGCCAAGCTCAACAGTCAGGTCTTTGCTGTGGTGAGGTAGGATTCGCCGAGCTTAACAGTCCGAACTCTGCTGTGGTGAGGTGGGATTCGCCGAGCTCAACAGTCAGGTCTCTGCTGTGGTGATTTGGGATTCGCCGAGCTCAACAGTCAGGTCTCTGCTGGGGTGAGGTGGGATTCTCTGAACTCAACAGTCAGGTCTCTGCTGTGGTGAGGTGGGATTCGCCGAACTCAACAGTCAGGTCTCTGCTGGGGTGAGGTGGGATTATCCGAGCTCAACAGTCCGGTCTCTGCTGTGGTGAGGTGGGATTTGCCGAGCTCAACAGTCAGGTCTCTGCTGTGGAGAGGTAGGATTCGCCAAGCTTAACAGTCCGAACTCTGCTGTGGTGAGGTGGGATTCGCCGAGCTCAACAGTCAGGTCTCTGCTGTGGTGATTTGGGATTCGCCGAGCTCAACAGTCAGGTCTCTACTGTGGTGAGGTGGGATTCACCGAGCTCAACAGTCAGGTCTCTGCTGTGGTGAGGTGGGATTCGCCAAGCTCAACAGTCAGGTCTCTGCTGTGGTGAGGTGGGATTCGCCGAGCTCAACAGTCAGGTCTCTGCTGTGGTGAGGTGGGATTCGCCGAGCTCAACAGTCAGGTCTCTACTGTGGTGATTTGGGATTCGCCGAGCTCAACAGTCAGGTCTCTACTGTGCTGAGGTGGGATTCGCTGAGCTCAACAGTCAGGTCTCTGCTGTGGTGAGGTGGGATTCGCCGAACTCAACAGTCAGGTCTCTGCTGTGGTGAGGTGGGATTCGCCAAACTCAATAGTCAGGTCTCTGCTGGGGTGAGGTGAGATTCACCTAACTGAACAGTTAGGTCTCTGCTGGGGTGAGGTGGGATGCGCCGAACTCAACAGTCAGTTCTCTGCTGTTGTGAGGTGGGATTCACCGAACACAACAGTCAGTTCTCTGCTGTGGTGAGGTGGGATTCGCCGAACACAACAGTCAGGTCTCTGCTGTGGTGAGGTGGGATACACCGGAAACTACAGTCAGGTCTCTGCTGTGGTGAGGTGGGATTTGCCGAGCACAACAGTCAGGTCTCTGCTGTGGTGATTTGGGATTCGCCGAGCTCATCAGTCACGTCTCTACTGTGGTGAGGTGGGATTCGCCGAGCTCAACAGTCAGGTCTCTGCTGTGGTAAGGTGGGATTCGCCAAGCTCAACAGTCAGGTCTCTGCTTTGGTGAGGTGGGATTCGCCAAGCTCAACAGTCAGGTCTCTGCAGTGGTGAGGTGGGATTCGCCGAACTCAACAATCAGGTCTCTGCTGTGGTGAGGTGGGATTCGCCGAGCTCAACAGTCAGGTCTCTGCTGGGGTGAGGTGGGATTCGCCGAACTCAACAGTTAGGTCTCTGCTGTGGTGAGGTGGGATTCGCCGAACTCAACAGTCAGGTCTCTGCTGGGGTGAGGTGGGATTCGCCGAGCTTAACAGTCCGAACTCTGCTGTGGTGAGGTGGGATTCGCCGAGCTCAACAGTCAGGTCTCTGCTGTGGTGATTTGGGATTCGCCGAGCTCAACAGTCAGGTCTCTACTGTGGTGAGGTGGGATTCTCCGAGCTCAACAGTCAGGTCTCTGCTGTGGTGAGGTGGGATTCGCCAAGCTCAACAGTCAGGTCTCTGCTGTGGTGAGGTGGGATTCGCCGAGCTCAACAGTAAGGTCTCTGCTGTGGTGAGGTAGGATTCGCCGAGCTTAACAGTCAGGTCTCTGCTGTGGTGAGGTGGGATTCGCCGAACTCAACAGTCAGGTCTCTTCTGTGGTGAGGTGGGATTCGCCGAGCTCAACAGTCAGGTCTCTGCTGGGGTGAGGTAGGATTTGCCGAACTCAACAGTCAGGTCTCTGCTGTGATGAGGTGGGATTCGCCGAACTCAACAGTCAAGTCTCTGCTGTGGTGAGGTGGGATTCGCCGAACTCAACAGTCAGGTCTCTGCTGTGGTGAGGTGGGATTCGCCGAGCTCAACAGTCAGGTCTCTGCTGGGGTGAGGTGGGATTCGCCGAACTCAACAGTCAGGTCTCTGCTGGGGTGAGGTGGGATTCTCTGAACTCCACAGTCAGGTCTCTGCTGTGGTGAGGTGGGATTCGCCGAACTCAACAGTCAGGTCCCTGCTGGGGTGAGGTGGGATTAGCCAAGCTCAACAGTCAGGTCTTTGCTGTGGTGAGGTAGGATTCGCCGAGCTTAACAGTCCGAACTCTGCTGTGGTGAGGTAGGATTCGCCGAGCTCAACAGTCAGGTCTCTGCTGTGGTGATTTGGGATTCGCCGAGCTCAACAGTCAGGTCTCTGCTGTGGTGAGGTGGGATTCGCCGAGCTCAACCGTCAGGTCTCTGCTGGGGTGAGGTGGGATTCGCCGAGCTCAACCGTCAGGTCTCTGCTGGGGTGAGGTGGGATTCGCCGAGCTCAACCGTCAGGTCTCTGCTGGGGTGAGGTGGGATTCGCCGAGCTCAACCGTCAGGTCTCTGCTGGGGTGAGGTGGGATTCGCCGAGCTCAACAGTCAGGTCTCTGCTGGGGTAAGGTGGGATTCGCCGAACTCAGATTTGCCGAGCTCAACAGTCAGGTCCCTGCTGTGGTGAGGTGGGATTCGCCGAGCTCAACAGTCAGGTCTCTGCTGTGGTGAGGTGGGATTCGCCGAGCTCAACAGTCAGGTCTCTGCTGTGGTGAGGTGGGATTCACCGAGCTCAACAGTCAGGTCTCTGCTGTGGTGAGGTGGGATTCGCCGAGCTCAACAGTCAGGTCTCTGCTGTGGTGAGGTGGGATTCGCTGAGCTCAACAGTCAGGTCTCTGCTGTGGTGAGGTGGGATTCGCCGAACTCAACAGTCAGGTCTCTGCTGGGGTGAGGTGGGATTCGCCGTGCTCAACAGTCAGGTCTCTGCTGGGGTGAGGTGGGATTCGCCAAGCTCAACAGTCAGGTCTCTGCTTTGGTGAGGTGGGATTCACCGAACACAACAGTCAGGTCTCTGCTGTGGTGAGGTGGGATTCGCCGAGCTCAACAGTCAGGTCTCTGCTGTGGTGAGGTGGGTTTCGCCAAGCTCAACAGTCAGGTCTCTGCTGTGGTGAGGTGGGATTCGCCGAGCTCAACAGTAAGGTCTCTGCTGTGGTGAGGTAGGATTCGCCGAGCTTAACAGTCAGGTCTCTGCTGTGGTGAGGTGGGATTCGCCGAGCTCAACAGTCAGGTCTCTGCTGTGGTGAGGTGGGATTCGCCGAGCTCAACAGTCAGGTCTCTGCTGGGGTGAGGTGGGATTCGCCGAGATAAACAGTCAGGTCTCTGCTGTGGTGAGGTGGGATTCGCCGAGCTCAACAGTCAGGTCTCTGCTGGGGTGAGGTGGGATTCACCGAACTCAACAGTCAGGTCTCTGCTGTGGTGAGGTGGGATTCACCGAACTCAACAGTCAGGTCTCTGCTGGGGTGAGGTGGGATTCTCCGAACTCAACAGTCAGGTCTCTGCTGTGGTGAGGTGGGATTCGCCGAACTCAACATTCAGGTCTCTGCTGGGGTGAGGTGGGATTCTCCGAACTCAACAGTCAGGTCTCTGCTGTGGTGAGGTGGGATTCGCCGAACTCAACAGTCAGGTCTCTGCTGGGGTGAAGTGGGTTTAGCCGAGCTGAACAGTCAGGTCTCTGCTGTGGTGAGGTGGGATTCGCCGAGCTCAACAGTCAGGTCTCTGCTGTGGTGAGGTGGGATTCGCCGAGCTCAACAGTCAGGTCTCTGCTGGGGTGAGGTGGGATTCTCCGAACTCAACAGTCAGGTCTCTGCTGTGGTGAGGTGGGATTCGCCGAACTCAACATTCAGGTCTCTGCTGGGGTGAGCTGGGATTCTCCGAACTCAACAGTCAGGTCTCTGCTGTGGTGAGGTGGGATTCGCCGAACTCAACAGTCAGGTCTCTGCTGGGGTGAAGTGGGTTTAGCCGAGCTGAACAGTCAGGTCTCTGCTGTGGTGAGGTGGGATTCGCCGAGCTCAACAGTCAGGTCTCTGCTGTGGTGAGGTGGGATTCGCCGAGCTCAACAGTCAGGTCTCTGCTGTGGTGAGGTGGGATTCGCCTAGCTCAACAGTCAGGTCTCTGCTGTGGTGAGGTGGGATTCGCCAAACTCAACAGTCAGGTCTCTGCTGTGATGAGGTGGGATTCGCCAAGCTCAACAGTAAGGTCTCTGCTGTGGTGAGGTAGGATTAGCCGAGCTTAACAGTCAGGTCTCTGCTGTGGTGAGGTAGGATTCGCTGAACTCAACAGTCAGGTCTCTGCTGTGGTGAGGTGGGATTCGCCGGACACAACAGTCTGGTCTCTGCTGTGGTAAGGTGGGATTCGCCGAGCTCAACAGTCAGGTCTCTGCTGGGGTGAGGTGGGATTCGCCGAACTCAACAGTCAGGTCTCTGCTTTGGTGAGGTGGGATTCGCCAAACTCAACAGTCAGGTCTCTGCTGGGGTGAGGTGGGATTCTCTGAACTCAACAGTCAGGTCTCTGCTGTGGTGAGGTGGGATTCGCCGAACTCAACAGTCAGGTCTCTGCTGGGGTGAGGTGGGATTAGCCGAGCTCAACAGTCAGGTCTCTGCTGTGGTGAGGTGGGATTTGCCGAGCTCAACAGTCAGGTCTCTGCTGTGGTGAGGTAGGATTCGCCGAGCTTAACAGTCCGAACTCTGCTGTGGTGAGATGGGATTCGCCGAGCTCAACAGTCAGGTCTCTGCTGTGGTGATTTGGGATTCGCCGAGCTCAACAGTCAGGTCTCTACTGTGGTGAGGTGGGATTCGCTGAGCTCAACAGTCAGGTCTCTGCTGTGGTGAGGTGGGATTCGCCAAGCTCAACAGTCAGGTCTCTGCTGTGGTGAGGTGGGATTTGCCGAGCTCAACAGTAAGGTCTCTGCTGTGGTGAGGTAGGATTCGCCGAGCTTAACAGTCAGGTCTCTGCTGTGGTGAGGTGGGATTCACCGAACTCGAACAGTCAGGTCTCTGCTGTGGTGAGGTGGGATTCGCCGAGCTAAACAGTCAGGTCTCTGCTGTGGTGAGGTGGGATTCGCCGAGCTCAACAGTCAGGTCTCTGCTGTGGTGAGGTGGGATTCGCCGAGCTCAACAGTCAGGTCTCTGCTGTGGTGAGGTGGGATTCGCCGAGCTCAACAGTCAGGTCTCTGCTGTGGTGAGGTGGGATTCGCCGAACTCAACAGTCAGGTCTCTGCTGGGGTGAGGTGGGATTCGCCGAGCTCAACAGTCAGGTCTCTGCTGTGGTGAGGTGGGATTCGCCGAACTCAACAGTCAGGTCTCTGCTGTGGTGATTTGGGATTCGCCGAGCTCAACAGTCAGGTCTCTACTGTGCTGAGGTGGGATTCGCTGAGCTCAACAGTCAGGTCTCTGCTGTGGTGAGGTGGGATTCGCCGAGCTCAACAGTCAGGTCTCTGCTGTGGTGAGGTGGAATTCGCCGAGCTCAACAGTCAGGTCTCTGCTGTGGTGAGGTGGGATTCGCCGAGCTCAACAGTCAGGTCTCTGCTGTGGTGAGGTGGGATTCGCTGAGCTCAACAGTCAGGTCTCTGCTGTGGTGAGGTGGGATTCGCCGAACTCAACAGTCAGGTCTCTGCTGGGGTGAGGTGGGATTCGCCGAGCTCAACAGTCAGGTCTCTGCTGGGGTGAGGTGGGATTCGCCAAGCTCAGCAGTCAGGTCTCTGCTTTGGTGAGGTGGGATTCACTGAACACAACAGTCAGGTCTCTGCTGTGGTGAGGTGGGAATCGCCGAACTCAACAGTCAGGTCTCTGCTGTGGTGAGGTGGGATTCGCCGAGCTCAACAGTCAGGTCTCTACTGTGGTGAGGTGGGATTCGCCGAGCTCAACAGTCAGGTCTCTGCTGTGGTGAGGTGGGATTCGCCAAGCTCAACAGTCAGGTCTCTGCTGTGGTGAGGTGGGATTCGCCGAGCTCAACAGTAAGGTCTCTGCTGTGGTGAGGTGGGATGCGCCGAGCTTAACAGTCAGGTCTCTGCTGTGGTGAGGTGGGATTCGCCGAGCTCAACAGTCAGGTCTCTGCTGTGGTGAGGTGGGATTCGCCGAGCTCAACAGTCAGGTCTGCTGGGGTGAGGTGGGATTCGCCGAGCTAAACAGTCAGGTCTCTGCTGTGGTGAGGTGGGATTCGCCGAGCTCAACAGTCAGGTCTCTGCTGGGGTGAGGTGGGATTCACCGAACTCAACAGTCAGGTCTCTGCTGTGGTGAGGTGGGATTCGCCGAACTCAACAGTCAGGTCTCTGCTGGGGTGAGGTGGGACTCTCCAAACTCAACAGTCAGGTCTCTGCTGTGGTGAGGTGGGATTCGCCGAACTCAACATTCAGGTCTCTGCTGGGGTGAGGTGGGATTCTCCGAACTCAACAGTCAGGTCTCTGCTGTGGTGAGGTGGGATTCGCCGAACTCAACAGTCAGGTGTCTGCTGGGGTGAAGTGGGTTTAGCCGAGCTGAACAGTCAGGTCTCTGCTGTGGTGAGGTGGGATTCGCCGAGCTCAACAGTCAGGTCTCTGCTGTGGTGAGGTGGGATTCGCCGAGCTCAACAGTCAGGTCTCTGCTGTGGTGAGGTGGGATTCGCCTAGCTCAACAGTCAGGTCTCTGCTGTGGTGAGGTGGGATTCACCGAGCTCAACAGTCTGGTCTCTGCTGTGGTGAGGTGGGATTCGCCGAGTTCAACAGTCAGGTCTCTGCTGTGGTGAGGTGGGATTCGCCAAACTCAACAGTCAGGTCTCTGCTGTGGTGAGGTGGGATTCGCCAAGCTCAACAGTAAGGTCTCTGCTGTGGTGAGGTAGGATTAGCCGAGCTTAACAGTCAGGTCTCTGCTGTGGTGAGGTAGGATTCGCTGAACTCAACAGTCAGGTCTCTGCTGTGGTGAGGTGGGATTCGCCGGACACAACAGTCTGGTCTCTGCTGTGGTGAGGTGGGATTCGCCGAGCTCAACAGTCAGGTCTCTGCTGTGGTGAGGTGGGATTCGCCGAATTCAACAGTCAGGTCTCTGCTTTGGTGAGGTGGGATTCGCCGAGCTCAACAGTCAGGTCTCTGCTTTGGTGAGGTGGGATTCGCCAAACTCAACAGTCAGGTCTCTGCTGTGGTGATTTGGGATTCGCCGAGCTCAACAGTCAGGTCTCTGCTGTGGTGAGGTGGGAATCGCCGAACTCAACAGTCAGGTCTCTGCTGTGGTGAGGTGGGAATCGCCAAACTCAACAGTCAGGTCTCTGCTGTGGTGAGGTGGGATTCGCCGAGCTCAACAGTCAGGTCTCTACTGTGGTGAGGTGGGATTCGCCGAGCTCAACAGTCAGGTCTCTGCTGTGGTGAGGTGGGATTCGCCAAGCTCAACAGTCAGGGCTCTGCTGTGGTGAGGTGGGATTCGCCGAGCTCAACAGTAAGGTCTCTGCTGTGGTGAGGTAGGATTCGCCGAGCTTAACAGTCAGGTCTCTGCTGTGGTGAGGTGGGATTCGCCGAGCTCAACAGTCAGGTCTCTGCTGTGGTGAGGTGGGATTCGCCGAGCTCAACAGTCAGGTCTCTGCTGGGGTGAGGTGGGATTCGCCGAGCTAAACAGTCAGGTCTCTGCTGTGGTGAGGTGGGATTCGCCGAGCTCAACAGTCAGGTCTCTGCTGGGGTGAGGTGGGATTCACCGAACTCAACAGTCAGGTCTCTGCTGTGGTGAGGT
The DNA here is from genome assembly GCF_040937935.1 of Hyperolius riggenbachi. Taxonomy (NCBI): domain Eukaryota; kingdom Metazoa; phylum Chordata; class Amphibia; order Anura; family Hyperoliidae; genus Hyperolius; species Hyperolius riggenbachi. Next base: position 169,798,170 of record NC_090656.1, on the reverse strand, counting down.
GGGATTCGCCGAACTTAACAGTCAGGTCTCTGCTGGGGTGAGGTGGGATTCTCCGAACTCAACAGTCAGGTCTCTGCTGTGGTGAGGTGGGATTCGCCGAACTCAACATTCAGGTCTCTGCTGGGGTGAGGTGGGATTCGCCAAGCTCAACAGTAAGGTCTCTGCTGTGGTGAGGTAGGATTAGCCGAGCTTAACAGTCAGGTCTCTGCTGTGGTGAGGTAGGATTCGCTGAACTCAACAGTCAGGTCTCTGCTGTGGTGAGGTGGGATTCGCCGGACACAACAGTCTGGTCTCTGCTGTGGTGAGGTGGGATTCGCCGAGCTCAACAGTCAGGTCTCTGCTGTGGTGAGGTGGGATTCGCCGAATTCAACAGTCAGGTCTCTGCTTTGGTGAGGTGGGATTCGCCGAGCTCAACAGTCAGGTCTCTGCTTTGGTGAGGTGGGATTCGCCAAACTCAACAGTCAGGTCTCTGCTGTGGTGATTTGGGATTCGCCGAGCTCAACAGTCAGGTCTCTGCTGTGGTGAGGTGGGAATCGCCGAACTCAACAGTCAGGTCTCTGCTGTGGTGAGGTGGGAATCGCCGAACTCAACAGTCAGGTCTCTGCTGTGGTGAGGTGGGATTCGCCGAGCTCAACAGTCAGGTCTCTACTGTGGTGAGGTGGGATTCGCCGAGCTCAACAGTCAGGTCTCTGCTGTGGTGAGGTGGGATTCGCCAAGCTCAACAGTCAGGGCTCTGCTGTGGTGAGGTGGGATTCGCCGAGCTCAACAGTAAGGTCTCTGCTGTGGTGAGGTAGGATTCGCCGAGCTTAACAGTCAGGTCTCTGCTGTGGTGAGGTGGGATTCGCCGAGCTCAACAGTCAGGTCTCTGCTGTGGTGAGGTGGGATTCGCCGAGCTCAACAGTCAGGTCTCTGCTGGGGTGAGGTGGGATTCGCCGAGCTAAACAGTCAGGTCTCTGCTGTGGTGAGGTGGGATTCGCCGAGCTCAACAGTCAGGTCTCTGCTGGGGTGAGGTGGGATTCACCGAACTCAACAGTCAGGTCTCTGCTGTGGTGAGGTGGGATTCGCCGAACTCAACAGTCAGGTCTCTGCTGGGGTGAGGTGGGATTCTCCGAACTCAACAGTCAGGTCTCTGCTGTGGTGAGGTGGGATTCGCCGAACTCAACATTCAGGTCTCTGCTGGGGTGAGGTGGGATTCTCCGAACTCAACAGTCAGGTCTCTGCTGTGGTGAGGTGGGATTCGCCGAACTCAACAGTCAGGTCTCTGCTGGGGTGAAGTGGGTTTAGCCGAGCTGAACAGTCAGGTCTCTGCTGTGGTGAGGTGGGATTCGCCGAGCTCAACAGTCAGGTCTCTGCTGTGGTGAGGTGGGATTCGCCGAGCTCAACAGTCAGGTCTCTGCTGTGGTGAGGTGGGATTCGCCTAGCTCAACAGTCAGGTCTCTGCTGTGGTGAGGTGGGATTCACCGAGCTCAACAGTCTGGTCTCTGCTGTGGTGAGGTGGGATTCGCCGAGCTCAACAGTCAGGTCTCTGCTGTGGTGAGGTGGGATTCGCCAAACTCAACAGTCAGGTCTCTGCTGTGGTGAGGTGGGATTCGCCAAGCTCAACAGTAAGGTCTCTGCTGTGGTGAGGTAGGATTAGCCGAGCTTAACAGTCAGGTCTCTGCTGTGGTGAGGTAGGATTCGCTGAACTCAACAGTCAGGTCTCTGCTGTGGTGAGGTGGGATTCGCCGGACACAAAAGTCTGGTCTCTGCTGTGGTGAGGTGGGATTCGCCGAGCTCAACAGTCAGGTCTCTGCAGGGGTGAGGTGGGATTCGTCGAACTCAACAGTCAGGTCTCTGCTTTGGTGAGGTGGGATTCGCCAAACTCAACAGTCAGGTCTCTGCTGGGGTGAGGTGGGATTCTCTGAACTCAACAGTCAGGTCTCTGCTGTGGTGAGGTGGGATTCGCCGAACTCAACAGTCAGGTCTCTGCTGGGGTGAGGTGGGATTAGCCGAGCTCAACAGTCAGGTCTCTGCTGTGGTGAGGTGGGATTTGCCGAGCTCAACAGTCAGGTCTCTGCTGTGGTGAGGTAGGATTCGCCGAGCTTAACAGTCCGAACTCTGCTGTGGTGAGGTGGGATTCGCCGAGCTCAACAGTCAGGTCTCTGCTGTGGTGATTTGGGATTCGCCGAGCTCAACAGTCAGGTCTCTACTGTGGTGAGGTGGGATTCGCCGAGCTCAACAGTCAGGTCTCTGCTGTGGTGAGGTGGGATTCGCCAAGCTCAACAGTCAGGTCTCTGCTGTGGTGAGGTGGGATTTGCCGAGCTCAACAGTAAGGTCTCTGCTGTGGTGAGGTAGGATTCGCCGAGCTTAACAGTCAGGTCTCTGCTGTGGTGAGGTGGGATTCACCAAACTCAAACAGTCAGGTCTCTGCTGTGGTGAGGTGGGATTCGCCGAGCTAAACAGTCAGGTCTCTGCTGTGGTGAGGTGGGATTCGCCGAGCTCAACAGTCAGGTCTCTGCTGTGGTGAGGTGGGATTCGCCGAGCTCAACAGTCAGGTCTCTGCTGTGGTGAGGTGGGATTCGCCGAGCTCAACAGTCAGGTCTCTGCTGTGGTGAGGTGGGATTCGCCAAACTCAACAGTCAGGTCTCTGCTGGGGTGAGGTGGGATTCGCCGAGCTCAACAGTCAGGTCTCTGCTGTGGTGAGGTGGGATTCGCCGAACTCAACAGTCAGGTCTCTGCTGTGGTGATTTGGGATTCGCCGAGCTCAACAGTCAGGTCTCTACTGTGCTGAGGTGGGATTCGCTGAGCTCAACAGTCAGGTCTCTGCTGTGGTGAGGTGGGATTCGCCGAGCTCAACAGTCAGGTCTCTGCTGTGGTGAGGTGGAATTCGCCGAGCTCAACAGTCAGGTCTCTGCTGTGGTGAGGTGGGATTCGCCGAGCTCAACAGTCAGGTCTCTGCTGTGGTGAGGTGGGATTCGTTGAGCTCAACAGTCAGGTCTCTGCTGTGGTGAGGTGGGATTCGCCGAACTCAACAGTCAGGTCTCTGCTGTGGTGAGGTGGGATTCGCCAAGCTCAACAGTCCGGTCTCTGCTTTGGTGAGGTGGGATTCACCGAACACAACAGTCAGGTCTCTGCTGTGGTGAGGTGGGAATCGCCGAACTCAACAGTCAGGTCTCTGCTGTGGTGAGGTGGGATTCGCCGAGCTCAACAGTCAGGTCTCTACTGTGGTGAGGTGGGATTCGCCGAGCTCAACAGTCAGGTCTCTGCTGTGGTGAGGTGGGATTCGCCAAGCTCAACAGTCAGGTCTCTGCTGTGGTGAGGTGGGATTCGCCGAGCTCAACAGTCAGGTCTCTGCTGTGGTGAGGTGGGATTCGCCGAGCTCAACAGTCAGGTCTCTGCTGGGGTGAGGTGGGATTCGCCGAGCTAAACAGTCAGGTCTCTGCTGTGGTGAGGTGGGATTCGCCGAGCTCAACAGTCAGGTCTCTGCTGGGGTGAGGTGGGATTCACCGAACTCAACAGTCAGGTCTCTGCTGTGGTGAGGTGGGATTCGCCGAACTCAACAGTCAGGTCTCTGCTGGGGTGAGGTGGGATTCTCCGAACTCAACAGTCAGGTCTCTGCTGTGGTGAGGTGGGATTCGCCGAACTCAACATTCAGGTCTCTGCTGGGGTGAGGTGGGATTCTCCGAACTCAACAGTCAGGTCTCTGCTGTGGTGAGGTGGGATTCGCCGAACTCAACAGTCAGGTCTCTGCTGGGGTGAAGTGGGTTTAGCCGAGCTGAACAGTCAGGTCTCTGCTGTGGTGAGGTGGGATTCGCCGAGCTCAACAGTCAGGTCTCTGCTGTGGTGAGGTGGGATTCGCCGAGCTCAACAGTTAGGTCTCTGCTGTGGTGAGGTGGGATTCGCCTAGCTCAACAGTCAGGTCTCTGCTGTGGTGAGGTGGGATTCGCCGAGCTCAACAGTCAGGTCTCTGCTGTGGTGAGGTGGGATTCGCCAAACTCAACAGTCAGGTCTCTGCTGTGGTGAGGTGGGATTCGCCAAACTCAACAGTCAGGTCTCTGCTGTGGTGAGGTGGGATTCGCCAAGCTCAACAGTAAGGTCTCTGCTGTGGTGAGGTAGGATTAGCCGAGCTTAACAGTCAGGTCTCTGCTGTGGTGAGGTAGGATTCGCTGAACTCAACAGTCAGGTCTCTGCTGTGGTGAGGTGGGATTCGCCGGACACAACAGTCTGGTCTCTGCTGTGGTGAGGTGGGATTCGCCGAGCTCAACAGTCAGGTCTCTGCTGTGGTGAGGTGGGATTCGACGAACTCAACAGTCAGGTCTCTGCTTTGGTGAGGTGGGATTCGCCGAGCTCAACAGTCAGGTCTCTGCTTTGGTGAGGTGGGATTCGCCAAACTCAACAGTCAGGTCTCTGCTGTGGTGATTTGGGATTCGCCGAGCTCAACAGTCAGGTCTCTGCTGTGGTGAGGTGGGAATCGCCGAACTCAACAGTCAGGTCTCTGCTGTGGTGAGGTGGGATTCGCCGAGCTCAACAGTCAGGTCTCTACTGTGGTGAGGTGGGATTCGCCGAGCTCAACAGTCAGGTCTCTGCTGTGGTGAGGTGGGATTCGCCAAGCTCAACAGTCAGGTCTCTGCTGTGGTGAGGTGGGATTCGCTGAGCTCAACAGTAAGGTCTCTGCTGTGGTGAGGTAGGATTCGCCGAGCTTAACAGTCAGGTCTCTGCTGTGGTGAGGTGGGATTCGCCGAGCTCAACAGTCAGGTCTCTGCTGTGGTGAGGTGGGATTCGCCGAGCTCAACAGTCAGGTCTCTGCTGGGGTGAGGTGGGATTCGCCGAGCTAAACAGTCAGGTCTCTGCTGTGGTGAGGTGGGATTCACCGAGCTCAACAGTCAGGTCTCTGCTGGGGTGAGGTGGGATTCACCGAACTCAACAGTCAGGTCTCTGCTGTGGTGAGGTGGGATTCGCCGAACTCAACAGTCAGGTCTCTGCTGGGGTGAGGTGGGATTCTCCGAACTGAACAGTCAGGTCTCTGCTGTGGTGAGGTGGGATTCGCCGAACTCAACATTCAGGTCTCTGCTGGGGTGAGGTGGGATTCTCCGAACTCAACAGTCAGGTCTCTGCTGTGGTGAGGTGGGATTCGCCGAACTCAACAGTCAGGTCTCTGCTGGGGTGAAGTGGGTTTAGCCGAGCTGAACAGTCAGGTCTCTGCTGTGGTGAGGTGGGATTCGCCGAGCTCAACAGTCAGGTCTCTGCTGTGGTGAGGTGGGATTCGCCGAGCTCAACAGTCAGGTCTCTGCTGTGGTGAGGTGGGATTCGCCTAGCTCAACAGTCAGGTCTCTGCTGTGGTGAGGTGGGATTCACCGAGCTCAACAGTCTGGTCTCTGCTGTGGTGAGGTGGGATTCGCCGAGCTCAACAGTCAGGTCTCTGCTGTGGTGAGGTGGGATTCGCCAAACTCAACAGTCAGGTCTCTGCTGTGGTGAGGTGGGATTCGCCAAGCTCAACAGTAAGGTCTCTGCTGTGGTGAGGTAGGATTAGCCGAGCTTAACAGTCAGGTCTCTGCTGTGGTGAGGTAGGATTCGCTGAACTCAACAGTCAGGTCTCTGCTGTGGTGAGGTGGGATTCGCCGGACACAACAGTCTGGTCTCTGCTGTGGTGAGGTGGGATTCGCCGAGCTCAACAGTCAGGTCTCTGCTGGGGTGAGGTGGGATTCGCCGAACTCAACAGTCAGGTCTCTGCTTTGGTGAGGTGGCATTCGCCAAACTCAACAGTCAGGTCTCTGCTGGGGTGAGGTGGGATTCTCTGAACTCAACAGTCAGGTCTCTGCTGTGGTGAGGTGGGATTCGCCGAACTCAACAGTCAGGTCTCTGCTGGGGTGAGGTGGGATTAGCCGAGCTCAACAGTCAGGTCTCTGCTGTGGTGAGGTGGGATTTGCCGAGCTCAACAGTCAGGTCTCTGCTGTGGTGAGGTAGGATTCGCCGAGCTTAACAGTCCGAACTCTGCTGTGGTGAGGTGGGATTCGCCGAGCTCAACAGTCAGGTCTCTGCTGTGGTGATTTGGGATTCGCCGAGCTCAACAGTCAGGTCTCTACTGTGGTGAGGTGGGATTCGCCGAGCTCAACAGTCAGGTCTCTGCTGTGGTGAGGTGGGATTCGCCAAGCTCAACAGTCAGGTCTCTGCTGTGGTGAGGTGGGATTTGCCGAGCTCAACAGTAAGGTCTCTGCTGTGGTGAGGTAGGATTCGCCGAGCTTAACAGTCAGGTCTCTGCTGTGGTGAGGTGGGATTCACCGAACTCGAACAGTCAGGTCTCTGCTGTGGTGAGGTGGGATTCGCCGAGCTAAACAGTCAGGTCTCTGCTGTGGTGAGGTGGGATTCGCCGAGCTCAACAGTCAGGTCTCTGCTGTGGTGAGGTGGGATTCGCCGAGCTTAACAGTCAGGTCTCTGCTGTGGTGAGGTGGGATTCGCCGAGCTCAACAGTCAGGTCTCTGCTGTGGTGAGGTGGGATTCGCCGAACTCAACAGTCAGGTCTCTGCTGGGGTGAGGTGGGATTCGCCGAGCTCAACAGTCAGGTCTCTGCTGTGGTGAGGTGGGATTCGCCGAACTCAACAGTCAGGTCTCTGCTGTGGTGATTTGGGATTCGCCGAGCTCAACAGTCAGGTCTCTACTGTGCTGAGGTGGGATTCGCTGAGCTCAACAGTCAGGTCTCTGCTGTGGTGAGGTGGGATTCGCCGAGCTCAACAGTCAGTTCTCTGCTGTGGTGAGGTGGAATTCGCCGAGCTCAACAGTCAGGTCTCTGCTGTGGTGAGGTGGGATTCGCCGAGCTCAACAGTCAGGTCTCTGCTGTGGTGAGGTGGGATTCGCTGAGCTCAACAGTCAGGTCTCTGCTGTGGTGAGGTGGGATTCGCCGAACTCAACAGTCAGGTCTCTGCTGGGGTGAGGTGGGATTCGCCGAGCTCAACAGTCAGGTCTCTGCTGGGGTGAGGTGGGATTCGCCAAGCTCAACAGTCAGGTCTCTGCTTTGGTGAGGTGGGATTCACCGAACACAACAGTCAGGTCTCTGCTGTGGTGAGGTGGGAATCGCCGAACTCAACAGTCAGGTCTCTGCTGTGGTGAGGTGGGATTCGCCGAGCTCAACAGTCAGGTCTCTACTGTGGTGAGGTGGGATTCGCCGAGCTCAACAGTCAGGTCTCTGCTGTGGTGAGGTGGGATTCGCCAAGCTCAACAGTCAGGTCTCTGCTGTGGTGAGGTGGGATTCGCCGAGCTCAACAGTAAGGTCTCTGCTGTGGTGAGGTAGGATTCGCCGAGCTTAACAGTCAGGTCTCTGCTGTGGTGAGGTTGGATTCGCCGAGCTCAACAGTCAGGTCTCTGCTGTGGTGAGGTGGGATTCGCCGAGCTCAACAGTCAGGTCTCTGCTGGGGTGAGGTGGGATTCGCCGAGCTAAACAGTCAGGTCTCTGCTGTGGTGAGGTGGGATTCGCCGAGCTCAACAGTCAGGTCTCTGCTGGGGTGAGGTGGGATTCACCGAACTCAACAGTCAGGTCTCTGCTGGGGTGAGGTGGGATTCGCCGAACTCAACAGTCAGGTCTCTGCTGGGGTGAGGTGGGATTCTCCGAACTCAACAGTCAGGTCTCTGCTGTGGTGAGGTGGGATTCGCCGAACTCAACATTCAGGTCTCTGCTGGGGTGAGGTGGGATTCTCCGAACTCAACAGTCAGGTCTCTGCTGTAGTGAGGTGGGATTTGCCGAACTCAACAGTCAGGTCTCTGCTGGGGTGAAGTGGGTTTAGCCGAGCTGAACAGTCAGGTCTCTGCTGTGGTGAGGTGGGATTCGCCGAGCTCAACAGTCAGGTCTCTGCTGTGGTGAGGTGGGATTCGCCGAGCTCAACAGTCAGGTCTCTGCTGTGGTGAGGTGGGATTCGCCTAGCTCAACAGTCAGGTCTCTGCTGTGGTGAGGTGGGATTCACCGAGCTCAACAGTCTGGTCTCTGCTGTGGTGAGGTGGGATTCGCCGAGCTCAACAGTCAGGTCTCTGCTGTGGTGAGGTGGGATTCGCCAAACTCAACAGTCAGGTCTCTGCTGTGGTGAGGTGGGATTCGCCAAGCTCAACAGTAAGGTCTCTGCTGTGGTGAGGTAGGATTAGCCGAGCTTAACAGTCAGGTCTCTGCTGTGGTGAGGTAGGATTCGCTGAACTCAACATTCAGGTCTCTGCTGTGGTGAGGTGGGATTCGCCGGACACAACAGTCTGGTCTCTGCTGTGGTGAGGTGGGATTCGCCGAGCTCAACAGTCAGGTCTCTGCTGGGGTGAGGTGGGATTCGCCGAACTCAACAGTCAGGTCTCTGCTTTGGTGAGGTGGGATTCGCCAAACTACACAGTCAGGTCTCTGCTGGGGTGAGGTGGGATTCGCCGAACTCAACAGTCAGGTCTCTGCTGTGGTGATTTGGGATTCGCCGAGCTCAACAGTCAGGTCTCTACTGTGCTGAGGTGGGATTCGCTGAGCTCAACAGTCAGGTCTCTGCTGTGGTGAGGTGGGATTCGCCGAACTCAACAGTCAGGTCTCTGCTGTGGTGAGGTGGGATTCGCCGAACTCAACAGTCAGGTCTCTGCTGGGGTGAGGTGAGATTCACCGAACTTAACAGTTAGGTCTCTGCTGGGGTGAGGTGGGATGCGCCGTACTCAACAGTCAGTTCTCTGCTGTGGTGAGGTGGGATTCGCCGAGCTCAACAGTCAGGTCTCTGCTGGGGTGAGGTGGGATTCGCCGAACTCAACAGTCAGGTCTCTGCTTTGGTGAGGTGGGATTCGCCAAACTCAACAGTCAGGTCTCTGCTGGGGTGAGGTGGGATTCTCTGAACTCAACAGTCAGGTCTCTGCTGTGGTGAGGTGGGATTCGCCGAACTCAACAGTCAGGTCTCTGCTGGGGTGAGGTGGGATTAGGCGAGCTCAACAGTCAGGTCTCTGCTGTGGTGAGGTGGGATTTGCCGAGCTCAACAGTCAGGTCTCTGCTGTGGTGAGGCAGGATTCGCCGAGCTTAACAGTCCGAACTCTGCTGTGGTGAGGTGGGATTCGCTGAGCTCAACAGTCAGGTCTCTGCTGTGGTGATTTGGGATTCGCCGAGCTCAACAGTCAGGTCTCTACTGTGGTGAGGTGGGATTCGCCGAGCTCAACAGTCAGGTCTCTGCTGTGGTGAGGTGGGATTCGCCAAGCTCAACAGTCAGGTCTCTGCTGTGGTGAGGTGGGATTTGCCGAGCTCAACAGTAAGGTCTCTGCTGTGGTGAGGTAGGATTCGCCGAGCTTAACAGTCAGGTCTCTGCTGTGGTGAGGTGGGATTCACCGAACTCGAACAGTCAGGTCTCTGCTGTGGTGAGGTGGGATTCGCCAAGCTAAACAGTCAGGTCTCTGCTGTGGTGAGGTGGGATTCGCCGAGCTCAACAGTCAGGTCTCTGCTGTGGTGAGGTGGGATTCGCCGAGCTCAACAGTCAGGTCTCTGCTGGGGTGAGGTGGGATTCACCGAACTCAACAGTCAGGTCTCTGCTGGGGTGAGGTGGGATTCGCCGAACTCAACAGTCAGGTCTCTGCTGGGGTGAGGTGGGATTCTCCGAACTCAACAGTCAGGTCTCTGCTGTGGTGAGGTGGGATTCGCCGAACTCAACATTCAGGTCTCTGCTGGGGTGAGGTGGGATTCTCCGAACTCAACAGTCAGGTCTCTGCTGTAGTGAGGTGGGATTTGCCGAACTCAACAGTCAGGTCTCTGCTGGGGTGAAGTGGGTTTAGCCGAGCTGAACAGTCAGGTCTCTGCTGTGGTGAGGTGGGATTCGCCGAGCTCAACAGTCAGGTCTCTGCTGTGGTGAGGTGGGATTCGCCGAGCTCAACAGTCAGGTCTCTGCTGTGGTGAGGTGGGATTCGCCTAGCTCAACAGTCAGGTCTCTGCTGTGGTGAGGTGGGATTCACCGAGCTCAACAGTCTGGTCTCTGCTGTGGTGAGGTGGGATTCGCCGAGCTCAACAGTCAGGTCTCTGCTGTGGTGAGGTGGGATTCGCCAAACTCAACAGTCAGGTCTCTGCTGTGGTGAGGTGGGATTCGCCAAGCTCAACAGTAAGGTCTCTGCTGTGGTGAGGTAGGATTAGCCGAGCTTAACAGTCAGGTCTCTGCTGTGGTGAGGTAGGATTCGCTGAACTCAACATTCAGGTCTCTGCTGTGGTGAGGTGGGATTCGCCGGACACAACAGTCTGGTCTCTGCTGTGGTGAGGTGGGATTCGCCGAGCTCAACAGTCAGGTCTCTGCTGGGGTGAGGTGGGATTCGCCGAACTCAACAGTCAGGTCTCTGCTTTGGTGAGGTGGGATTCGCCAAACTACACAGTCAGGTCTCTGCTGGGGTGAGGTGGGATTCGCCGAACTCAACAGTCAGGTCTCTGCTAAGGGTGATTTGGGATTCGCCGAGCTCAACAGTCAGGTCTCTACTGTGCTGAGGTGGGATTCGCCGAGCTCAACAGTCAGGTCTCTGCTGTGGTGAGGTGGGATTCGCCGAACTCAACAGTCAGGTCTCTGCTGTGGTGAGGTGGGATTCGCCGAACTCAACAGTCAGGTCTCTGCTGGGGTGAGGTGAGATTCACCGAACTTAACAGTTAGGTCTCTGCTGGGGTGAGGTGGGATGCGCCGTAATCAACAGTCAGTTCTCTGCTGTGGTGAGGTGGGATTCGCCGAGCTCAACAGTCAGGTCTCTGCTGGGGTGAGGTGGGATTCGCCGAACTCAACAGTCAGGTCTCTGCTTTGGTGAAGTGGGATTCGCCAAACTCAACAGTCAGGTCTCTGCTGGGGTGAGGTGGGATTCTCTGAACTCAACAGTCAGGTCTCTGCTGTGGTGAGGTGGGATTCGCCGAACTCAACAGTCAGGTCTCTGCTGGGGTGAGGTGGGATTAGGCGAGCTCAACAGTCAGGTCTCTGCTGTGGTGAGGTGGGATTTGCCGAGCTCAACAGTCAGGTCTCTGCTGTGGTGAGGCAGGATTCGCCGAGCTTAACAGTCCGAACTCTGCTGTGGTGAGGTGGGATTCGCTGAGCTCAACAGTCAGGTCTCTGCTGTGGTGATTTGGGATTCGCCGAGCTCAACAGTCAGGTCTCTACTGTGGTGAGGTGGGATTCGCCGAGCTCAACAGTCAGGTCTCTGCTGTGGTGAGGTGGGATTCGCCAAGCTCAACAGTCAGGTCTCTGCTGTGGTGAGGTGGGATTTGCCGAGCTCAACAGTAAGGTCTCTGCTGTGGTGAGGTAGGATTCGCCGAGCTTAACAGTCAGGTCTCTGCTGTGGTGAGGTGGGATTCACCGAACTCGAACAGTCAGGTCTCTGCTGTGGTGAGGTGGGATTCGCCGAGCTAAACAGTCAGGTCTCTGCTGTGGTGAGGTGGGATTCGCCGAGCTCAACAGTCAGGTCTCTGCTGTGGTGAGGTGGGATTCGCCGAGCTCAACAGTCAGGTCTCTGCTGTGGTGAGGTGGGATTCGCCGAGCTCAACAGTCAGGTCTCTGCTGTGGTGAGGTGGGATTCGCCGAACTCAACAGTCAGGTCTCTGCTGAAGTGAGGTGGGATTCGCCGAGCTCAACAGTCAGGTCTCTGCTGTGGTGAGGTGGGATTCGCCGAACTCAACAGTCAGGTCTCTGCTGTGGTGATTTGGGATTCGCCGAGCTCAACAGTCAGGTCTCTACTGTGCTGAGGTGGGATTCGCTGAACTCAACAGTCAGGTCTCTGCTGTGGTGAGGTGGGATTCGCCGAACTCAACAGTCAGGTCTCTGCTGTGGTGAGGTGGGATTCGCCGAACTCAACAGTCAGGTCTCTGCTGGGGTGAGGTGAGATTCACCGAACTTAACAGTTAGGTCTCTGCTGGGGTGAGGTGGGATGCGCCGAACTCAACAGTCAGTTCTCTGCTGTGGTGAGGTGGGATTCGCCGAACACAACAGTCAGTTCTCTGCTGTGGTGAGGTGGGATTCGCCGAACACAACAGTCAGGTCTCTGCTGTGGTGAGGTGGGATACACCGGAAACAACAGTCAGGTCTCTGCTGTGGTGAGGTGGGATTTGCCGAGCACAACAGTCAGGTCTCTGCTGTGGTGATTTGGGATTCGCCGAGCTCATCAGTCACGTCTCTACTGTGGTGAGGTGGGATTCGCCGAGCTCAACAGTCAGGTCTCTGCTGTGGTGAGGTGGGATTCGCCAAGCTCAACAGTCAGGTCTCTGCTGTGGTGAGGTGGGATTCGCCAAGCTCAACAGTCAGGTCTCTGCTGTGGTGAGGTGGGATTCGCCGAACTCAACAATCAGGTCTCTGCTGTGGTGAGGTGGGATTCGCCGAGCTCAACAGTCAGGTCTCTGCTGGGGTGAGGTGGGATTCGCCGAACTCAACAGTCAGGTCTCTGCTGTGGTGAGGTGGGATTCGCCGAACTCAACAGTCAGGTCTCTGCTGGGGTGAGGTGGGATTTGCCGAGCTTAACAGTCCGAACTCTGCTGTGGTGAGGTGGGATTCGCCGAGCTCAACAGTCAGGTCTCTACTGTGGTGAGGTGGGATTCTCCGAGCTCAACAGTCAGGTCTCTGCTGTGGTGAGGTGGGATTCGCCGAGCTCAACAGTAAGGTCTCTGCTGTGGTGAGGTAGGATTCGCCGAGCTTAACAGTCAGGTCTCTGCTGTGGTGAGGTGGGATTCGCCGAACTCAACAGTCAGGTCTCTTCTGTGGTGAGGTGGGATTCGCCGAGCTCAAAAGTCAGGTCTCTGCTGGGGTGAGGTAGGATTTGCCGAACTCAACAGTCAGGTCTCTGCTGTGGTGAGGTGGGATTCGCCGAACTCAACAGTCAAGTCTCTGCTGTGGTGAGGTGGGATTCGCCGAACTCAACAGTCAGGTCTCTGCTGTGGTGAGGTGGGATTCGCCGAGCTCAACAGTCAGGTCTCTGCTGGGGTGAGGTGGGATTCGCCGAACTCAACAGTCAGGTCTCTGCTGGGGTGAGGTGGGATTCTCTGAACTCCACAGTCAGGTCTCTGCTGTGGTGAGGTGGGATTCGCCGAACTCAACAGTCAGGTCTCTGCTGGGGTGAGGTGGGATTAGCCGAGCTCAACAGTCAGGTCTCTGCTGTGGTGAGGTAGGATTCGCCGAGCTTAACATTCCGAACTCTGCTGTGGTGAGGTGGGATTCGCCGAGCTCAACAGTCAGGTCTCTGCTGTGGTGATTTGGGATTCGCCGAGCTCAACAGTCAGGTCTCTACTGTGGTGAGGTGGGATTCGCCGAGCTCAACAGTCAGGTCTCTGCTGTGGTGAGGTGGAATTCGCCGAGCTCAACAGTCAGGTCTCTGCTGTGGTGAGGTGGGATTCACCGAGCTCAACAGTAAGGTCTCTGCTGGGGTGAGGTGGGATTCGCCGAACTCAACAGTCAGGTCTCTGCTGTGGTGAGGAGGGATTCGCCGAGCTAAGCAGTCAGGTCTCTGCTGGGGTGAGGTGGGATTCTCCGAACTCAACAGTCAGGTCTCTGCTGTGGTGAGGTGGGATTCGCCGAACTCAACAGTCAGGTCTCTGCTGGGGTGAGGTGGGATTCTCCGAACTCAACAGTCAGGTCTCTGCTGTGGTGAGGTGGGATTCGCTGAACTCAACAGTCAGGTCTCTGCTGGGGTGAGGTGGGATTAGCCGAGCTGAACAGTCAGGTCTCTGCTGTGGTGAGGTGGGATTCGCCGAGCTCAACAGTCAGGTCTCTGCTGTGGTGAGGTGGGATTCGCCAAGCTTAACAGTCAGAACTCTGCTGTGGTAAGGTGGGATTCGCCGAGCTTAACAGTCAGGTCTCTGCTGTGGTGAGGTGGGATTCGCCGAGCTCAACAGTCAGGTGTCGGCTGTGGTGAGGTGGGATTCGCGGAGCTCAACAGTCAGGTCTCTGCTGTGGTGTGGTGGGATTTGCCGAACTCGAACAGTCAGGTCTCTGCTGTGGTGAGGTGGGATAGACCTGTTGTGAGGTGGCATTCACCGAACTCGAACAGTCAGGTCTCTGCTGTGGTAAGGTGGGATTCGCCGAGCTCAACAGTCAGGTCTCTGCTGGGGTGAGGTGGGATTCGCCGAGCTAAACAGTCAGGTCTCTGCTGTGGTGAGGTGGGATTCGCCGAGCTCAACAGTCATGTCTCTGCTGTGGTGAGGTGGGATTCGCCGAGCTCAACCGTCAGGTCTCTGCTGTAGTGAGGTGGGATTCGCCGAGCTCAACAGTCAGGTCTCTGCTGTGGTGAGGTGGGATTCGCCGAACTCAACAGTCAGGTCTCTGCTGTGGTGAGGTGGGATTCGCCGAGCTCAACAGTAAGGTCTCTGCTGTGGTGAGGTAGGATTCGCCGACCTTAACAGTCAGGTCTCTGCTGTGGTGAGGTGGGATTCGCCGAACTCAACAGTCAGGTCTCTACTGTGGTGAGGTGAGATTCGCCGGACACAACAGTCTGGTCTCTGCTGTGGTGAGGTGGGATTCGCCGAGCTCAACAGTCAGGTCTCTGCTGGGGTGAGGTGGGATTCGCCGAACTCAACAGTCAGGTCTCTGCTGTGGTGAGGTGGGATTCGCCAAGCTTAACAGTCAGAACTGTGCTGTGGTAAGGTAGGATTCGCCGAGCTCAACAGTCAGGTCTCTGCTGTGGTGAGGTGGGATTCGCCGAGCTAAACAGTCAGGTCTCTGCTGTGGTGAGGTGGGATTCGCCGAGCTCAACAGTCAGGTCTCTGCTGTGGTGAGGTGGGATTCGCCGAGCTCAACAGTCAGGTCTCTGCTGTGGTGAGGTGGGATTCGCCGAGCTCAACAGTCAGGTCTCTGCTGTGGTGAGGTGGGATTCGCCAAACTCAACAGTCAGGTCTCTGCTGTGGTGAGGTGGGATTCGCCGAGCTCAACAGTAAGGTCTCTGCTGTGGTGAGGTAGGATTCGCCGAACTCAACAGTCAGGTCTCTGCTGTGGTGAGGTGGGATTCGCCGAACTCAACAGTCAGGTCTCTGCTGGGGTGAGGTGGGATTCTCTGAACTCAACAGTCAGGTCTCTGCTGTGGTGAGGTGGGATTCGCCGAACTCAACAGTCAGGTCTCTGTTGTGGTGAGGTGGGATTTGCCGAGCTCAACAGTCAGGTCTCTGCTGTGGTACTCTGCTGTGGTGAGGTGGGATTCGCCGAGCTCAACAGTCAGGTCTCTGCTGTGGTGATTTGGGATTCGCCAAGCTCAACAGTCAGATCTCTTCTGTGGTGAGGTGATGTTGTAACATGCGGTCACAACATCACGGGGGTGCTGTTACCATAGCGACAGACGCCGGGACAGGAAGTACATAGAAGCTGCGCAGGATCCAGGCAGGTAAGTGGAAACTTCTCTATCAGGGACCAGATTAGCCAGAGACCGATATGCTGAGGACAGCAACCCTTGCGACTTGCTCTCTGAATGCCCTGAGGTTGAAACAGGGGTATCCAGTTAGCCAGGGGCAGGAGCGCTTGCGTAACCAGAGATGTAGAACAACAGGCAGCGCAAAGCTCCCGCCGGTTGAGTCGGGTACTGCAATGACTCAACAAACCCACAGCAAAGTTCACAGATGCAGGTACTAGGATAGTCTTCGGGCAGGCAGAGGTCGGCAACAGATCGGGTACTCGGACAGGCAAAGGTTCGGCAACGGAGCAGGTTCTCAGGCGGGCAAAGGTCAGCAACGGATCAGGCACTCGGACATAGCAGAAGTCGGTAACCAGCCGGGTAGTCAGACGAGCCAGGATCAACATTCAGGAGACACGGGCAGAACTAGTCAATTCACGGGAGAAACACACGCACACTGCTGCAATACTACAGCAACCAGAGAGTGTCACTCTCTAGGCTTAAATAGGCCGTTTGGGCGCGAACGGCGTGACGCGCAGCGTGCGCATGCGCACAGGCGCGCACGCCTTCACGTACACAGGCGCGCACGCCGTCACGCGCGTCACAGAAGATGCACAAACAGACGCCCCCTCACGCGCGCGCATGCGCAGCGCTCACCCCAACGCCTTGCGGCGGCAGTGTTCACGCAACGCAGCGCGCGCAAGCGCACAACGCCAGACCCCCCCAGTGGAGATCCAACGCCATGCCCCGGACGCCTGCCGACATCCGTATGTGCCAGCCGCCTCGCCTAGACAGGTAACCGACCGTGACAATGCCCCCCCCCCAAGGGGCATCCTCCGGATGCCTACTGGTACAAGTTTACCCGGAAACTTGATGTGGAATTTCTTCACCAATACAGGAGCATGTACATTGGATGCTGGTTCCCATGTATTATTTTCTGGTCCATAGCCTTTCCATTTAATCAGAAATTGCACCCGATTGCCCCTTCTCCTGGAGTCCAAGATTTCTTCGACTTCGTATTCTTCTTCTCCATCCACTAAGATAGGCGGTGGAGGAGGTGAGTTCCGTTGACAAATGGGTCCACCAGTGAGGGTTTGAGTAGGGAGATATGAAATACTGGGTGAATTTTCAAACTCCCGGGTAGTTCTAATTCATAAGCCACTTGACCAATCTTCCTTTTGACAGGGAATGGCCCAATAAATTTCGGGCCTAATTTCTTGGAAGGACATGACAATCTTAAGTTCACGGTTGATAACCAGACCAGTTCTCCAATTCCAATTTCTTTGTCACCCCTCCTCCGGACATCTGCCTTCCTCTTGAATGATGATTGAGCTCGAGACATTGCTTGTTGTAGCACTTGAAAATTATCAGACAGGAACTTAGCCAGGTCAGAAGCAGCTGGTACCGATGATTCAGAGACAAGGTTGGGAAAAATGGATGGATGGTAACCATAGTTGGCAAAAAATGGTGACTGTTGGATTGAGGCGTGAATGGAATTATTATATGAAAATTCAGCTAATGGAAGTAAACTGACCCAATTATCTTGTGAAAAAGTGGAAAAACATCTGAGATATTGCTCGAGGGTTTGGTTGGTTCGTTCTGTCTGACCATTGGATTGTGGGTGATAGGCGGATGAAAAGTTAAGTTGAATGTTCAGAGATTTGCAGAGAGCTTTCCAAAATCGGGAAGTGAACTGGGTGCCTCTATCCGACACGACATCCGCAGGAATTCCATGGAGACGAATGATTTCTTTAATAAAAATTTGTGCTGTTTCTTGTGCTGAAGGAGTATTTTGCATTGGTATGAAATGAGCCATTTTGGACAGCCGATCCACCACCACAAAGATAGTATTATGATTATCAGAATATGGTAGTTCCACAATAAAGTCCATGGAAATGGAATACCAGGGTCTTGGAGGAACCGGAAGAGGATTCAACAAACCCCATGGCCTTAACCTGGAGCTTTTAGATTGGTTACAGACTATACAAGATAACACGTATGCCTTACAATCTTTCTTCAATTCAGGCCACCAAAAATAACGCTGAATTAGTTCTTGTGTTTTAAAAATCCCCTTGTGACCAGCCAATCTATGATCATGACATGACTTAAGGACCGATACACGGAAATCTTCGGGAACCACTATCTTATTTCCTCGTAGCCAAAGGCCGTCTTCCTGTGTAAGTGAGGACTTGATTCTTTCAGGCAAAGTGAGGTTAGAATGTCGAAACTGGTCAATAAATTCAGGTTGTATCATAAAAAAGTTTTGACTGGAAAGGATTGTATCCTGTGTGGTTTGGAATTCATTATCAGGAAATATGCGGGATAATGCATCCGGTTTTATATTCTTTGATCCAGGTCGGTAAGTTATGTGGAAGCTGAAGCGGGAAAAGAATAATGCCCATCTGGCCTGTCTAGGATTCAGCCGTTTTGCCGTTTTGAGGTACTCCAGATTGCGATGATCAGTATAGATAAGTATTGGATGCGCAGCGCCCTCCAACAAGTATCTCCATTCTTCCAGAGCATCTTTGATCGCCAGTAGTTCTCTATCGCCGACATCATAGTTTCTTTCTGCCTCTGATAATTTTCTTGAGTAATAGGCAACTGGGTGAAGTAACGCCTTGAGTCCTTGCCTCTGAGAGAGCACTGCCCCTACTGCGACTTCTGAGGCATCCACCTCCAGAACATAAGATAATGCTGGGTCCGGATGCTTGAGAATAGGATCGGTAGTAAAGATAAGCTTCAGTTTATCGAATGCTTTTTGTGCTTCAGTATTCCAAACAAACCGACTTTGTTTACGGGTGAGTTGTGTAATTGGTAAAATTACGGCTGAAAAGTTCCTTATGAATCTGCGATAGAAATTTGCAAATCCAATAAATCTTTGAACTGATTTTTTATTAAAAGGGGCTGGCCAATCAAGGATGGCTTGGATCTTCTGAGGGTCCATGCGAAAGCCGTTAGCAGAGATAATGAGGCCTAGAAATTGAATAGAACTTTGCTCGAACTGACATTTCTCCGCTTTCGCATATAATTGATTATGTCTTAGACGGGTCAAGACTTGTGCCACGTGATAACGATGTTCTTCCAGTGATGTGGAAAAAATTAAGATGTCATCCAAATACACGATGAGGAATACATCAATGAAATCTTTCAGGATATCGTTAATAAAGTATTGGAAGGTGGCTGGGGCATTGCAGAGACCAAAGGGCATTACTAGGTATTCGTAATGGCCATAGCGAGATCTAAACGCCGTCTTCCATTCGTCTCCTTTTCTGATTCTTATTAGATTATATGCGCCCCTTAAATCGAGTTTCGTGAATATGTTGGCGGCCCGCAGTTGTTGAAACAATTCTGGTAGCAATGGTAACGGATACCGATTCTTAATGGTTACCTTGTTCAGTTCTCGGTAGTCAATACAGGGCCGAAGTGTTTTATCCTTTTTTTCAACAAAGAAAATACCTGCGCCTGCCGGTGAGTTAGAGGGTCGTATGAATCCCTTTTTCAAGTTTTCTTCAATATATTGTTTGAGCACCTTTTGTTCGGGTTCAGACAGGGGAAACATCTTTCCAAAAGGAACTGCGGCTCCCGGTAATAAATCTATTGGACAGTCATATGGACAATGAGGAGGCAACAGGTCTGCCCCCTTTTCATCGAAGACGTCCAAAAATTCATGATACTGAGTAGGCACCAGATTTTGTAATGAGGTGCATAACAGAGGTCCTGCATGACTAGGCCTTTCTGGAATACAGCAGTTCCCACAATATAATGAATTGAAGGTAACTTGACCCGTAGACCAATTAATCGCAGGATTATGCGCCTTGAGCCAGGGTAGCCCTAAAATCACTGAGTACATTGGAGAGGACACTAGATCAAATGTGAGGAATTCTTGGTGTGTTCCGAAAATAGAAGTATGAATAGGAACAGTTTCCTGATCAACAGGACCCGAGCTTATTGCTGAGCCATCGGCTAGGTGGATATGTAGGGGTTCCTTCCGACGTTGAGTGATGATCTGATGAGAAGTGGAGAATGTATTGTCCATAAAGCAACTACAAGCACCGGAGTCAATGATGGCATGGGTATCAATGGTTCTTCCTAGGAGCTGTAACGAGATTGGGATAGTAAAATGATTAGAAACTGATGGAATTGGTATGGGGACGGGTGATTTACTGAAATCTTTCTTACCCGGTGGTCTAATGGGGCAGGAGTGAATGAAGTGTCCAGTGGCACCACAGTAGAAGCATAAGTTGTTCTGTCTTCTTCTAGCTCTTTCTTCTGTTGTCAGGGCTGAACGGAGGACACCAAGTTGCATGGGTTCCGGTTGGTCTAAGGCAGAGGCAGATGCCGAGGGGGAGTGTGCACCAGTTGGTACCCAAAATGATCCTGCAGAGTTGGTGGTAGCACGTTCCAGTTGTCGTTCCCGGAATCTGCGGTCAATTTGTATAGCACTTAGAATCAGATCATCTAATGAAGCGGGTATTCCAATGCGGGCTAATTCGTCCTTCAAATTCTCTGATAGTCCCAGGCGATACTGATGACGTAGAGCAGACTCATTCCAGTCAATATCTGTGGCCCACTTCCGGAATTCTGATGTGTACTCTTCAACGGGGCGACGACCTTGACGTAAATTTCGTAAGGAGACCTCTGCAGTAGCCTGGCGCTGAGGGTCGTCATATAGTACTGCCATACTCGTGAAAAAAGTTTCGGTCGAGGTTAGGCATTGATGCTCCTGATCCATCAACTGGTGGGCCCAGGACTGGGGTTCCCCTTGTAACAAAGATATGATGAAACCCACCTTGGTGCCTTCCTGAGTAAAGGTCCGGGGTTGCAGTGAAAAATAAAGTTGACAGGAATGTTTAAATGCCCGAAACTTGGTTCGATCACCAGAAAAGCGATCAGGGACTGGTACTCGGGGTTCTGGAACAGGAGGTACAACAACTGGGTTTAGGTTAATTGGATCGGCGGGTGGAACAGCAGGTTGAACAGGTGGAGCAGGTGGAGCGGGCTGGTTTGAGGCAGTTGCCGTAACAGCTAAGGTGTTGATTTGACCCTGTAGTTGCAAATGTCCAGCTTGTAACTCCTTAATGGCTTCCGTAAGGTTTGTTATTTGTTTGCACAGGGTGCTTAATACATTTGCTGCCTCAGCGGTCTCCATTTTGTGGCTGTAGTATTCTATCAGGGACCAGATTAGCCAGAGACCGATATGCTGAGGACAGCAACAGTTGCGACTTGCTCTCTGAATGCCCTGAGGTTGAAACAGGGGTATCCAGTTAGCCAGGGGCAGGAGCGCTTGCGTAACCAGAGATGTAGAACAACAGGCAGCGCAAAGCTCCCGCCGGTTGAGTCGGGTACTGCAATGACTCAACAAACCCACAGCAAAGTTCACAGATGCAGGTACTAGGATAGTCTTCGGGCAGGCAGAGGTCGGCAACAGATCGGGTACTCGGACAGGCAAAGGTTCGGCAACGGAGCAGGTTCTCAGGCGGGCAAAGGTCAGCAACGGATCAGGCACTCGGACATAGCAGAAGTCGGTAACCAGCCGGGTAGTCAGACGAGCCAGGATCAACATTCAGGAGACACGGGCAGAACTAGTCAATTCACGGGAGAAACACACGCACACTGCTGCAATACTACAGCAACCAGAGAGTGTCACTCTCTAGGCTTAAATAGGCCGTTTGGGCGCGAACGGCGTGACGCGCAGCGTGCGCATGCGCACAGGCGCGCACGCCTTCACGTACACAGGCGCGCACGCCGTCACGCGCGTCACAGAAGATGCACAAACAGACGCCCCCTCACGCGCGCGCATGCGCAGCGCTCACCCCAACGCCTTGCGGCGGCAGTGTTCACGCAACGCAGCGCGCGCAAGCGCACAACGCCAGACCCCCCCAGTGGAGATCCAACGCCATGCCCCGGACGCCTGCCGACATCCGTATGTGCCAGCCGCCTCGCCTAGACAGGTAACCGACCGTGACATTCTCTCTCCCCCGGCGCTGCACACAGCCTCCTGCCGCTCCGCTTGGTGGCCGCACACCCGCCACCAGCAGCAGAGCGAGGCCCCCCGCAGTGTAAGTTCCCAAGCGGGGGGGCGTGCCTCGCCTGTATGCTGGCGGCGCTCATCAAAGGTTTAATAGCAAAAGAGTGCAGAAAACGGCACTACCTGTGATCGATGAGTTTCATATAAAAGGCCTGCTTCCAGCAAGTGTGCTGTGTGAAATAAAACAATATCATAAATGGCTCTCATAAAAATAATGATTACAAACAATATTGCTGAACAACAACACCCAGCCAAAAAGGGAGGAGCGATCCCTGCTTAGTGTGATGAGCTGGAATCTGTCATGATCGCTTCTGCAGTATGTACTGCTGGCTGCAGAGGTACTGCAGCCAAGCAGTTCTGGTTGCTTTGCATACATTTGCTGGCATAGTTCTGCATGCATTGCTTGTGATAGTCTGTCAGCTAGGGAATGGTAATCAAGCCAGCCTGCTTGTGACTGATTACCATTCACCTGTGTGGAGATTTGCATCTCTGCTCTCATTGGATGACTTCAGTATAAAGGTTTGCTTCCTGCAAGCGTGCTCCGCCCATCATAGTTTCAGCTCACACTAGGCTGTTACTGGGTCTCTGAACATTGTGAAATATAGTTCCTTGTATTGCTACTTTGTAGTTCAGTTTCTTGTGGAGTTACGTTATATATTTCCCACAGGGACATATATATACGTACTCCTTCTAGTGTAGAGAATTGTAGTATTGGAAGTATCAGGAAGACTAGCTAAATCTGGACCAATACAGCAAGCTGAGCTAGGCAATCCTAGCTCAGCTTGCTGTATTGCTCCAGATTTAGCTAGTCTTCCTGATTTATGTTATATATTGGTACATCACCAATATATACATATTCTAGTCAGCGTTTGTTATTTTGCTAGTCTTGCATCATATATTGGTTTATTGCCAATATATACGCATACAAGCGCGTTTGTTATTTTCCATATTGCGTTCGCGGATTATTGTATCACATTGATAGCTGTAATTGTAAATTCTTTGTGATACTCTTGTGTGATTTATCTGTGCTCTTGTACTCTGCCTTGTGGGTTGCGCCAATCTCCTGCGTAGGAGCGGCGAATCCTTCCAGTCCTGTCCTTGCGAAGTAAGCCATTGCTGCGGTCACGATTGGCTGCTTCATTACAGTCCTGTCCTTGCTAGGTAGCCATTGCTGCGGTTGCTATTGGCTACCTCACTCCAGTCTGTCCTATATCTGTCTTTATGTTTATTATTGCAGGAGCAGTGCAACATCGCACTGCGCTGCCATTGCGTATTATCGGAAGCCCAGAGCTGCAGTCGCTCTGGGCAGCCTGTGTAGCCTCTCCCATTATCCAGCTCTTAGCTTTATTGTGCTGGGTGGTCAGACAGTATGCTCCCCCAGCATTACAGAATCAAGTAATAATGTATAGGGTACAGCGCTCAAAGTTCAAAGTCTCTCTTGCTCAGGATCTTCAGCTCTCACTTTAAATAACATGTGGGGAATAGTAAGCCACAAGTCTCCCCCCGTTGTGGAAAGACTCGTGGAAAGACTCGCCGAATCCACTGGCCAAGTGGGCCCGTCAGCGCATCAGGGGTATCGGCCACCCCTCAGCCACCACGGCAATCACAGCTGGGCTCTTGCAGATCCGTGCAGGTCACCTCCAAAAAAGACGCTTATCATAGTGTAAAAGTGTAAGGAAACTTTCCCACGTTTATTAAAAACTCATAGGTAAAAACAAAGGACAGTATCCTGATGCGGACACGCGGACATATATATATAGATGGGGAGGCGTGCGGCTCTGTGGATGCGTACCAGCCGCAACAAAATCCGCCTTAACCCTTACCCCAGCAATGCACCGCAAGTACAGCAGTCCATGTGCCGACAGTTGCCCCCCTCCGGTGACGTTACACGCAGCGCCGCTCCGTAGCTCCGCCCAACGCGGTTTCATTACTATGGTAACTCATCAGGGGAACAGTTTATTTTTGAATGGCTTATGCCTGGTACATACCATGCAATTTCCCATCAGATAGATGGGTTGAATCGATTATTTCCGACAGGTCCAATCTGATTTCCGATCGTTTTTCTGATCGATTTTCCAATCACTTCTATATAAAATCGATCAGAAAAGCAATCGGAAATCAGATCAAACCTGTGTGAAATAACTGAATCAACTCATGTATCTGACGGGAAATTGCATGGGTGTATCAGGCATTATGCTAGGTACACACCATACAATTTTCAGAATTTTCAGTTAATTTACCTGCCAGATATATATATATCGTGTTATGGTATATGTGTATATATGTATGTATTACTTTGGCCAGGGGGACTGGTTGCGCTGGCCAAAGTAATACATACATACATATATACACATATTCCGCGGAGGTTTGTTTACAGGAGGCAACTGCTCTACTATGACGTCACGCTGATGCCTCGAGCTTGTGACCTGATGGGACTCGCTGTGCAACCAGTGGGCGATGGGAGCCTCCCATCACGTCACAAGCTCGAGGCATCAGCGTGACGTCATAGTGGAGCTGCTTCCTGTAAACAACCTCCCGCGGACACACTAGCGGGGACAGGCGAAGGAGCTGGACGTGGCTGAGGCTGGAGCGGAGGGGACATCTCTGAGTAGCAGCCAGCGGCATCACGGAGCAGCCAGGAGCCCGCATGTCAGCAGAGAGGAGGCATTACTGTGCCGGAGCGCCCCCTGCTGGACCTGATAAGTAACGTTACTGTAACATTGTCTTAGTGAATTCCCTGGAGTACATATCGGGGATGCAATTGAGTTATGAGCAGTGAAGCGATTTCTCAGCCTTATTTCTGCCTTATGGGAAATCCCATACAGAAGGCTGCTGAACACAAAGGCTTAGAGCGGCTGCATGCAGAGCTGCACAGCAACAGGGAACTGCTGAAAATCACAGCTGCTAAATGTCCCATACATAGTATAGGCAATATTAAAGTCATTTGGCCATGGGGGCGGAGGGCGGAGTTTCGTGTCTGTTTGGGGGCGGAGCTTAGTGGTGGTTTGGGGCGGGGTTTCACACTGGTCTTAGAGCCCTTTCAAATAGATTGAAAATTAACTGCATGTTACTGCTGAAAATGACAGCAAAATGTCCAGTACATATTATAGGGAGTTTAATCAGGAAAAAAAAAGTGACAGTTCATTACATCAGTAACTGCTAGGTAGAAACCATGGTAACTGTAAAGGTGGCCACACACCATACAATTAAAAGATCCAATTTTTCACCAATGCGATAATTACGATCGGTTGTCTTGAAAAATTGAGAGCTTTTCTTTGTTTTCAATCAATAAATGTGATCGAATTTCCCTTTTTTGTTTTTTTTTTTCGATTTTTGGAAATTGGACATGTTGGAAATTTCAGACTAACTTTTCAAGAACTGTATGGTGTGTGATAGATTGTCAATTACTTGATGTAAAGTTCCAATCAATTTTTTCTGAGCTTTCAATTATTTTATTCGTGATTGGGTAAAAATTGAATAGGTGTGTGGTACATTGAATCAGTAAGAAAAATTGATTGCTATCCTTGAATTAAACAGATATTTTAAAAATTGTATGGTATGTGGCCACCTTAAAAGAGTTCGCCGGTATATTTTAAAAAGCTAAAACTGACACTTACCTGGTGCTTCTATCGGCCCCCTGCAGCTGTGATGTCCCGCGCTGTCCTCCTCCGATGCCACGTTCCCCGGCGCCGGTAACCTGCTAATTGTTCATCTAACTAGATCAGAGGTGCCCACCCTTTTCGGCTCGTGAGCTACTTTTAAAAATTAGCAAGTCAAAGTGATCTACCTATTTACAATTTTAGGAGCACACTTGTATATACAGAATGGAAAATGTAGTTGGGTTGGGATCTACCATTAAGGCCTTCACGATCTACCGGTAGATCGCGATCTACCTAATGGGCACCCCTGAACTAGATAAATAGAACTGGCTGCGAGGCCGTGGCTGTACTGTACAGTACTGTAATGCAGTACTATACTGCACCTGCGTAGTAAGCTCCCGGTGACACGCGTGGGAGTGAGTATGCAGCCGCAGTTCTATTCATCTAGTTAGATGAACAATTAGCAGGTTACCGGCGGCGGGGAACAGAGCATCGGAGGAGGACAGCGCGGGACATCACAGCTGCAAGGGTCCGATAGAAGCACCAGGTAAGTGTCAGTTTTAGCTTTATAAAATACAATGGAGAACCCCTTTAAGAAATGCTGCTAAAGTTGAATTTAGAGCTCATCTCTCTACTCTAGTAAAGTTGGAATGGAATTAGTGCAGAGTGAATTTGTACAGTGCAAATCCAATGACAGGGTTAATAATTGCATGAACATTGGATGTGTGTACCAGGCTTTAGGCCAGGCTTACACTAAATCAGTTGCTGTCAGCACCGGACAACTGATGTGCAGCACAGCTGAAGGAATTGTCCATGTTCCTCTATGGCTATGTAAACAGTGGTGCGCTGTGGTGTGGCCGCATTGTGATGCAGCTTTCCTCAATGCACCACCTATGCAGCGTTCACGGTGAGGCCGGTGGAGTTTAATGGCATGTGGCATCCTATGCAGTGCGTTACCGCAATATGCAGAGGGACAGTGAAACATACATTTTATTGGCTGTATGCTTCACTGTAAGCAACTCAACGCAGGAATAATGTGTGGAGCGACTTTCCCATTACATTGCGTTCCAGCTGTTACAAAAAACACAAAGTCCACTGTGTACCTAGCCACTGGCCCCGTTCACAGCAGTGCAGGGTAACAGCTGCTTTGTCATGCAGCTTACCGCAATGCAATGCACCACCTTTGTGACGTTCACAGTGTGGCGGGAGCGTTGCAGCATAGCAGGTTGCAGTATGGTAAGGCACTGCATGTAGTGCGATACCGGTAAACGCGTGCGTCAACAGTACGTGAAGAATACATTTCATTGACTTTATGCTTCACTGTGCTTCACTATACCCGAGTATACTTTTTTGTTCTGTTGCATTGTGCTCCTGTTACACAGGGAATGCAATGTCTCAACTTTTGAATGTGGTTTAGCTCTTGCTAATGCAATGCAATGGGGGATGTTTACGAAATCATATCGCTCCAGTGTGGACACACACACAGGATAACAGCAAGAGCTTTTTAAATCACAAAGCGCTTAGAAAAGCTCTTGTAGTGTGAATATGCCCTAATTAACCTCCCTGGCGGTAAGCCCGTGCTGAGCACGGGCTATGCCGCCGGGAGGCACCGCTCAGGCCCCGCTGGGCCGATTTGCATAATTTTTTTTTTGCTGCACGCAGCTAGCACTTTGCTAGCTGCGTGCAGTGCCCGATCGCCGCCGCTACCCGCTGATCCGCCGCTATACGCGTCACCGCAGCCGCCCCCCCCCAGACCCCATGCGCTGCCTGGCCAATCAGTGCCAGGCAGCGCCGTGGGGTGGATCGGAGTCCCATTTGACGTCACGACGTCGATGACGTCGGTGACGTCATCCCGCCCCGTCGCCATGGTGACGGGGGAAGCCCTCCAGGAGATCCCGTTCATTGAACGGGATCTTCTGATCTCCGATCGCCGGCGGCGATCGGAGGGGCTGGGGGGATGCCGCTGAGTAGCGGCTGTCATGTAGCGAGACCTCGTCTCGCTACATGAAAAAAACAAAAAAAAAAAACGTATTTGCTGCCCCCTGGCGGATTTTGCCAAACCGCCAGGAGGGTTAAAGAGGAACTTCAGCCTAAACAAACATACTGTCGTTAAGTTTCATTAGTTATGTT
Source organism: Hyperolius riggenbachi (assembly GCF_040937935.1). Taxonomy (NCBI): domain Eukaryota; kingdom Metazoa; phylum Chordata; class Amphibia; order Anura; family Hyperoliidae; genus Hyperolius; species Hyperolius riggenbachi. The sequence goes on along the minus strand of NC_090656.1, from coordinate 169,771,131 downwards.
AATTAAAATAGATAGGTAATATAATCTCTTACCCACCCTGTTTTAAAAGAACAGGCAAATGTTTGTGATTTCATGATGGCAGCCATGTTTTTGGTTGAAAGGAGGTGACAGCGAGCATGAGACACAGTTCCAACTGTCCTGTGTGCTGATAGCCACTCCCAGTTGCTAGGCAATGTGAATAACAACATCAGAAATCCCATTATGCTTTGCACAGCATCAGGGGAAAAAAGCCTGGGCAGTTTTCTTTGATGGGTGGAGCTTAGCTAAAAATGCAGCTAAAATGATGCTTTGGTAAAAAAAACAAAGTTCTGATGCTGTGAAACTGTTAAAGTAATGAAATTCAAGTGAAATGAAAGGTCTATGCTCAGGGGTCTAGTCCTGGGAAAAGAAGTGAGCGGACTCACTTGGAGAACTCCTGCGCGGCGCGCCAAAAAATGGGCGTGCTCAAGCACACCGTGGGCGTGGTCATGGGTGGGGCCAAATATACATGACCTTAGCAATGATGTAAGAGGTCTGCCGAGGAAGTTTGAGCTCTGCCGTAGTGTATCCCCCAAAAATAGATGTAATCTGACAGCATTTCACCAAAAAGACACATAATCTGGTAGAAGTTCCTCCAAAATACAGATAATATGGAAGTGGTTCCCCCAAAATAGACAATGTGGCAGCAGCAGTTCCACCAACATACACATAATTTGGAAGCAGTTCCCCAAAATACGCGAAACCTGGCAGCGGATCACCCAAAATACACGTAACACCCAAAGGACATATAATCTGGCAGTAGTGGTCCCCCAAACATACACAATCTGGCAGCAGTTCCCCAAAATACACGTAATCTGGCAGCAGCCGTTCCCCTAACATACACATAATCTGGCAGCTGTTCCCCAAAATACATAACAGCGGTTCCACAAAAATGCAGATAATCTGACAGCAGTTACCCCAAAATAGGTACCCCCAGGAAGCCAGGTCTATAGGTGTCCCCAGTATAAGTAGCCATGAGTATAGTAGTCCGCAGTATATGTAGCCAGAGGTATAGTTGCCTAGTATATGTAGCCATGGGTATATATGCCCAGTATACGTAGGCAGGGGTATATATGCCCAGTATACGTAGGCAGGGGTATATATGCCCAGTATATGTAGGCAGGGGTATATGTGCCCAGTATATGTAGCCAGGGGTATATATGCCCAGTATATGTAGGCAGGGGTATATATGCCCAGTATATGTAGACAGGGGTATATGTCCCCAGTATATGTAGGCAGGTGTATATGTCCCCAGTATATGTAGGCAGGTGTATATGTCCCCAGTATATGTAGGCAGGGGTATATGAGCCCAGGTAGCCAGGGGTATATGTCCCCAGTATATGTAGGCAGGGTATATGTGCCCAGGTAGCCAGGGGTATATGTCCCCAGTATATGTAGCCAGGGGTATGTCCCCAGTATATGTAGGCAGGTGTATATGTCCCCAGTATATGTAGCCAGGGGTATGTCCCCAGTATATGTAGGCAGGTGTATATGTCCCCAGTATATGTAACCAGGGGTATGTCCCCAGTATATGTAGGCAGGTGTATATGTCCCCAGTATATGTAGCCAGGGGTATGTCCCCAGTATATGTAGGCAAGGTGAGGTGGGATTCGCCAAACTCAACAGCCAGGTCTCTGCTGGGGTGAGGTGGAATTCGCCGAACTCAACAGTCAGGTCTCTGCTGTGGTGAGGTGGGATTCGCCGAACACAACAGTCAGGTCTCTGCTGTGGTGAGGTGGGATTCGCCGAGCTCAACAGTCAGGTCTCTGCTGGGGTGAGGTGGGATTCACGAGCTCAACAGTCAGGTCTCTGCTGTGGTGAGGTGGGATTCGCCGAACACAACAGTCAGGTCTCTGCTGTGGTGAGGTGGGATTCGCCGAGCTCAACAGTCAGGTCTCTGCTGTGGTGAGGTGGGATTCGCCGAGCTCAACAGTCAGGTCTCTGCTGGGGTGAGGTGGGATTCACGAGCTCAACAGTCAGGTCTCTGCTGGGGTGAGGTGGGATTCGCCGAGCTCAACAGTCAGGTCTCTGCTGGGGTGAGGTGGGATTCGCCGAGCTCAACAGTCAGGTCTCTGCTGGGGTGAGGTGGGATTCACCGAGCTCAACAGTCAGGTCTCTGCTGTGGTGAGGTGGGATTCGCCGAGCTGAACCGTCAGGTCTCTGCTGGGGTGAGGTGGGATTCACCGAGCTCAACCGTCAGGTCTCTGCTGGGGTAAGGTGGGATTCGCCGAGCTCAACAGTCAGGTCTCTGCTGGGGCGAGGTGGGATTCGCTGAACACAACAGTCAGGTCTCTGCTGGGGTGAGGTGGGATTCGCTGAACTCAGATTTGCCGAGCTCGACAGTCAGGTCCCTGCTGTGGTGAGGTGGGATTCGCCGAGCTCAACAGTCAGGTCTCTGCTGTGGTGAGGTGGGATTCGCCGAGCTCAACAGTCAGGTCTCTGCTGGCGTGAGGTGGGATTCGCCGAGCTGAACCGTCAGGTCTCTGCTGGGGTGAGGTGGGATTCGCCGAGCTCAACCGTCAGGTCTCTGCTGGGGTGAGGTGGGATTCGCCGAGCTCAACAGTCAGGTCTCTGCTGGGGTGAGGTGGAATTCGCCGAACACAACAGTCAGGTCTCTGCTGGGGTGAGGTGGGATTCGCCGAACTCAGATTTGCCGAGCTCAACAGTCAGGTCCCTGCTGTGGTGAGGTGGGATTCGCCGAGCTCAACAGTCAGGTCTCTGCTGTGGTGAGGTGGGATTCGCCGAGCTCAACAGTCAGGTCTCTGCTGTGGTGAGGTGGGATTCACCGAGCTCAACAGTCAGGTCTCTGCTGTGGTGAGGTGGGATTCGACGAGCTCAACAGTCAGGTCTCTGCTGTGGTGAGGTGGGATTCGCCGAGCTCAACAGTCAGGTCTCTGCTGGGGTGAGGTGGGATTCACCGAACTCAACAGTCAGGTCTCTGCTGTGGTGAGGTGGGATTCGCCGAGCTCAACAGTCAGGTCTCTGCTGTGGTGAGGTGGGATTCGCCGAGCTCAACAGTCAGGTCTCTGCTGTGGTGAGGTGGGATTCGCCGAACTCAACAGTCAGGTCTCTGCTGGGGTGAGGTGGGATTCGCCGAGCTCAACAGTCAGGTCTCTGCTGGGGTGAGGTGGGATTCGCCAAGCTCAACAGTCAGGTCTCTGCTTTGGTGAGGTGGGATTCGCCAAACACAACAGTCAGGTCTCTGCTGTGGTGAGGTGGGAATCGCCGAACTCAACAGTCAGGTCTGTGCTGTGGTGAGGTGGGATTCGCCGAGCTCAACAGTCAGGTCTCTACTGTGGTGAGGTGGGATTCGCCGCGCTCAACAGTCAGGTCTCTGCTGTGGTGAGGTGGGATTCGCCAAGCTCAACAGTCAGGTCTCTGCTGTGGTGAGGTGGGATTCGCCGAGCTTAACAGTCAGGTCTCTGCTGTGGTGAGGTGGGATTCGCCGAGCTCAACAGTCAGGTCTCTGCTGTGGTGAGGTGGGATTCGCCGAGCTCAACAGTCAGGTCTCTGCTGGGGTGAGGTGGGATTCGCCGAGCTAAACAGTCAGGTCTCTGCTGTGGTGAGGTGGGATTCGCCGAGCTCAACAGTCAGGTCTCTGCTGGGGTGAGGTGGGATTCGCCGAACTCAACAGTCAGCTCTCCTGGGGTGAGGTGGGATTCTCCGAACTCAACAGTCAGGTCTCTGCTGTGGTGAGGTGGGATTCGCCGAACTCAACATTCAGGTCTCTGCTGGGGTGAGGTGGGATTCTCCAAACTCAACAGTCAGGTCTCTGCTGTGGTGAGGTAAGATTCGCCGAACTCAACAGTCAGGTCTCTGCTGGGGTGAGGTGGGATTAGCCGAGCTGAACAGTCAGGTCTCTGCTGTGGTGAGGTGGGATTCGCCAAGCTCAACAGTCAGGTCTCTGCTGTGGTGAGGTGGGATTCGCCGAGCTCAACAGTCAGGTCTCTGCTGGGGTGAGGTGGGATTCACAGAGCTCAACAGTCAGGTATCTGCTGTGGTGAGTTGGGATTCGCCGAGCTCAACAGTCAGGTCTCTGCTGTGGTGAGGTGGGATTCGCCAAACTCAACAGTCAGGTCTCTGCTGTGGTGAGGTGGGATTCGCCAAGCTCAACAGTAAGGTCTCTGCTGTGGTGAGGTAGGATTAGCCGAGCTTAACAGTCAGGTCTCTGCTGTGGTGAGGTAGGATTCGCCGAACTCAACAGTCAGGTCTCTGCTGTGGTGAGGTGGGATTCGCCGGACACAACAGTCTGGTCTCTGCTGTGGTGAGGTGGGATTCGCCGAGCTCAACAGTCAGGTCTCTGCTGGGGTGAGGTGGGATTCGCCAAACTCAACAGTCAGGTCTCTGCTGTGGTGAGGTGGGATTCGCCGAACTCAACAGTCAGGTCTCTGCTGGGGTGAGGTGGGATTCTCTGAACTCAACAGTCAGGTCTCTGCTGTGGTGAGGTGGGATTCGCCGAACTCAACAGTCAGGTCTCTGCTGGGGTGAGGTGGGATTAGCCAAGCTCAACAGTCAGGTCTCTGCTGTGGTGAGGTGGGATTTGCCGAGCTCAACAGTCAGGTCTCTGCTGTGGTGAGGTAGGATTCGCCGAGCTTAACAGACCGAACTCTGCTGTGGTGAGGTGGGAGTCGCCGAGATCAACAGTCAGGTCTCTGCTGTGGTGATTTGGGATTCGCCGAGCTCAACAGTCAGGTCTCTACTGTGGTGAGGTGGGATTCGCCGAGCTCAACAGTCAGGTCTCTGCTGTGGTGAGGTGGGATTCGCCAAGCTCAACAGTCAGGTCTCTGCTGTGGTGAGGTGGGATTCGCCGAGCTCAACAGTAAGGTCTCTGCTGTGGTGAGGTAGGATTCGCCGAGCTTAACAGTCAGGTCTCTGCTGTGGTGAGGTGGGATTCGCCGAGCTCAACAGTCAGGTCTCTGCTGTGGTGAGGTGGGATTCGCCGAGCTCAACAGTCAGGTCTCTGCTGGGGTGAGGTGGGATTCCCCCGAGCTAAACAGTCAGGTCTCTGCTGTGGTGAGGTGGGATTCGCCGAGCTCAACAGTCAGGTCTCTGCTGGGGTGAGGTGGGATTCACCGAACTCAACAGTCAGGTCTCTGCTGTGGTGAGGTGGGATTCGCCGAACTCAACAGTCAGGTCTCTGCTGGGGTGAGGTTGGATTCTCCGAACTCAACAGTCAGGTCTCTGCTGTGGTGAGGTGGGATTCGCCGAACTCAACATTCAGGTCTCTGCTGGGGTGAGGTGGGATTCTCCAAACTCAACAGTCAGGTCTCTGCTGTGGTAAGGTGGGATTCGCCGAACTCAACAGTCAGGTCTCTGCTGTGGTGTGGTGGGATTCACCGAGCTCAACAGTCAGGTCTCTGCTGTGGTGAGGTGGGATTCGACGAGCTCAACAGTCAGGTCTCTGCTGTGGTGAGGTGGGATTCGCCGAGCTCAACAGTCAGGTCTCTGCTGGGGAGAGGTGGGATTCGCCGAGCTCAGCAGTCAGGTCTCTGCTGTGGTGAGGTGGGATTCGCCGAGCTCAACAGTCAGGTCTCTGCTGTGGTGAGGTGGAATTCGCCGAGCTCAACAGTCAGGTCTCTGCTGTGGTGAGGTGGGATTCGCCGAGCTCAACAGTCAGGTCTCTGCTGTGGTGAGGTGGGATTCGCCGAGCTCAACAGTCAGGTCTTTGCTGTGGTGAGGTGGGATTCGCCGAACTCAACAGTCAGGTCTCTGCTGGGGTGAGGTGGGATTCGCCGAGCTCAACAGTCAGGTCTCTGCTTTGGTGAGGTGGGATTCGCCGAACACAACAGTCAGGTCTCTGATGTGATGAGGTGGGAATCGCCGAACTCAACAGTCAGGTCTCTGCTGTGGTGAGGTGGGATTCGCCGAGCTCAACAGTCAGGTCTCTACTGTGGTGAGGTGGGATTCGCCACGCTCAACAGTCAGGTCTCTGCTGTGGTGAGGTGGGATTCGCCAAGCTCAACAGTCAGGTCTCTGCTGTGGTGAGGTGGGATTCGCCGAGCTTAACAGTCAGGTCTCTGCTGTGGTGAGGTGGGATTCGCCGAGCTCAACAGTCAGGTCTCTGCTGTGGTGAGGTGGGATTCGCCGAGCTCAACAGTCAGGTCTCTGCTGAGGTGAGGTGGGATTCGCCGAGCTAAACAGTCAGGTCTCTGCTGTGGTGAGGTGGGATTCGCCGAGCTCAACAGTCAGGTGTCTGCTGGGGTGAGGTGGGATTCGCCGAACTCAACAGTCAGGTCTCTGCTGGGGTGAGGTGGGATTCTCCGAACTCAACAGTCAGGTCTCTGCTGTGGTGAGGTGGGATTCGCCGAACTCAACATTCAGGTCTCTGCTGGGGTGAGGTGGGATTCTCCAAACTCAACAGTCAAGTCTCTGCTGTGGTGAGGTGGGATTCGCCGAGCTCAACAGTCAGGTCTTTGCTGTGGTGAGGTGGGATTCGCCGAGCTCAACAGTCAGGTCTCTGCTGTGGTGAGGTGGGATTCACCGAGCTCAACAGTCAGGTATCTGCTGTGGTGAGGTGGGATTCGCCGAGCTCAACAGTCAGGTCTCTGCTGTGGTGAGGTGGGATTCGCCAAACTCAACAGTCAGGTCTCTGCTGTGGTGAGGTGGGATTCGCCAAGCTCAACAGTAAGGTCTCTGCTGTGGTGAGGTAGGATTAGCCGAACTTAACAGTCAGGTCTCTGCTGTGGTGAGGTAGGATTCGCCGAGCTCAACAGTCAGGTCTCTGCTGTGGTGAGGTGGGATTCGCCGGACACAACAGTCTGGTCTCTGCTGGGGTGAGGTGGGATTCTCTGAACTCAACAGTCAGGTCTCTGCTGTGGTGAGGTGGGATTCGCCGAACTCAACAGTCAGGTCTCTGCTGGGGTGAGGTGGGATTAGCCGAGCTCAACAGTCAGGTCTCTGCTGTGGTGAGGTGGGATTTGCCGAGCTCAACAGTCAGGTCTCTGCTGTGGTGAGGTAGGATTCGCCGAGCTTAACAGTCCGAACTCTGCTGTGGTGAGGTGGGATTCGCCGAGCTCAACAGTCAGGTCTCTGCTGTGGTGAGGTGGGATTCGCCGAGCTTAACAGTCAGGTCTCTGCTGTGGTGAGGTGGGATTCGCCGAGCTCAACAGTCAGGTCTCTGCTGTGGTGAGGTGGGATTCGCCGAGCTCAACAGTCAGGTCTCTGCTGGGGTGAGGTGGGATTCGCCGAGCTAAACAGTCAGGTCTCTGCTGTGGTGAGGTGGGATTCGCCGAGCTCAACAGTCAGGTCTCTGCTGGGGTGAGGTGGGATTCGCCGAACTCAACAGTCAGCTCTCCTGGGGTGAGGTGGGATTCTCCGAACTCAACAGTCAGGTCTCTGCTGTGGTGAGGTGGGATTCGCCGAACTCAACATTCAGGTCTCTGCTGGGGTGAGGTGGGATTCTCCAAACTCAACAGTCAGGTCTCTGCTGTGGTGAGGTAAGATTCGCCGAACTCAACAGTCAGGTCTCTGCTGGGGTGAGGTGGGATTAGCCGAGCTGAACAGTCAGGTCTCTGCTGTGGTGAGGTGGGATTCGCCAAGCTCAACAGTCAGGTCTCTGCTGTGGTGAGGTGGGATTCGCCGAGCTCAACAGTCAGGTCTCTGCTGGGGTGAGGTGGGATTCACAGAGCTCAACAGTCAGGTATCTGCTGTGGTGAGTTGGGATTCGCCGAGCTCAACAGTCAGGTCTCTGCTGTGGTGAGGTGGGATTCGCCAAACTCAACAGTCAGGTCTCTGCTGTGGTGAGGTGGGATTCGCCAAGCTCAACAGTAAGGTCTCTGCTGTGGTGAGGTAGGATTAGCCGAGCTTAACAGTCAGGTCTCTGCTGTGGTGAGGTAGGATTCGCCGAACTCAACAGTCAGGTCTCTGCTGTGGTGAGGTGGGATTCGCCGGACACAACAGTCTGGTCTCTGCTGTGGTGAGGTGGGATTCGCCGAGCTCAACAGTCAGGTCTCTGCTGGGGTGAGGTGGGATTCGCCAAACTCAACAGTCAGGTCTCTGCTGTGGTGAGGTGGGATTCGCCGAACTCAACAGTCAGGTCTCTGCTGGGGTGAGGTGGGATTCTCTGAACTCAACAGTCAGGTCTCTGCTGTGGTGAGGTGGGATTCGCCGAACTCAACAGTCAGGTCTCTGCTGGGGTGAGGTGGGATTAGCCAAGCTCAACAGTCAGGTCTCTGCTGTGGTGAGGTGGGATTTGCCGAGCTCAACAGTCAGGTCTCTTCTGTGGTGAGGTAGGATTCGCCGAGCTTAACAGACCGAACTCTGCTGTGGTGAGGTGGGAGTCGCCGAGATCAACAGTCAGGTCTCTGCTGTGGTGATTTGGGATTCGCCGAGCTCAACAGTCAGGTCTCTACTGTGGTGAGGTGGGATTCGCCGAGCTCAACAGTCAGGTCTCTGCTGTGGTGAGGTGGGATTCGCCAAGCTCAACAGTCAGGTCTCTGCTGTGGTGAGGTGGGATTCGCCGAGCTCAACAGTAAGGTCTCTGCTGTGGTGAGGTAGGATTCGCCGAGCTTAACAGTCAGGTCTCTGCTGTGGTGAGGTGGGATTCGCCGAGCTCAACAGTCAGGTCTCTGCTGTGGTGAGGTGGGATTCGCCGAGCTCAACAGTCAGGTCTCTGCTGGGGTGAGGTGGGATTCCCCCGAGCTAAACAGTCAGGTCTCTGCTGTGGTGAGGTGGGATTCGCCGAGCTCAACAGTCAGGTCTCTGCTGGGGTGAGGTGGGATTCACCGAACTCAACAGTCAGGTCTCTGCTGTGGTGAGGTGGGATTCGCCGAACTCAACAGTCAGGTCTCTGCTGGGGTGAGGTTGGATTCTCCGAACTCAACAGTCAGGTCTCTGCTGTGGTGAGGTGGGATTCGCCGAACTCAACATTCAGGTCTCTGCTGTGGTGTGGTGGGATTCACCGAGCTCAACAGTCAGGTCTCTGCTGTGGTGAGGTGGGATTCGACGAGCTCAACAGTCAGGTCTCTGCTGTGGTGAGGTGGGATTCGCCGAGCTCAACAGTCAGGTCTCTGCTGGGGAGAGGTGGGATTCGCCGAGCTCAGCAGTCAGGTCTCTGCTGTGGTGAGGTGGGATTCGCCGAGCTCAACAGTCAGGTCTCTGCTGTGGTGAGGTGGAATTCGCCGAGCTCAACAGTCAGGTCTCTGCTGTGGTGAGGTGGGATTCGCCGAGCTCAACAGTCAGGTCTCTGCTGTGGTGAGGTGGGATTCGCCGAGCTCAACAGTCAGGTCTTTGCTGTGGTGAGGTGGGATTCGCCGAACTCAACAGTCAGGTCTCTGCTGGGGTGAGGTGGGATTCGCCGAGCTCAACAGTCAGGTCTCTGCTTTGGTGAGGTGGGATTCGCCGAACACAACAGTCAGGTCTCTGATGTGATGAGGTGGGAATCGCCGAACTCAACAGTCAGGTCTCTGCTGTGGTGAGGTGGGATTCGCCGAGCTCAACACTCAGGTCTCTACTGTGGTGAGGTGGGATTCGCCACGCTCAACAGTCAGGTCTCTGCTGTGGTGAGGTGGGATTCGCCAAGCTCAACAGTCAGGTCTCTGCTGTGGTGAGGTGGGATTCGCCGAGCTTAACAGTCAGGTCTCTGCTGTGGTGAGGTGGGATTCGCCGAGCTCAACAGTCAGGTCTCTGCTGTGGTGAGGTGGGATTCGCCGAGCTCAACAGTCAGGTCTCTGCTGAGGTGAGGTGGGATTCGCCGAGCTAAACAGTCAGGTCTCTGCTGTGGTGAGGTGGGATTCGCCGAGCTCAACAGTCAGGTGTCTGCTGGGGTGAGGTGGGATTCGCCGAACTCAACAGTCAGGTCTCTGCTGGGGTGAGGTGGGATTCTCCGAACTCAACAGTCAGGTCTCTGCTGTGGTGAGGTGGGATTCGCCGAACTCAACATTCAGGTCTCTGCTGGGGTGAGGTGGGATTCTCCAAACTCAACAGTCAGGTCTTTGCTGTGGTGAGGTGGGATTCGCCGAGCTCAACAGTCAGGTCTCTGCTGGGGTGAGGTGGGATTCTCCGAACTCAACAGTCAGGTCTCTGCTGTGGTGAGGTGGGATTCGCCGAACTCAACATTCAGGTCTCTGCTGGGGTGAGGTGGGATTCTCCAAACTCAACAGTCAGGTCTTTGCTGTGGTGAGGTGGGATTCGCCGAACTCAACATTCAGGTCTCTGCTGTGGTGAGGTGGGATTCGCCGAGCTCAACAGTCAGGTCTTTGCTGTGGTGAGGTGGGATTCGCCGAGCTCAACAGTCAGGTCTCTGCTGTGGTGAGGTGGGATTCACCGAGCTCAACAGTCAGGTATCTGCTGTGGTGAGGTGGGATTCGCCGAGCTCAACAGTCAGGTCTCTGCTGTGGTGAGGTGGGATTCGCCAAACTCAACAGTCAGGTCTCTGCTGTGGTGAGGTGGGATTCGCCAAGCTCAACAGTAAGGTCTCTGCTGTGGTGAGGTAGGATTAGCCGAACTTAACAGTCAGGTCTCTGCTGTGGTGAGGTAGGATTCGCCGAGCTCAACAGTCAGGTCTCTGCTGTGGTGAGGTGGGATTCGCCGGACACAACAGTCTGGTCTCTGCTGTGGTGAGGTGGGATTCGCCGAACTCAACAGTCAGGTCTCTGCTGGGGTGAGGTGGGATTCTCTGAACTCAACAGTCAGGTCTCTGCTGTGGTGAGGTGGGATTCGCCGAACTCAACAGTCAGGTCTCTGCTGGGGTGAGGTGGGATTAGCCGAGCTCAACAGTCAGGTCTCTGCTGTGGTGAGGTGGGATTTGCCGAGCTCAACAGTCAGGTCTCTGCTGTGGTGAGGTAGGATTCGCCGAGCTTAACAGTCCGAACTCTGCTGTGGTGAGGTGGGATTCGCCGAGCTCAACAGTCAGGTCTCTGCTGTGGTGATTTGGGATTCGCCGAACTCAACAGTCAGGTCTCTGCTGGGGTGAGGTGGGATTCTCTGAACTCAACAGTCAGGTCTCTGCTGTGGTAAGGTGGGATTCGCCGAACTCAACAGTCAGGTCTCTGCTGGGGTGAGGTGGGATTAGCCGAGCTCAACAGTCAGGTCTCTGCTGTGGTGAGGTGGGATTTGCCGAGCTCAACAGTCAGGTCTCTGCTGTGGTGAGGTAGGATTCGCCGATCTTAACAGTCCGAACTCTGCTGTGGTGAGGTGGGATTCGCCGAGCTCAACAGTCAGGTCTCTGCTGTGGTGATTTGGGATTCGCCGAGCTCAACAGTCAGGTCTCTACTGTGGTGAGGTGGGATTCACCGAGCTCAACAGTCAGGTCTCTGCTGTGGTGAGGTGGGATTCGCCAAGCTCAACAGTCAGGTCTCTGCTGTGGTGAGGTGGGATTCGCCGAGCTCAACAGTAAGGTCTCTGCTGTGGTGAGGTAGGATTCGCCGAGCTTAACAGTCAGGTCTCTGCTGTGGTGAGGTGGGATTCGCCGAGCTCAACAGTCAGGTCTCTGCTGTGGTGAGGTGGGATTCGCCGAGCTCAACAGTCAGGTCTCTGCTGGGGTGAGGTGGGATTCGCCGAGCTAAACAGTCAGGTCTCTGCTGTGGTGAGGTGGGATTCGCCGAGCTCAACAGTCAGGTCTCTGCTGGGGTGAGGTGGGATTCGCCGAACTCAACAGTCAGGTCTCTGCTGTGGTGAGGTGGGATTCGCCGAACTCAACAGTTAGGTCTCTGCTGGGGTGAGGTGGGATTCTCCGAACTTCACAGTCAGGTCTCTGCTGTGGTGAGGTGGGATTCGCCGAACTCAACATTCAGGTCTCTGCTGGGGTGAGGTGGGATTCTCCGAACTCAACAGTCAGGTCTCTGCTGTGGTGAGGTGGGATTCGCCGAACTCAACAGCCAGGTCTCTGCTGGGGTGAGGTGGGATTAGCCGAGCTGAACAGTCAGGTCTCTGCTGTGGTGAGGTGGGATTCGCCGAGCTCAACAGTCAGGTCTCTGCTGTGGTGAGGTGGGATTCACCAAGCTCAACACTCAGGTCTCTACTGTGGTGTGGTGGAATTTGCCGAACTCGAACAGTCAGGTCTCTGCTGTGGTGAGGTGGGATAGACCTGTGGTGAGGTGGGATTCACCGAACTCGAACAGTCAGGTCTCTGCTGTGGTGAGGTGGGATTCGCCGAGCTCAACAGTCAGGTCTCTGCTGGGGTGAGGTGGGATTCGCCGAGCTCAACAGTCAGGTCTCTGCTGTGGTGAGGTGGGATTCGCCGAGCTCAACAGTCAGGTCTTTGCTGTGGTGAGGTGGGATTCGCCGAACTCAACAGTCAGGTCTCTGCTGTGGTTAGGTGGGATTCCCCGAGCTCAAGAGTCAGGTCTCTGCTGTGGTGTGGTGGGATTCACCGAACTCAAACAGTCAGGTCTCTGCTGTGGTGAGGTGGGATAGACCTGTGGTGAGGTGGGATTCACCGAACTCGAACAGTCAGGTCTCTGCTGTGGTGAGGTGGGATTCGCCGAGCTAAACAGTCAGGTCTCTGCTGTGGTGAGGTGGGATTCGCCGAGCTCAACAGTCAGGTCTCTGCTGTGGTGAGGTGGGATTCGCCGAGTTCAACAGTCAGGTCTCTGCTGTGGTGAGGTGGGATTCGCCGAGCTCAACAGTCAGGTCTCTGCTGTGGTGAGGTGGGATTCGCCGAGCTCAACAGTCAGGTCTCTGCTGTGGTGAGGTGGGATTCGCCGAGCTCAACAGTCAGGTCTCTGCTGTGGTGATTTGGGATTCGCCGAGCTCAACAGTCAGGTCTCTACTGTGCTGAGGTGGGATTCGCTGAGCTCAACAGTCAGGTCTCTGCTGTCTTGAGGAGGGATTCGCCGAACTCAACAGTCAGGTTTCTGCTGTGGTGAGGTGGGATTCGCCGAACTCAACAGTCAGGTCTCTGCTGGGGTGAGGTGAGATTCACCGAACTCAACAGTTAGGTCTCTGCTGGGGTGAGGTGGGATGCGCCGAACTCAACAGTCAGTTCTCTGCTGTGGTGAGGTGGGATTCGCCGAACACAACAGTCAGTTCTCTGCTGTGGTGAGGTGGGATTCGCCGAACACAACAGTCAGGCCTCTGCTGTGGTGAGGTGGGCTACACCGGAAACAACAGTCAGGTCTCTGCTGTGGTAAGGTGGGATTTGCCGAGCACAACAGTCAGGTCTCTGCTGTGGTGAGGTGGGATTCGCCAAGCTCAACAGTCAGGTCTCTGCTGTGGTGAGGTGGGATTCGCCGAGCTCAAAAGTCAGGTCTCTGCTGGGGTGAGGTGGGATTCGCCAAGCTCAACAGTCAGGTCTCTGCTGTGGTGAGGTGGGATTCGCCGAGCTCAACAGTCAGGTCTCTGCTGTGGTGAGGTGGGATTCGCCGAACTCAACAATCAGGTCTCTGCTGTGGTGAGGTGGGAGTCGCCGAGCTCAACAGTCAGGTCTCTGCTGGGGTGAGGTGGGATTCGCCGAACTCAACAGTCAGGTCTCTGCTGTGGTGAGGTGGGATTCGCCGAGCTCAACAGTCAGGTCTCTGCTGGGGTGAGGTGGGATTCGCCGAGCTTAACAGTCCGAACTCTGCTGTGGTGAGGTGGGATTCGCCGAGCTCAACAGTCAGGTCTCTGCTGTGGTGATTTGGGATTCGCCGAGCTCAACAGTCAGGACTCTACTGTGGTGAGGTGGGATTCTCCGAGCTCAACAGTCAGGTCTCTGCTGTGGTGAGGTGGGATTCGCCAAGCTCAACAGTCAGGTCTCTGCTGTGGTGAGGTGGGATTCGCCGAGCTCAACAGTAAGGTCTCTGCTGTGGTGAGGTAGGATTCGCCGAGCTTAACAGTCAGGTCTCTGCTGTGGTGAGGTGGGATTCGCCGAACTCAACAGTCAGGTCTCTTCTGTGGTGAGGTGGGATTCGCCAAGCTCAACAGTCAGGTCTCTGCTGTGGTGAGGTAGGATTTGCCGAACTCAACAGTCAGGTCTCTGCTGTGGTGAGGTGGGATTCGCCGAACTCAACAGTCAAGTCTCTGCTGTGGTGAGGTGGGATTCGCCGAACTCAACAGTCAGGTCTCTGCTATGGTGAGGTGGGATTCGCCGTGCTCAACAGTCAGGTCTCTGCTGGGGTGAGGTGGGATTCGCTGAACTCAACAGTCAGGTCTCTGCTGGGGTGAGGTGGGATTCTCTGAACTCCACAGTCAGGTCTCTGCTGTGGTGAGGTGGGATTCGCCGAACTCAACAGTCAGGTCTCTGCTGGGGTGAGGTGGGATTAGCCGAGCTCAACAGTCAGGTCTCTGCTGTGGTGAGGTAGGATTCGCCGAGCTTAACAGTCCGAACTCTGCTGTGGTGAGGTGGGATTCGCCGAGCTCAACAGTCAGGTCTCTGCTGTGGTGATTTGGGATTCGCCGAGCTCAACAGTCAGGTCTCTACTGTGGTGAGGTGGGATTCGCCGAGCTCAACAGTCAGGTCTCTGCTGTGGTGAGGTGGGATTCGCCGAGCTCAACAGTCAGGTCTCTGCTGTGGTGAGGTGGGATTCACCGAGCTCAACAGTAAGGTCTCTGCTGGGGTGAGGTAGGATTTGCCGAACTCAACAGTCAGGTCTCTGCTGTGGTGAGGTGGGATTCGCCGAACTCAACAGTCAAGTCTCTGCTGTGGTGAGGTGGGATTCGCCGAACTCAACAGTCAGGTCTCTGCTGTGGTGAGGTGGGATTCGCCGAGCTCAACAGTCAGGTCTCTGCTGGGGTGAGGTGGGATTCGCCGAACTCAACAGTCAGGTCTCTGCTGGGGTGAGGTGGGATTCTCTGAACTCCACAGTCAGGTCTCTGCTGTGGTGAGGTGGGATTCGCCGAACTCAACAGTCAGGTCTCTGCTGGGGTGAGGTGGGATTAGCCGAGCTCAACAGTCAGGTCTCTGCTGGGGTGAGGTGGGATTCGCCAAGCTCAACAGTCAGGTCTCTGCTGTGGTGAGGTGGGATTCGCCGAACTCAACAGTCAGGTCTCTGCTGGGGTGAGGTGGGATTCGCCGAGCTCAACAGTCAGGTCTCTGCTGGGGTGAGGTGGGATTCGCCAAGCTCAACAGTCAGGTCTCTGCTTTGGTGAGGTGGGATTCGCCGAACACAACAGTCAGGTCTCTGCTGTGGTGAGGTGGGAATCGCCGAACTCAACAGTCAGGTCTCTGCTGTGGTGAGGTGGGATTCGCCGAGCTCAACAGTCAGGTCTCTACTGTGGTGAGGTGGGATTCGCCGCGCTCAACAGTAAGGTCTCTGCTGTGGTGAGGTGGGATTCGCCAAGCTCAACAGTCAGGTCTCTGCTGTGGTGAGGTGGGATTCGCCGAGCTCAACAGTCAGGTCTCTGCTGTGGTGAGGTGGGATTCGCCGAACTCAACAATCAGGTCTCTGCTGTGGTGAGGTGGGAGTCGCCGAGCTCAACAGTCAGGTCTCTGCTGGGGTTAGGTGGGATTCGCCGAACTCAACAGTCAGGTCTCTGCTGTGGTGAGGTGGGATTCGCCGAACTCAACAGTCAGGTCTCTGCTGGGGTGAGGTGGGATTCGCCGAGCTTAACAGTCCGAACTCTGCTGTGGTGAGGTGGGATTCGCCGAGCTCAACAGTCAGGTTTCTGCTGTGGTGATTTGGGATTCGCCGAGCTCAACAGTCAGGTCTCTACTGTGGTGAGGTGGGATTCGCCAAGCTCAACAGTCAGGTCTCTGCTGTGGTGAGGTGGGATTCGCCAAGCTCAACAGTCAGGTCTCTGCTGTGGTGAGGTGGGATTCGCCGAGCTCAACAGTAAGGTCTCTGCTGTGGTGAGGTAGGATTCCCCGAGCTTAACAGTCAGGTCTCTGCTGTGGTGAGGTGGGATTCGCCGAACTCAACAGTCAGGTCTCTTCTGTGGTGAGGTGGGATTCGCCGAGCTCAACAGTCAGGTCTCTGCTGTGGTGAGGTAGGATTTGCCGAACTCAACAGTCAGGTCTCTGCTGTGGTGAGGTGGGATTTGCCGAACTCAACAGTCAAGTCTCTGCTGTGGTGAGGTGGGATTCGCCGAACTCAACAGTCAGGTCTCTGCTATGGTGAGGTGGGATTCGCCGAGCTCAACAGTCAGGTCTCTGCTGGGGTGAGGTGGGATTCGCCGAACTCAACAGTCAGGTCTCTGCTGGGGTGAGGTGGGATTCTCTGAACTCCACAGTCAGGTCTCTGCTGTGGTGAGGTGGGATTCGCCGAACTCAACAGTCAGGTCTCTGCTGGGGTAAGGTGGGATTAGCCGAGCTCAACAGTCAGGTCTCTGCTGTGGTGAGGTAGGATTCGCCGAGCTTAACAGTCCGAACTCTGCTGTGGTGAGGTGGGATTCGCCGAGCTCAACAGTCAGGTCTCTGCTGTGGTGATTTGGGATTCGCCGAGCTCAACAGTCAGGTCTCTACTGTGGTGAGGTGGGATTCGCCGAGCTCAACAGTCAGGTCTCTGCTGTGGTGAGGTGGGATTCGCCGAGCTCAACAGTCAGGTCTCTGCTGTGGTGAGGTGGGATTCACCGAGCTCAACAGTAAGGTCTCTGCTGGGGTGAGGTAGGATTTGCCGAACTCAACAGTCAGGTCTCTGCTGTGGTGAGGTGGGATTCGCCGAACTCAACAGTCAAGTCTCTGCTGTGGTGAGGTGGGATTCGCCGAACTCAACAGTCAGGTCTCTGCTGTGGTGAGGTGGCATTCGCCGAGCTCAACAGTCAGGTCTCTGCTGGGGTGAGGTGGGATTCGCCAAACTCAACAGTCAGGTCTCTGCTGGGGTGAGGTGGGATTCTCTGAACTCCACAGTCAGGTCTCTGCTGTGGTGAGGTGGGATTCGCCGAACTCAACAGTCAGGTCTCTGCTGGGGTGAGGTGGGATTCGCCGAGCTCAACAGTCAGGTCTCTGCTGTGGTGAGGTGGGATTCGCCGAACTCAACAGTCAGGTCTCTGCTGGGGTGAGGTGGGATTCGCCGAGCTCAACAGTCAGGTCTCTGCTGGGGTGAGGTGGGATTCGCCAAGCTCAACAGTCAGGTCTCTGCTGTGGTGAGGTGGGATTCGCCGAACACAACAGTCAGGTTTCTGCTGTGGTGAGGTGGGAATCGCCGAACTCAACAGTCAGGTCTCTGCTGTGGTGAGGTGGGATTCGCCGAGCTCAACAGTCAGGTCTCTACTGTGGTGAGGTGGGATTCGCTGCGCTCAACAGTCAGGTCTCTGCTGTGGTGAGGTGGGATTCGCCAAGCTCAACAGTCAGGTCTCTGCTGTGGTGAGGTGGGATTCGCCGAGCTTAACAGTCAGGTCTCTGCTGTGGTGAGGTGGGATTCGCCGAGCTCAACAGTCAGGTCTCTGCTGTGGTGAGGTGGGATTCGCCGAGCTCAACAGTCAGGTCTCTGCTGGGGTGAGGTGGGATTTGCCGAGCTAAACAGTCAGGTCTCTGCTGTGGTGAGGTGGGATTCGCCGAGCTCAACAGTCAGGTCTCTGCTGTGGTGAGGTGGGATTCGCCGGACACAACAGTCTGGTCTCTGCTGTGGTGAGGTGGGATTCGCCGAGCTCAACAGTCAGGTCTCTGCTGGGGTGAGGTGGGATTCGCCGAACTCAACAGTCAGGTCTCTGCTGTGGTGAGGTGGGATTCGCCGAACTCAACAGTCAGGTCTCTGCTGGGGTGAGGTGGGATTCTCTGAACTCAACAGTCAGGTCTCTGCTGTGCTGAGGTGGGATTCGCCGAACTCAACAGTCAGGTCTCTGCTGGGGTGAGGTGGGATTAGCCAAGCTCAACAGTCAGGTCTCTGCTGTGGTGAGGTGGGATTTGCCGAGCTCAACAGTCAGGTCTCTGCTGTGGTGAGGTAGGATTCGCCGAGCTTAACAGACCGAACTCTGCTGTGGTGAGGTGGGATTCGCCGAGCTCAACAGTCAGGTCTCTGCTGTGGTGAGGTGGGATTCGCCAAGCTCAACAGTCAGGTCTCTGCTGTGGTGAGGTGGGATTCGCCGAGCTCAACAGTAAGGTCTCTGCTGTGGTGAGGTAGGATTCGCCGAGCTTAACAGTCAGGTCTCTGCTGTGGTGAGGTGGGATTCGCCGAGCTCAACAGTCAGGTCTCTGCTGTGGTGAGGTGGGATTCGCCGAGCTCAACAGTCAGGTCTCTGCTGGGGTGAGGTGGGATTCGCCGAGCTAAACAGTCAGGTCTCTGCTGTGGTGAGTTGGGATTCGCCGAGCTCAACAGTCAGGTCTCTGCTGGGGTGAGGTGGGATTCACCGAACTCAACAGTCAGGTCTCTGCTGTGGTGAGGTGGGATTCGCCGAACTCAACAGTCAGGTCTCTGCTGTGGTGAGGTGGGATTCTCCGAACTCAACAGTCAGGTCTCTGCTGTGGTGAGGTGGGATTCGCCGAACTCAACATTCAGGCCTCTGCTGGGGTGAGGTGGGATTCTCCAAACTCAACAGTCAGGTCTCTGCTGTGGTGAGGTGGGATTCGCCAAACTCAACAGTCAGGTCTCTGCTGTGGTGAGGTGGGATTCACCGAGCTCAACAATCAGGTCTCTGCTGTGGTGAGGTGGGATTCGACGAGCTCAACAGTCAGGTCTCTGCTGTGGTGAGGTGGGATTCGCCGAGCTCAACAGTCAGGTCTCTGCTGGGGAGAGGTGGGATTCGCCGAGCTCAGCAGTCAGGTCTCTGCTGTGGTGAGGTGGGATTCGCCGAGCTCAACAGTCAGGTCTCTGCTGTGGTGATGTGGAATTCGCCGAGCTCAACAGTCAGGTCTCTGCTGTGGTGAGGTGGGATTCGCCGAGCTCAACAGTCAGGTCTCTGCTGTGGTGAGGTGGGATTCACCGAGCTCAACAGTCAGGTCTCTGCTGTGGTGAGGTGGGATTCGCCGAACTCAACAGTCAGGTCTCTGCTGGGGTGAGGTGGGATTCGCCGAGCTCAACAGTCAGGTCTCTGCTGGGGTGAGGTGGGATTCGCCAAGCTCAACAGTCAGGTCTCTGCTTTGGTGAGGTGGGATTCGCCGAACACAACAGTCAGGTCTCTGATGTGGTGAGGTGGGAATCGCCGAACTCAACAGTCAGGTCTCTGCTGTGGTGAGGTGGGATTCGCCGAGCTCAATAGTCAGGTCTCTACTGTGGTGAGGTGGGATTCGCCGCGCTCAACAGTCAGGTCTCTGCTGTGGTGAGGTGGGATTCGCCAAGCTCAACAGTCAGGTCTCTGCTGTGGTGAGGTGGGATTCGCCGAGCTTAACAGTCAGGTCTCTGCTGTGGTGAGGTGGGATTCGCCGAGCTCAACAGTCAGGTCTCTACTGTGGTGAGGTGGGATTCGCCGCGCTCAACAGTAAGGTCTCTGCTGTGGTGAGGTGGGATTCGCCAAGCTCAACAGTCAGGTCTCTGCTGTGGTGAGGTGGGATTCGCCGAGCTTAACAGTCAGGTCTCTGCTGTGGTGAGGTGGGATTCGCCGAGCTCAACAGTCAGGTCTCTGCTGTGGTGAGGTGGGATTCGCCGAGCTCAACAGCCAGGTCTCTGCTGGGGTGAGGTGGGATTCGCCGAGCTAAACAGTCAGGTCTCTGCTGTGGTGAGGTGGGATTCGCCGAGCTCAACAGTCAGGTCTCTGCTGTGGTGAGGT
Organism: Hyperolius riggenbachi; assembly: GCF_040937935.1. Taxonomy (NCBI): domain Eukaryota; kingdom Metazoa; phylum Chordata; class Amphibia; order Anura; family Hyperoliidae; genus Hyperolius; species Hyperolius riggenbachi. The sequence goes on along the minus strand of NC_090656.1, from coordinate 169,751,616 downwards.
GGGATTCGCCGGACACAACAGTCTGGTCTCTGCTGTGGTGATTTGGCATTCGCCGAGCTCAACAGTCAGGTCTCTACTGTGGTGAGGTGGGATTCTCCGAGCTCAACAGTCAGGTCTCTGCTGTGGTGAGGTGGGATTCGCCAAGCTCAACAGTCAGGTCTCTGCTGTGGCGAGGTGGGATTCGCCGAGCTCAACAGTAAGGTCTCTGCTGTGGTGAGGTAGGATTCGCCGAGCTTAACAGTCAGGTCTCTGCTGTGGTGAGGTGGGATTCGCCGAACTCAACAGTCAGGTCTCTTCTGTGGTGAGGTGGGATTCGCCGAGCTCAACAGTCAGGTCTCTGCTGGGGTGAGGTGGGATTCGCCGAACTCAACAGTCAGGTCTCTGCTGGGGTGAGGTGGGATTCTCTGAACTCCACAGTCAGGTCTCTGCTGTGGTGAGGTGGGATTCGCCGAACTCAACAGTCAGGTCTCTGCTGGGGTGAGGTGGGATTAGCCGAGCTCAACAGTCAGGTCTCTGCTGTGGTGAGGTAGGATTCGCCGAGCTTAACAGTCCGAACTCTGCTGTGGTGAGGTGGGATTCGCCGAGCTCAACAGTCAGGTCTCTGATGTGGTGATTTGGGATTCGCCGAGCTCAACAGTCAGGTCTCTACTGTGGTGAGGTGGGATTCGCCGAGCTCAACAGTCAGGTCTCTGCTGTGGTGAGGTGGGATTCGCCGAGCTCAACAGTCAGGTCTCTGCTGTGGTGAGGTGGGATTCACCGAGCTCAACAGTAAGGTCTCTGCTGGGGTGAGGTAGGATTTGCCGAACTCAACAGTCAGGTCTCTGCTGTGGTGAGGTGGGATTCGCCGAACTCAACAGTCAAGTCTCTGCTGTGGTGAGGTGGGATTCGCCGAACTCAACAGTCAGGTCTCTGCTGTGGTGAGGTGGGATTCGCCGAGCTCAACAGTCAGGTCTCTGCTGGGGTGAGGTGGGATTCGCCGAACTCAACAGTCAGGTCTCTGCTGGGGTGAGGTGGGATTCTCTGAACTCCACAGTCAGGTCTCTGCTGTGGTGAGGTGGGATTCGCCGAACTCAACAGTCAGGTCTCTGCTGGGGTGAGGTGGGATTAGCCGAGCTCAACAGTCAGGTCTCTGCTGTGGTGAGGTGGGATTCGCCGAACTCAACAGTCAGGTCTCTGCTGGGGTGAGGTGGGATTCGCCGAGCTCAACAGTCAGGTCTCTGCTGGGGTGAGGTGGGATTCGCCAAGCTCAACAGTCAGGTCTCTGCTGTGGTGAGGTGGGATTCGCCGAACACAACAGTCAGGTTTCTGCTGTGGTGAGGTGGGAATCGCCGAACTCAACAGTCAGGTCTCTGCTGTGGTGAGGTGGGATTCGCCGAGCTCAACAGTCAGGTCTCTACTGTGGTGAGGTGGGATTCGCTGCGCTCAACAGTCAGGTCTCTGCTGTGGTGAGGTGGGATTCGCCAAGCTCAACAGTCAGGTCTCTGCTGTGGTGAGGTGGGATTCGCCGAGCTTAACAGTCAGGTCTCTGCTGTGGTGAGGTGGGATTCGCCGAGCTCAACAGTCAGGTCTCTGCTGTGGTGAGGTGGGATTCGCCGAGCTCAACAGTCAGGTCTCTGCTGGGGTGAGGTGGGATTTGCCGAGCTAAACAGTCAGGTCTCTGCTGTGGTGAGGTGGGATTCGCCGAGCTCAACAGTCAGGTCTCTGCTGTGGTGAGGTGGGATTCGCCGGACACAACAGTCTGGTCTCTGCTGTGGTGAGGTGGGATTCGCCGAGCTCAACAGTCAGGTCTCTGCTGGGGTGAGGTGGGATTCGCCGAACTCAACAGTCAGGTCTCTGCTGTGGTGAGGTGGGATTCGCCGAACTCAACAGTCAGGTCTCTGCTGGGGTGAGGTGGGATTCTCTGAACTCAACAGTCAGGTCTCTGCTGTGGTGAGGTGGGATTCGCCGAACTCAACAGTCAGGTCTCTGCTGGGGTGAGGTGGGATTAGCCAAGCTCAACAGTCAGGTCTCTGCTGTGGTGAGGTGGGATTTGCCGAGCTCAACAGTCAGGTCTCTGCTGTGGTGAGGTAGGATTCGCCGAGCTTAACAGACCGAACTCTGCTGTGGTGAGGTGGGATTCGCCGAGCTCAACAGTCAGGTCTCTGCTGTGGTGAGGTGGGATTCGCCAAGCTCAACAGTCAGGTCTCTGCTGTGGTGAGGTGGGATTCGCCGAGCTCAACAGTAAGGTCTCTGCTGTGGTGAGGTAGGATTCGCCGAGCTTAACAGTCAGGTCTCTGCTGTGGTGAGGTGGGATTCGCCGAGCTCAACAGTCAGGTCTCTGCTGTGGTGAGGTGGGATTCGCCGAGCTCAACAGTCAGGTCTCTGCTGGGGTGAGGTGGGATTCGCCGAGCTAAACAGTCAGGTCTCTGCTGTGGTGAGTTGGGATTCGCCGAGCTCAACAGTCAGGTCTCTGCTGGGGTGAGGTGGGATTCACCGAACTCAACAGTCAGGTCTCTGCTGTGGTGAGGTGGGATTCGCCGAACTCAACAGTCAGGTCTCTGCTGTGGTGAGGTGGGATTCTCCGAACTCAACAGTCAGGTCTCTGCTGTGGTGAGGTGGGATTCGCCGAACTCAACATTCAGGTCTCTGCTGGGGTGAGGTGGGATTCTCCAAACTCAACAGTCAGGTCTCTGCTGTGGTGAGGTGGGATTCGCCGAACTCAACAGTCAGGTCTCTGCTGTGGTGAGGTGGGATTCACCGAGCTCAACAGTCAGGTCTCTGCTGTGGTGAGGTGGGATTCGACGAGCTCAACAGTCAGGTCTCTGCTGTGGTGAGGTGGGATTCGCCGAGCTCAACAGTCAGGTCTCTGCTGGGGAGAGGTGGGATTCGCCGAGCTCAGCAGTCAGGTCTCTGCTGTGGTGAGGTGGGATTCGCCGAGCTCAACAGTCAGGTCTCTGCTGTGGTGAGGTGGAATTCGCCGAGCTCAACAGTCAGGTCTCTGCTGTGGTGAGGTGGGATTCGCCGAGCTCAACAGTCAGGTCTCTGCTGTGGTGAGGTGGGATTCGCCGAGCTCAACAGTCAGGTCTCTGCTGTGGTGAGGTGGGATTCGCCGAACTCAACAGTCAGGTCTCTGCTGGGGTGAGGTGGGATTCGCCAAGCTCAACAGTCAGGTCTCTGCTGGGGTGAGGTGGGATTCGCCAAGCTCAACAGTCAGGTCTCTGCTTTGGTGAGGTGGGATTCGCCGAACACAACAGTCAGGTCTCTGATGTGGTGAGGTGGGAATCGCCGAACTCAACAGTCAGGTCTCTGCTGTGGTGAGGTGGGATTCGCCGAGCTCAACAGTCAGGTCTCTACTGTGGTGAGGTGGGATTCGCCGCGCTCAACAGTCAGGTCTCTGCTGTGGTGAGGTGGGATTCGCCAAGCTCAACAGTCAGGTCTCTGCTGGGGTGAGGTGGGATTAGCCGAGCTGAACAGTCAGGTCTCTGCTGTGGTGAGGTGGGATTCGCCGAGCTCAACAGTCAGGTCTCTGCTGTGGTGAGGTGGGATTCGCCGAGCTCAACAGTCAGGTCTCTGCTGGGGTGAGGTGGGATTCGCCAAGCTAAACAGTCCGGTCTCTGCTGTGGTTAGGTGGGATTAGCCGAGCTCAACAGTCAGGTCTCTGCTGGGGTGTGGTGGGATTCGCCGAACTCAACAGTCCGGTCTCTGCTGGGGTGAGGTGGGATTCTCCGAACTCAACAGTCAGGTCTCTGCTGTGGTGAGGTGGGATTCGCCGAACTCAACATTCAGGTCTCTGCTGGGGTGAGGTGGGATTCTCCAAACTCAACAGTCAGGTCTCAGCTGTGGTGAGGTGGGATTCGCCGAACTCAACAGTCAGGTCTCTGCTGGGGTGAGGTGGGATTAGCCGAGCTCAACAGTCAGGTCTCTGCTGTGGTGAGGTGGGATTCGCCGAGCTCAACAGTCAGGTCTCTGCTGTGGTGAGGTGGGATTCGCCAAGCTCAACAGTCAGGTCTCTGCTGTGGTGAGGTGGGATTCACCGAGCTCAACAGTCAGGTCTCTGCTGTGGTGAGGTGGGATTCGCCGAGCTCAACAGTCAGGTCTCTGCTGTGGTGAGGTGGGATTCGCCAAACTCAACAGTCAGGTCTCTGCTGTGGTGAGGTGGGATTCGCCAAGCTCAACAGTCAGGTCTCGGCTGTGGTGAGGTAGGATTAGCCGAGCTTAACAGTCAGGTCTCTGCTGTGGTAAAGTGGGATTCGCCGGACACAACAGTCTGGTCTCTGCTGCGGTGAGGTGGGATTCGCCGAGCTCAACAGTCAGGTCTCTGCTGGGGTGAGGTGGGATTCGCCGAACTCAACAGTCAGGTCTCTGCTATGGTGAGGTGGGATTCGCCAAACTCAACAGTCAGGTCTCTGCTGGGGTGAGGTGGGATTCTCTGAACTCAACAGTCAGGTCTCTGCTGTGGTGAGGTGGGATTCGCCGAACTCAACAGTCAGGTCTCTGCTGGGGTGAGGTGGGATTAGCCGAGCTCAACAGTCAGGTCTCTGCTGTGGTGAGGTGGGATTTGCCGAGCTCAACAGTCAGGTCTCTGCTGTGGTGAGGTAGGATTCGCCGGGCTTAACAGTCCGAACTCTGCTGTGGTGAGGTGGGATTCGCCGAGCTTAACAGTCAGGTCTCTGCTGTGGTGATTTGGGATTCGCCGAGCTCAACAGTCAGGTCTCTACTGTGGTGAGGTGGGATTTGCCAAGCTCAACAGTCAGGTCTCTGCTGTGGTGAGGTGGGATTCGCCAAGCTCAACAGTCAGGTCTCTGCTGTGGTGAGGTGGGATTCGCCGAGCTCAACAGTAAGGTCTCTGCTGTGGTGAGGTAGGATTCGCCGGGCTTAACAGTCAGGTCTCTGCTGCGGTGAGGTGGGATTCGCCGAGCTAAACAGTCAGGTCTCTGCTGTGGTGAGGTGGGATTCGCCGAGCTCAACAGTCAGGTCTCTGCTGGGGTGAGGTGGGATTCGCCGAACTCAACAGTCAGGTCTCTGCTGTGGTGAGGTGGGATTCGCCGAACTCAACAGTCAGGTCTCTGCTGGGGTGAGGTGGGATTCTCCGAACTCCACAGTCAGGTCTCTGCTGTGGTGAGGTGGGATTCGCCGAACTCAACATTCAGGTCTCTGCTGGGGTGAGGTGGGATTCTCTGAACTCAACAGTCAGGTCTCTGCTGTGGTGAGGTGGGATTCGCCGAACTCAACAGTCAGGTCTCTGCTGGGGTGAGGTGGGATTAGCCGAGCTGAACAGTCAGGTCTCTGCTGTGGTGAGGTGGGATTCGCCGAGCTCAACAGTCAGGTCTCTGCTGTGGTGAGGTGGGATTCACCAAGCTCAACACTCAGGTCTCTGCTGTGGTGTGGTGGAATTTGCCGAACTCGAACAGTCAGGTCTCTGCTGTGGTGAGGTGGGATAGACCTGTGGTGAGGTGGGATTCACCGAACTCGAACAGTCAGGTCTCTGCTGTGGTGAGGTGGGATTCGCCGAGCTCAACAGTCAGGTCTCTGCTGGGGTGAGGTGGGATTCGCCGAGCTTAACAGTCAGGTCTCTGCTGTGGTGAGGTGGGATTTGCCGAGCTCAACAGTCAGGTCTCTGCTGTGGTGAGGTGGGATTCGCCAAGCTCAACAGTCAGGTCTCTGCTGTGGTGAGGTGGGATTCGCCGAGCTCCACAGTCAGGTCTCTGCTGTGGTGAGGTGGGATTCGCCGAGCTCAACAGTCAGGTCTTTGCTGTGGTGAGGTGGGATTCGCGGAACTCAACAGTCAGGTCTCTGCTGTGGTGAGGTGGGATTCACCGAGCTCAACAGTCAGGTCTCTGCTGTGGTGAGGTGGGATTCACCGAGCTCAACAGTCAGGTCTCTGCTGTGGTGAGGTGGGATTCACCGAAATCAACAGTCAGGTCTCTGCTGTGGTGAGGTGGGATTCGCCGAGCTTAAGAGTCAGGTCTCTGCTGTGGTGTGGTGGGATTCACCGAACTCAAACAGTCAGGTGTCTGCTGTGGTGAGGTGGGATAGACCTGTGGTGAGGTGGGATTCGCCGAGCTAAACAGTCAGGTCTCTGCTGTGGTGAGGTGGGATTCGCCGAGCTCAACAGTCAGGTCTCTGCTGTGGTGAGGTGGGATTCGCCGAGCTCAACAGTCAGGTCTCTGCTGTGGTGAGGTGGGATTCGCCGAGCTCAACAGTCAGGTCTCTGCTGTGGTGAGGTGGAATTCGCCGAGCTCAACAGTCAGGTCTCTGCTGTGGTGAGGTGGGATTCGCCGAGCTCAACAGTCAGGTCTCTGCTGTGGTGAGGTGGAATTCGCCGAGCTCAACAGTCAGGTCTCTGCTGTGGTGATTTGGGATTCGCCGAGCTCAACAGTCAGGTCTCTACTGTGCTGAGGTGGGATTCGCTGAGCTCAACACTCAGGTCTCTGCTGTCTTGAGGTGGGATTCGCCGAACTCAACAGTCAGGTCTCTGCTGTGGTGAGGTGGGATTCGCCGAGCTCAACAGTCAGGTCTCTGCTGTGGTGAGGTGGGATTCGCCGAGCTCAACAGTCAGGTCTCTGCTGTGGTGAGGTGGGATTCACCGAGCTCAACAGTCAGGTATCTGCTGTGGTGAGGTGGGATTCGCCGAGCTCAACAGTCAGGTCTCTGCTGTGGTGAGGTGGGATTCGCCAAACTCAACAGTCAGGTCTCTGCTGTGGTGAGGTGGGATTCGCCAAGCTCAACAGTAAGGTCTCTGCTGTGGTGAGGTAGGATTAGCCGAGCTTAACAGTCAGGTCTCTGCTGTGGTGAGGTGGGATTCGCCGGACACAACAGTCTGGTCTCTGCTGTGGTGAGGTGGGATTCGCCGAGCTCAACAGTCAGGTCTCTGCTGGGGTGAGGTGGGATTCGCCGAACTCAACAGTCAGGTCTCTGCTGTGGTGAGGTGGGATTCGCCGAACTCAACAGTCAGGTCTCTGCTGGGGTGAGGTGGGATTCTCTGAACTCAACAGTCAGGTCTCTGCTGTGGTGAGGTGGGATTCGCCGAACTCAACAGTCAGGTCTCTGCTGGGGTGAGGTGGGATTAGCCGAGCTCAACAGTCAGGTCTCTGCTGTGGTGAGGTGGGATTTGCCAAGCTCAACAGTCAGGTCTCTGCTGTGGTGAGGTAGGATTCGCCGAGCTTAACAGCCCGAACTCTGCTGTGGTGAGGTGGGATTCGCCGAGCTCAACAGTCAGGTCTCTGCTGTGGTGATTTGGGATTCGCCGAGCTCAACAGTCAGGTCTCTACTGTGGTGAGGTGGGATTCGCCGAGCTCAACAGTCAGGTCTCTGCCGTGGTGAGGTGGGATTCGCCAAGCTCAACAGTCAGGTCTCTGCTGTGGTGAGGTGGGATTCGCCGAGCTAAACAGTCAGGGCTCTGCTGTGGTGAGGTGGGATTCGCCGAGCTCAACAGTCAGGTCTCTGCTGGGGTGAGGTGGGATTCGCCGACCTCAACAGTCAGGTCTCTGCTGTGGTGAGGTGGGATTCTCCGAACTCCACAGTCAGGTCTCTGCTGTGGTGAGGTGGGATTCGCCGAACTCAACATTCAGGTCTCTGCTGGGGTGAGGTGGGATTCTCCGAACTCAACAGTCAGGTCTCTGCTGTGGTGAGGTGGGATTCGCCGAACTCAACAGTCAGGTCTCTGCTGGGGTGAGGTGGGATTAGCCGAGCTGAACAGTCAGGTCTCTGCTGTGGTGAGGTGGGATTCGCCGGGCTCAACAGTCAGGTCTCTGCTGTGGTGAGGTGGGATTCACCAAGCTCAACACTCAGGTCTCTGCTGTGGTGTGGTGGAATTTGCCGAACTCGAACAGTCAGGTCTCTGCTGTGGTGAGGTGGGATAGACCTGTGGTGAGGTGGGATTCACCGAACTCGAACAGTCAGGTCTCTGCTGTGGTGAGGTGGGAGTCGCCGAGCTCAACAGTCAGGTCTCTGCTGGGGTGAGGTGGGATTCGCCGAGCTTAACAGTCAGGTCTCTGCTGTGGTGAGGTGGGATTCGCCGAGCTCAACAGTCAGGTCTCTGCTGTGGTGAGGTGGGATTCGCCGAGCTCAACAGTCAGGTCTCTGCTGTGGTGAGGTGGGATTCGCCGAGCTCAACAGTCAGGTCTCTGCTGTGGTGAGGTGGGATTCGCCGAGCTCAACAGTCAGGTCTTTGCTGTGGTGAGGTGGGATTCGCCGAACTCAACAGTCAGGTCTCTGCTGTGGTGAGGTGGGATTCACCGAGCTCAACAGTCAGGTCTCTGCTGTGGTGAGGTGGGATTCGCCGAGCTAAACAGTCAGGTCTCTGCTGTGGTGAGGTGGGATTCGCCGAACTCAACAGTCAGGTCTCTGCTGTGGTGAGGTGGGATTCGCCGAGCTCAAGAGTCAGGTCTCTGCTGTGGTGTGGTGGGATTCACCGAACTCAAACAGTCAGGTCTCTGCTGTGGTGAGGTGGGATAGACCTGTGGTGAGGTGGGATTCACCGAACTCGAACAGTCAGGTCTCTGCTGTGGTGAGGTGGGATTCGCCGAGCTAAACAGTCAGGTCTCTGCTGTGGTGAGGTGGGATTCGCCGAGCTTAACAGTCAGGTCTCTGCTGTGGTGAGGTGGGATACGCCGAGCTCAACAGTCAGGTCTCTGCTGTGGTGAGGTGGGATTCGCCGAGCTCAACAGTCAGGTCTCTGCTGTGGTGAGGTGGGATTCGCCGAGCTCAACAGTCAGGTCTCTGCTGTGGTGAGGTGGAATTCGCCGAGCTCAACAGTCAGGTCTCTGCTGTGGTGATTTGGGATTCGCCGAGCTCAACAGTCAGGTCTCTACTGTGCTGAGGTGGGATTCGCCGAGCTCAACAGTCAGGTCTCTGCTGTGGTGAGGTGGGATTCGCCGAGCTCAACAGTCAGGTCTTTGCTGTGGTGAGGTGGGATTCGCCGAACTCAACAGTCAGGTCTCTGCTGTGGTGAGGTGGGATTCACCGAGCTCAACAGTCAGGTCTCTGCTGGGGTGAGGTGGGATTCGCCGAGCTAAACAGTCAGGGCTCTGCTGTGGTGAGGTGGGATTCGCCGAGCTCAACAGTCAGGTCTCTGCTGGGGTGAGGTGGGATTCGCCGACCTCAACAGTCAGGTCTCTGCTGTGGTGAGGTGGGATTCTCCGAACTCCACAGTCAGGTCTCTGCTGTGGTGAGGTGGGATTCGCCGAACTCAACATTCAGGTCTCTGCTGGGGTGAGGTGGGATTCCCTGAACTCAACAGTCAGGTCTCTGCTGTGGTGAGGTGGGATTCGCCGAACTCAACAGTCAGGTCTCTGCTGGGGTGAGGTGGGATTAGCCGAGCTGAACAGTCAGGTCTCTGCTGTGGTGAGGTGGGATTCGCCGGGCTCAACAGTCAGGTCTCTGCTGTGGTGAGGTGGGATTCACCAAGCTCAACACTCAGGTCTCTGCTGTGGTGTGGTGGAATTTGCCGAACTCGAACAGTCAGGTCTCTGCTGTGGTGAGGTGGGATAGACCTGTGGTGAAGTGGGATTCACCGAACTCGAACAGTCAGGTCTCTGCTGTGGTGAGGTGGGAGTCGCCGAGCTCAACAGTCAGGTCTCTGCTGGGGTGAGGTGGGATTCGCCGAGCTTAACAGTCAGGTCTCTGCTGTGGTGAGGTGGGATTCGCCGAGCTCAACAGTCAGGTCTCTGCTGTGGTGAGGTGGGATTCGCCGAGCTCAACAGTCAGGTCTCTGCTGTGGTGAGGTGGGATTCGCCGAGCTCAACAGTCAGGTCTCTGCTGTGGTGAGGTGGGATTCGCCGAGCTCAACAGTCAGGTCTTTGCTGTGGTGAGGTGGGATTCGCCGAACTCAACAGTCAGGTCTCTGCTGTGGTGAGGTGGGATTCACCGAGCTCAACAGTCAGGTCTCTGCTGTGGTGAGGTGGGATTCGCCGAGCTAAACAGTCAGGTCTCTGCTGTGGTGAGGTGGGATTCGCCGAACTCAACAGTCAGGTCTCTGCTGTGGTGAGGTGGGATTCGCCGAGCTCAAGAGTCAGGTCTCTGCTGTGGTGTGGTGGGATTCACCGAACTCAAACAGTCAGGTCTCTGCTGTGGTGAGGTGGGATAGACCTGTGGTGAGGTGGGATTCACCGAACTCGAACAGTCAGGTCTCTGCTGTGGTGAGGTGGGATTCGCCGAGCTAAACAGTCAGGTCTCTGCTGTGGTGAGGTGGGATTCGCCGAGCTTAACAGTCAGGTCTCTGCTGTGGTGAGGTGGGATACGCCGAGCTCAACAGTCAGGTCTCTGCTGTGGTGAGGTGGGATTCGCCGAGCTCAACAGTCAGGTCTCTGCTGTGGTGAGGTGGGATTCGCCGAGCTCAACAGTCAGGTCTCTGCTGTGGTGAGGTGGAATTCGCCGAGCTCAACAGTCAGGTCTCTGCTGTGGTGATTTGGGATTCGCCGAGCTCAACAGTCAGGTCTCTACTGTGCTGAGGTGGGATTCGCCGAGCTCAACAGTCAGGTCTCTGCTGTGGTGAGGTGGGATTCGCCGAGCTCAACAGTCAGGTCTTTGCTGTGGTGAGGTGGGATTCGCCGAACTCAACAGTCAGGTCTCTGCTGTGGTGAGGTGGGATTCACCGAGCTCAACAGTCAGGTCTCTGCTGTGGTGAGGTGGGATTCGCCGAGCTAAACAGTCAGGTCTCTGCTGTGGTGAGGTGGGATTCGCCGAACTCAACAGTCAGGTCTCTGCTGTGGTGAGGTGGGATTCGCCGAGCTCAAGAGTCAGGTCTCTGCTGTGGTGTGGTGGGATTCACCGAACTCAAACAGTCAGGTCTCTGCTGTGGTGAGGTGGGATAGACCTGTGGTGAGGTGGGATTCACCGAACTCGAACAGTCAGGTCTCTGCTGTGGTGAGGTGGGATTCGCCGAGCTAAACAGTCAGGTCTCTGCTGTGGTGAGGTGGGATTCGCCGAGCTCAACAGTCAGGTCTCTGCTGTGGTGAGGTGGGATACGCCGAGCTCAACAGTCAGGTCTCTGCTGTGGTGAGGTGGGATTCGCCGAGCTCAACAGTCAGGTCTCTGCTGTGGTGAGGTGGGATTTGCCGAGCTCAACAGTCAGGTCTCTGCTGTGGTGAGGTGGAATTCGCCGAGCTCAACAGTCAGGTCTCTGCTGTGGTGATTTGGGATTCGCCGAGCTCAACAGTCAGGTCTCTACTGTGCTGAGGTGGGATTCGCTGAGCTCAACAGTCAGGTCTCTGCTGTCTTGAGGTGGGATTCGCCGAACTCAACAGTCAGGTCTCTGCTGTGGTGAGGTGGGATTCGCCGAACTCAACAGTCAGGTCTCTGCTGGGGTGAGGTGAGATTCACCGAACTCAACAGTTAGGTCTCTGCTGGGGTGAGGTGGGATGCGCCGAACTCAACAGTCAGTTCTCTGCTGTGGTGAGGTGGGATTCGCCGAACACAACAGTCAGTTCTCTGCTGTGGTGAG